>NW_021635506.1:0-558864 GCF_004799145.2 Neltuma alba | reverse complement strand
AAATGGCGCAACATACATTTTCACGGATCAGGAGAAAAATAAGATAGATTATTTTTTCTTTATTATAAATTTATACTACCTCCTGTTCTTTATATAATTTTTTTAATTTTTAATTTAGTCTTAAATATAAAATCTCAATCTACTTTGTCTCTCATATTTATTCTTTTTTTAAAATAATCTTTATAATAGTTGCACATATTAAATGCTTCATTAAATAATACTTGATTAAAAGAGTATTTTAAGAAAAGCAACACATATTTACCGCAAATAACTAATTTAACTAATTTTTTAATTTATTCAAATTAATCAATTAATTTTTATACTAAAGACTGAAGTAGTAGTTTACTTCGTAATTATTTTCTGGAATGTTGAAATTTTTAATGATTATGGTTTACGAATATCAGTAATGTTGAATGTTAAAAATGGTTATAGATTAATGCGGAGGATAAAATGTGCCAAACCAGTGGTCACTTCACAGTACGAAATGCTTTGCCGTGTTTCGCGAGCTACTTTCATTTCACTTGACAAAAAGAATAATGCTCAATTTCAATCGGAAAAGCAAATTGAAATACTTCTTCTATGCTTAATATAAAATTTAATTATTAAATTAATTTTAATTTTAAATATAAAACTTATTTATCATATTTATGAATTTTTATATTATTCCTATTGATATTTTTTCTCACATAATCAAGTAAAAGAGAAAAAAAAATTAAGAAAGATGAGTGTTCTACAAAAAATATATCATTTGTTTTAAGAGAGAATCCCATTTAAATCAAGTTGAAATACTAAAATTTAAAATCAGGCTTTCATTTTGAATAAATTCCTAATCAAGTTAGGAGGATTAATTAGAAATTTATGAATATTGTTAAAAGACCAAAATGCCCCTCTATAATTAAAATATGAGTTGTTACTTTTATTTTTTTCCTTACAAATTCTTTTTTTGAAATATGAAAATAATAAATTATAACATTTTCCTCGATGCACATTAACAATTACTCTAGCATTCTAAAAAAACTGTAAAAAGTTCGTTATTTGAATAAGTTTTTTCTTAAAATATACATTATCAAAAATGCACGTTTTTAACTAAAAAAATTGCGTGCATATGGAGGATGGATCAATATTAAAACTGAACACAAATTAAACTCCTCCAAAAATTAAAATCTAACAATGACTTACACTATTATATTGATGAGGGTGTTGGAGTAACTATTAATGTGAATCGGTAATTGTGTTGTAATTTTCTGTCATCTACTAAAGATTTACTATTTTCAAAATTAAGAAAATCTAGCAAAAATTTTTTAGGAAAGAATCATTGAGGAAGAAAATATAGAGGTAACAACTAATATTATAACCATAGAAGGGTATACTAAACTTTTAACAATATTTATAAATCCCTAATTAGATCTCTTGGCATGATTATGAATTTGTTCAAAGTACATGTCTAATTTTGAATTTTAGTGTTTCAGTTAGATTTAAATGGGATTCTCCCCTTTTTTTTTTAAATAGCTAACTTATCTAATTTTTTTATTTAATTAAATTATTTAAATAAATTTTACATTAAGGCCAGAATGAATATAAATCTATAAAAATTACTTGGCAATAACAAGTAAGAAAACTTAGTTCCAGTATATCAAAAAAAAAAACAAGTAAGAAGAAAACAAATTAAAAAGAAACAAAGAAGCAACTGTTTTTTCGGCCTGAAGAAAGAAAAGAACGTTGCCTGCCACTAGAGAATTATTTTATTGATATCTTTTTCTGAATTATTTTATTTTATTGCGTGAGTAATCAAATAGGTGGAAAAAAGAAATAAGACATTAGAAGACGCGTGTCGGACCAAATAACGTTTTAAATTTAATAACAAAAAAGAGGGGCTATTTCCCCGTTTTGGATATCATAGGAATGTGTCACATACTCAGATTATTAAGTGATATTCTTTTTTAAGAAGTATATTGATGATTGATTTAAACAGTTGAAATTTGACTTTTAATGAAAGAATTTTGCACAAATATACACAATAGCGAATACCCACAAATTCAAGCAAAAATTGGAAAGAAGTTTTGCATTTAAAATTTTATTAATAACAAGAGCATAAATTTTTCATATACGGACAATTGAAGGTTAAAAAATCGATGGTTAATTTTATACACTAATTTAACAACTATAAAGATTTTTTTAATATACACATACACATGTATATTTGGATACTCCTCCGGTCCTTATTATAAGACCCAATTTGACTTTTTATTGGTCCTAATTATAAGACCCAATCCATTTTTCTCTTATATTTATGCATTTTTTTCCAAGATAATCCTTTTAATAATGATAGTTTTAGCCAATATACTTAATTAGCAAGGATATTTTAGAAATAACAACACTTATTTATTATAAATAACCAACTTAACTTACTTCCTTAATCTCCTCAAATAAGTCAATTGGGTTTTATAATTAGGACCGGAGGAGTATAATGTTAATTTAGTTTTTTCAATGGAAGAATTGGCATGTTATTTGCAGATTTGAATTTAAATACATGATATTCATGATCATTAATTTGAATGGGAACAGAATAAAAGGTTCATACATATATTTATGGCAATTCAGTGGTGGTAGTAAAGTACTACCTCCGGTTTTTAATACAAGATTTTGTTTGACTTTTATTTTGGTTCTAAATATAAGATTCTAATTCACTTTGTCTCTCATATTTATATATTTTTTCTAAAGTAATCCCTCTAATAATAGTAGGTCTATATAACAAATTTGATTAACAAGGATATTTTAAAAAAAATAACACATATTCATTATAAATAACTAACTTAACTAAATTCATTAATCTCTCTAAATTAGTCAATTGGGTCTTATAATTAAGACCGGAGGGAGTATTTTATTATAATATATTGATACGATAATTAAAAATTACTATATTTGTAGTTAGATTTTTTTTTCAAGTAATAAAAGAGAATATAAAAGCAAACAAATAGTGTACGTTTGGGGAAAAAAACTCAGATCTCATATGTTTATAATCATTTATTAATATTAACAAACTTAATAAACAAAAAACCTTAAATTTGCAAACAGGAACCGCAGTATATGATCAAAATCAAACATATGATTTGTTGGGGAAAAAAATCCAAACTTTATTGCTCCAATTTTTTTATACCAAATTTATAAACAGCTCAAAGGTTTTGCAAATGCGGGAATTTGTTGTCATGTGACAGAGAATTCATTTGTTAGTTGTTTCATTTGGATCTTGCAAACTGTAAGAAGGGAATATTCTCTCTCCTCTCTCTCTGTCATCTGGTATATCTCTCATCCGAAGATAAAGGGAGAGAGAAGAAAAGAGAGGCGACTCAAAGGAGGAGGAAGACACGAAGAACAAGGAAGAGTAGCTCCTCCAGGAAGAAGGGTATAGGACCATATTCCCTTCCCCTTCTTCTCCTTTGCCTTTTTCCTTCTCTTTCGGATATTGCAGATTGCAGCTGGATGGAAGGGAAGGAGGGCAAGCGCAATGTCATGGCGGAACATACGGAATCAAAGGTTGTTGGGTTGAGATTTTGGGAAGCGGCTGCGGCTTCAACCGTGGTATTGGGTTTTGTGTTAGGTCTTCTCTCTGTTTACCTGACCATTCCTGATTCCGATTATAGCTTCCTCAAGCTCCCTCGTAGCCTCGAAGATCTTCAAGTCCTACGGTAATGATATTGTTTTCTCTCCCTTCTGTTTTATGACTGGAACACACCAAATTTTACCTCCATGTATTATTCCGTGGCTAATATGTTTTGATGTTTTGGATCAGACGTTTACCTTTCTGGGGAATATTTTTACTGATTTCTCTCTGCGTCGAAATTTTTTTCTTCTGTTGAATCTGACGCAAAAGAAAAAGGATCATTTCTTTTAAATAGTAATGATCGCTCAAAATCATTTGGGTAAACTTTGGGATTTGCATCTTTGCTTCGACCTTCCATTGGTTTTTGGCGTGGAAGGATTAGTTTTAGAAACAATGTGGTCACTGAAACCTAGCAATTAACTGTCTTAAAAGAGTCACATCGACCTTGTTAATCTTAAACAAGCAAGTTTTAATTCTACCCCTACCCCTGTTTCCTTCTTTTTGTTAGCGCTTGGAGAAAAGTAGATCTGAAAATGCTTTTGAGATGGATCCAAAATCTTGAAAGAAGTACTTATTTGAAAATTATTAAAAAGGACAATGACATGTGAGGTGTCATTATAGAAGGGAGACTAAGAAGTAGAGATTATTGGCGGGAATATGATGTGCTGCTAAGAGTTGATTTAAGAGCATCTTTATCTGTAAAATACACGAGAACACATGCGGGGCCTCTGAAATATATTGATGCTGCCAGTTGCTATCCGGATCTTTCATTTAGACTTATTAGGGTGTTAAGCATTTTAGTTCAGAAACATCCTCGAGTCTTTCGTTGGTGAATGAGATGAAGTGAAATCTGTTCTGATGTTTCCGGGGTGCTTGTCTTGAATCTTGTTGAATAACACTCTTGCAAGTTGTGTGTTTTTCATCAAGATGTAGGCTTTGAAGTGAAGGATCAATGGCAGTTCTACTCTTAGCATCTTCATTTGGGTGTTTGGGCCCGGGGTGGGGTTTGTTTGGGTGGGTGGGTGGGGGGGGGTATATTTTATGCTGTCATGATGCATGTAATCCAACTGATTGATAATGGAACTATTTGATGCAATGACATCAAAGCTTCGTGTAGAATGGAGTCAACCTAAATTTTTCATCATTGTATTAATGACGGTGAGCTGGCGCCATGTTGTGTTGGGGACTTGCTGGGAGGAGGGTGTCTTCATGTTTTTCCACATGATGTTTGTCCTTTAATTGTCATCTTAGATCGGGGGGTGCGTTTTTTTTATAGTTGATGTGAAGCATATTTCTTTTCATATATAGTGTGCATATTGGATAATGGTACTGAATTTGGCAAGGGAAGTCGATGAAGTATAATTTGCAACGGTTTATCCAATCTTTCTTGTCTTTTCTTTGTTTTTGTTTTTGTAGAGGCCACCTTGAGAACTACACAAGTGACTACACTGCACAGGTCTTGGTAGGTTACTGTGTGGTATATATTTTCATGCAGACCTTCATGATTCCGGGGACTGTGTTCATGTCGTTGCTTGCTGGAGCACTCTTCGGTGTATTCAGAGGTGTTGCTTTAGTTGTGTTCAATGCCACAGCTGGAGCTTCATCTTGCTATTTCCTGTCAAAACTGATTGGGCGACCCCTCGTTTTCTCTCTTTGGCCAGACAAGCTAAAGTTCTTTCAGGACCAGGTTTGTTTCAACTTCTCCTACAATTCGGATAGAATCCATTCTATAAGTGGAATTAAATTATGCTTTTTACTCCCAGGTTGCTAAAAGGAGAAAGCGTTTGTTGAACTACATGCTTTTTCTGAGACTGACTCCAACCTTGCCTAACACATTTATCAATGTTGCCTCACCAATAGTGGATGTGCCATATCACATTTTCTTTCTGGCCACTGTTATTGGACTCATACCTGCTGCTTATGTGACTGTCAAGGTATCTAAAAGCTGTTTAACTTGAAAACTGAAGTTGGAGAATTGCTTCTTGGACTGGAGGGGGTATCGTCCCCTTCATATGTTGCCTAATTCATATCCTTCCTTGCCTCCTTCCCTTCAAGTCAATTGCTGAGTTATCCAATTTTGTTACATGTGCAGGCTGGGCTAGCTCTTGGAGAGTTGCAATCGTTGAGAGATCTATATGATTTCAACTCAATTGCTACATTATTTCTCATAGGAGTTGTTTCAGTTACACCTACACTAATTACCAAGTCGTAGTGTTTCTGAAGCTTCTTGGGCATGAGGCTCTTGTTTTCCTGACAGCCAATGGTTCTCTAATTCAGGACTGTACAGATTTACCCGAAACGATCACAATGTGGCTCCCTGCTTATGGATTATGTTGCCAAATGCTGCAGTAATTCAAGATGATCATGGAGGAGGAAACGTTAAGCATTAGGTTTAATTGTTGTAATGGTTGCTATTGGGGTTCAGAAATTCCAAATTCACCTTCGGTTGTATAGTCACGTACTCACATAAAGTGTTGATAAGGTGGGAATTTGTAAGGCATTCGCTTCATGACTAGTGTATATACCTCGGTTGCTTTATGCCATTTAGTCAGTGTGGTTTCATATCATCCAAGGGGAACATCAGTTATATACAGTAAGTATTCCATGCTTTGTGTTCTAAGTTCCCTTGTAAATATCTCCAACGAAGTAGTGGAACTTTCATGATTCCTTGGAATATGGCGCTCCTCCCAGTTAATTAAGAAAAAAAGAGCCATGAAACTAGTTTCCCACTCGTCAATAAATGAATGGATAGGACTGGAATAGGGTATTTACTACTTACCAGTTCGATGTCACCCTTTGCCTAGTGCCTTTTTGGATATTTTAGGATTAAATTTTTTGGATAAAAATTTCTTTACTTTCGCATGGATTATTTCTGTAACATATCTACATTTTTAGGATTAACTAGTCGTCGTAGTCCTCTTCTTTCGAAAGTTAAGTTAGCAGGTCCATGTTTAGGGAGAAATAAGCGCATGGCCATATTCCCTCGCGACGGCAACTGAACTAATAGCACTAATTTTGAATTCTAAAAATCAAAGGCATGCTTGCCACTGTAAGTGTCGATATTAAAAACAGGAATTCATTATTGGCATAACATCATCATTCATATTTTTTCCACGTAATTTTCTTCATTTTCAAAACAAAACTCAAATGATTCGATTTGATTTCTCTATTGAACCACATCAGAAGTCTCAATACAAAATGGAAATAAAGTAAAGCTGATCAATTCATCTTTTAATGTGTCTCCTTGAGGCATTAGAGCACCTCGATACTATGACAACACTGCTACCTATTCTTCTTAATTTTCTTACTTTGTACAGAGCTGTCTGGAGTTCGACTATCAAGCTTGCGTTTCTTTCCTGCATGTTTTGATGAACCGTCTTCCTTGAGCAATTTAGCTTTCAGTTTAGTCTTTCTGGCAGCAACTGCTGGTCTTTTCGTCTTGCGCTCTGTCGTTTGCTCACCTCCGTGGGTTTTTGATTTCTTATGGACAACTGTTTTGTTTGCCCGCAAACCTTGGTAAGACATATTGGATTTTCTATTTGTCCTGTTATTACCGCTTGAAGGAGACCTTGCAGCCATCGTCGCCTTCTTCGCAGGGGTACCAGAAGCTTGTGGTGGGGACAAGTTTGGCCTTTTGGATGGGGTGGCATCCGCTCTTGCATGACACAGTCTCAGCTCTCGGTCTCGGAGCTTTAAGTTACGTTTCCTAACAACAAAATTAGCAGCTTCCTGCATTTACAAGATATAATTGTATTCAGTGAGATTTACAAATTTAGGTTTCAGGTAACAGGACCTGGAGACAAAGTCCAAATATTCTTCTTGCTTTGGCAGAACTGAGGCCATTTCCTACAATAATTCATCCCCAACGACATTTCTCAAACTACCTAAGCCTCTGATCCCATCAAGGACAAATTTTAATCTAAATCATTTCGTTCAAATCAAGGAGCAATAAGTTGCACAAAGTAACAAAAATCAACACAATGCCACAGTTAATAATATAACTATAACCTTTCTTCTTTTTTCCAACCAAAATAGTATAACCCAGTTGGCAGGTTCGTCTTTATATTCCCCAATCCTCCTAATTCACTCTATTGCTGACATAAATTATCCCACTTCATTTCATTCCCAGCATACTTCTGCATGATCATTTGATCTTACAGATATTCTCCATCTCCTCACATTGCCTAATAATTGAGCTATCTACTTTTTATGTTTCCAATGTTCTGGAGTCTCACATTCTCCCAACGCAAAAATATTTTAAAAGAAAACGATCGTACCCTTGTTTTAAACAGCACATAGGCGATACCCTTCCCGATATTCAAATGAGGATCTCTAATGACTCTAACGGCTTCTATGCTGGATTCCAGGTTGGACGTACCAGAGAATAGTTTATAGAGTTCCTCATCCTGCAGAGAAGAATAACCTTATATTCACTAGTAAATTATAAATATAGGCAACAACAGTGGCAACAGTGGAAGCCTATGACCTCAAATAAATAACCACTAAAGGAAACATACCTTTACATCAAATGGGAGGTTGCCAACAAAAACAGTTCTCTTGTTATCATACAGAGGAGTATGCTCTCCTTTAAGTTTCTTGCGAGGTGGGCATGCTCTATCAACACGTATGTGATTTCCTCCGATCTACATGCGTAATGAAAAACCAAAACGAAACATTTATACGCAAACGTGCAACCCCAAAATAATAAGCAAGCCCAAGTTTTTTATCAGTGAACTTTGATGAACAAAAACCATACCACAGCCATGTTATGGGACAAAGAATCCTGAGCTGACTGCTCTGTCTTAAAAACAATGTATGCATGAACGCTACAAAATACAGTAGTAGTCAGTTAGAAATGTCTAATGATACAATACACCGAGAATAAAAGAAATCTGAAAACAATTTCCACTAACTTTCTGCAAGAGACATTAATCGGACTGGTATTAATGTTATTTCATACATATAGGCATCAAATTATAAACGACATATTCTCCTGTATAGGTCAGGCCACTTCTCAATCAGATACACAGAAGCAAGTTCCTGGGCAACACGCAATTGTTTGTCCAACAATCAACTTAAATTAAAGAAAGAATCATAGTAGATGTCCAACTACTAGATTTGCACAAAATTAGGGATCATTGAGAATAACACTAAATGGATGGAGGAGGGGAGAACAGCCTCAAAGTTACTGCATATCTAACACTAAGTACATTGTTTCCAAGAACTTGAAATATATTGATCAGCAAAATTTCTCATATTGCCAGATAATTTTCCATCATTAAGATGAGAAGATTTAACAGCCTGAAAACATTTAGTTTACTTGAATTGAATTCAAAAGTATGCCCAACATGAAATGTCCCTGTCTTCATATCAGACTGTCTTTAAATCGCCCAAAGCAAAGTTAATAAATTAAAAGAAAGTCAAAATTTCCCCGTTAAGAAACATGATTTTCAGAAAATACAAATGAAACTTTCTTAGCTCTCCATAGCCAAGCATCAAATTCGGCGAGGATGATTTTTCCGAACCTAAACAAACAGGCTTCAACTGGGTAGTAGAAACATTAAAATAAATACTAAAAATCATTCATACAAAACCCCATTTTCTACAGAGAATTAGCAAACTACTTTATTTGAGATGATGTCGGTTGTTCAAAAGCATTACCTATCACCAGCATCATTGATTTTCTTCGCAAGGATGGCTCCCTTTCTAGGTTTTTTGGTCTGATCAATTATAAACAAAAAATAAAGTTAGGATCTAAACCAACAAAAAAAATTGAGGCTTTACAAGGTAGCAAAGAGCATAAATTAAATAAATCAATTGAGAAAAGGAACACCTACATCTAATATTGGGACAGAACGAATCCTCACAGATTCAACCTCCCCAAATTTCCTAAACTCCGCCAATAAATTCTTCTTTTTCACTTTGAGCGGTAAATTCCCAATGAATATCGTTCTCAAGAGCTTTTTCTCATCATCAAAACCTTCATTCGTTACCAACATGTCAGCAGGATTATCCACCGTCTTCCTCTTGGTCCCAACGACATTTTTCTCCAAGCCTTCCCCGTGATCTTGCTCTTCCTCTACTGCCCCATACCTCTTTAATTCCCACTCTTTCTCAACGTCGTCCCTTTTTCTCTTGTTCTTCTTTCTCTTCTCCTTGTCACCATTTACAAGCTCACCTTTCTCCTCGCCTTCCTCAGACACAATATTTTTATTCTTCGATAACGCAGTCGCCTGTGCACCCAAATCAGACACTTTGGCCTCGCCATCCTGCGGTGTTGTAATTGATTTGGGAATCGAATGAGAGTTCAAGTCGGAACCGGATTTCGACTTCTTCCCCGAAGCTTCGAAGGCATTATCTGAATCAATAGACGAGTCCTTCTCTTTCCTTTTCTTCGTCTTCTTCAAAACTTCAGAATCGGGGCTATGGGAGACCGCGCTACCAGCGTTTTCAGTATTATTGGTTAGGCCGAAACTTGAACTAGTTTCAAGAGGTTTCTTACGAAACGGGTTGCTATCTGAGAACAGAGAAGAGCTGGCGCCCTGTTCCGATACATTACCAAATAGCTTGCTAAATATGTCGGAAGCACCGCTGCTTTTAGGGGTTTCCTTGGGCTCCTTGGGTTTCTTCTTCCCCATTTTCGATTGAAAGGAAAGGATCAGAAACCTATGAAGCCTTGTTCCAGAAACCCTAGGATCAGTTGAGGACGATAAGGGCGGCGAAGGCAACTTGAGGACCGTTCGGGGTCGGGATGGCGCTCAATTTGGCATCCACGGTTTAGAAATTGAGAAAACGGGATAATAATTTAAAATTTAAAAATGATTGTAATTTTCTAATCAATTTTATGAAGTAGAATTGTCCTGAAATACCAAATTCATAAGGTAATTATTAAGAACGCTTTCAAATTTGTTATTCACATAACATAAATTTACATACAGCAAATTTACAATTAAAAATATAATTAATCTTATTTACCACTTAATACATTGTAAATTTACGACTAAAAAGGCATTTAGATGAAAACTAAACCATGACTTTAAAAATAATTTTACGGTATACGAAAAAAATATGTAAAAGAATTTATCTCAATTTGAAAAGTACTTTTTGACAAATCCAAACACCTTTTAAAAATATAATTATTACTATTTATCACTTAAGCAACAGAGTAAAAGATTTGTGAATGAACTTGGCAACACAACCAACTTCCGGGGCCTTTCTTTAGAGTCTCGAGTTGGACACACGATTACGATCAAATCTCCAGTCTGCTCCCTTGAAATTTCCATATTCAATACAAATTACAAAATAGAAATGTTGCTCAAAGTGTAATTATCTCATCCCATAGGATCCCAAAAGCCGTGCTGCAATGGAAAACCACCTTACTGATTCCAGTTTGGTCCACGAAAATTCCAATTCCTTGGGCCTTGAAAAATCACAGGTACAGCCAGTGGGTAACAGATCAATTATAGTTTGCTCACTATATTTAAAAACTGACACAGCATTTAATATTTTGTATGGACTAGCATATATATTTCTGCTGCCTTGCTCTATCAGGTCAATTTGTCAATGTAAATATAAAAGAAGCCACCAAATCTTGTCAAGTCTATTGGTTCTTCTTTAACTTGGAAGTGCCAACGGATGACTTGAGTTCTTGATTGGAACTTCTTTTGTTTATATTCGCAGTGGAACTTCTCGTTTTGTTTATATCTGCATTGGAACTTCGGATTATGAAAAGAAATGTCTCAACAAGCATGCCACCCACCAACCCTAGAACTCCTCCGGCAGCATTCTGAGACAAAGATAAGAAACGGTAAAGCGAAGGGAATTGACCACAAAACTGAAGTGCTTGTAAAATAATACTAATTGTTTTAATTCACTGGAAAAAAAAAACAGTTTTCAGGCAGTACCATAGCAGGATTGTGGTTAAACAAAGCTCTGAATGCCGCATATCCAAACAGATAGCCAGTAAACATAGTAAGCGCAACATGCAATCCTGAAAAAAGGATCAATAAGAACAAAAATCAGAGTTACATCAGAGTTATGCAGACATGTAGATGATAGGATCAGGCGAATCACAAGGGCTGAGACCAGCCCTACCAGATTTGAGCAAGCCATACTTGATTACCTATTTCGCATTTTTTGGAACATCAATAGAGTTATTGGCACTAATTCTAACGGCAAACTCTCAATCACCAACAAAGGACTGGGAGCAAAATAAAATCGCACAACCCATAGCTTAATAACAGAAATGTGTATAGCGTGTTTAACCCAAACATTTTAAATATTCATGCTCATGATCGGGAAGGTACAGCTTCCAAAACACGGATAAAATAAAGCCTCCTTGGGTTAGTAATTTATATGACGATCCATATTGGTCTAAAACCCTATCCATAAATAATTTTTCACCATTTGATTAATCCACAACGTTCCTGGACAGCACCGTGTAGTATAGTAAATTCTGCTCACCACCAGAATGATGTTGCCAAAGTCAAAGTTGAGATTGAAAAGAAACAAGCTACTACTCCAACACAGAAAAGCTTGTCTAATCTCAATTCAGAAAATTCACAAACGAGTTTCTAACAGCTTCAAAAAGGCCACTTGAATGGGTCTCACTTACTTAAAGTGACAAGGTAATCGCGGGTGGTTACTAAAAGCACTTGTTTATACCGAACAAAAAATGGAGCTACCAGCCACATAACTTGAAATCTTATATTACATCCAGGACAGAAGATGTAAAAGTGAACATGACTTTACCAAACCCTAATTGATCCTTGTAAGAAGAGAATGGCTCATTGACATCCTGCTTCGGTGCAATATCCTTCACAAGTTCTTGATATGCTTTCTTCTCTGCTAAATCTTCAAGTTTTTTCAACCTCGCCTTCAATTCTTCACTCTTCACATCAAAAGCAGCTCATAGAAACAAGTTAACACAAAAATGAGTTTACAGAACCTTTCAGTAAACTCAGTCCGGAACATATACAAACAAGCATCATAGTACCAAAATTTCAGATAATGATTCAAGCAATACAAATTCAACAGAAGTTCCCTGCATAATAGTTTGTTCATTCTTTACAATTTACTGTGAGTAAATTTGAAAAATATGAAACTTAAATTTACCTTCTCTCTGGGCTTGGGACTGGAGAAGAGAAACTGGGTTCCAGAGAAGAGCTGCATCAAATCAGGTCTTGTCAATGGATCAGAAGCCATCCAGATGGCACGAAGTGACATGTATGGTACATTAGGTTGCCTCAACAGATTTGAAGCAGTTTGCTGGAGTTCCTCAGAAAGGCTCGGGTCCTTGGAAGCAACGGAGAGAAATGAGATAATAGATTCAGTGGCAGAAATCACAAGCCCGAGGGGGTTTGGCATCTTGGTAGTCATGAAAGCAGGATTAGCTGAGTGTTCTGCACGTAACAACCGGCTTGCCTGCAATTATACTCAGTTTTTTAATGCACAGAAAAACATAGTGAGCAGCGAGCTCACAAGACCTTTTTGTTTTTAATCTCAACAGTTATGTTCCTTCTATCCGATGCCATACCTTCTTAATTTCACTAGAAGTCTGACAGTATAACTCCCTCAGTCCTTCTTTACCCAAAAAATAATAATAATAATAAAAATAAAAAAATTTTGCCAACCAAAATCAAAGCAGTGAGCACCTGTTTTAACAATAGCTGAAGACATAACCAAACATGAAGTCGGATATCTTCATAAGCATGTTACACAGGATTAACTGGCGAAATCTGAAGAGATTCATGTAGGATGATAATTTACTCAGAACATCTAGCAAACTCCACAAGGATTCCTTGAAGCTGCCGATAAGTTATCTGTGGATGAATTTTGTTTAATTAGACATATCTGCATTTCCAACAGACATAAGTAGATAACCAACTTATGATGAAGTTTCTGGAAAGCACGAGGAACTAGTGAATGACTAGTCGACATGTGCGGTGTAAAGGCTTTCTCATCCCAGTCACTCCAAATATAATTTGCAATTATTCATTTGTAACAGGTTGATTTTCTCTTCAATTCAAGTATCAGCGATAAATACCCACTGTCCCCCCGGGGGGGGGGGGACAAAGGCAAATGTAACAAAAGGTTAGACATGATCTATAGCAATTTCTATCAGACCAAATAAAAAAAATGCCGAGCTGGTAAGCATAGGCGGACCTATATCACACACAGAAGGGGCAGATGCCCCCACTGAAATCTTTGAAATATGCATAGTTGATATCATACCCTTTTAATTTTTATTCCAGATACTTTAACGAAGATGTCTCAGTAAGCCAATTGATTCAAGCAACTCCCAGTAAGCCAATTAATTCAAGCAACTCCTCCAAGCCACTGGAGAATCATAATGATAACACTTGAATTTTATGATCTTACAATTAATTAAAATGAAAAAAAAATAAAACAAAGCAAGAGACGCTGCGGCGGCGTCGGGCTCCCGGTTGACAATGACGCTGGGAACAAATTCAAATCTAGATTCAAAGCCAAACGGAACAATTCAACCTCACCGGATTTTGGGAGGAGACAAAGTTCGTACCTTCTTCAATACTTGACGGACAACAACCCCGCACGGCTGACAACGGTGAACGGCGGCCGACGGCGAGCCCGACCAAGTGTTCAACGCCGAACCAAACACGAATCTGCTACTGTTACTCGCACCCGATGAAGGTGGGCTGCCACGTGCTGGGGCTATTGTTATTTTAGACCCCAAAAAAAAAATCTGAAAATCTGATCCGCGGTGGAGGTGGGAATATAGGTGAGTACTGTAGGGTTGGCAGGTTTTAAAAAACCGACCCTACGTGACTAAAATTTTTAAAATATTCTAATTTGTTAGACTCAACGCTTAGGCTTTGTTTGGTTGGAGTTTTTTTGAGGGGAGGAGAGGGGATGGGAAGATGTGTTTGGTTGGGAAGAGGGGAGGGGAGGGGAGCTAAAAAAATATGTCCTTTTGTGCTCCCCTCCTCCCCTCCAAATTGAGAGTTTTTAGAGGGGAGAGAAATATTATGAGAATCTTGACAAATATGCTCATACCATTTTTTGAATATTCCAATGATACCCTCTTGATATTTTTTTAGTTTCGCATGATTACCTTTGGATTCCCTTTCGCGATCGCTCAGTTATATACACACACAAATATAATATGTATATATGTTAATATATTAATTAATTATATATATTAATATATATTATAATTATAAAATGACACTGTTAATATCATATGTATTTTTTATTTCCTAATATGTGGAGGGTATTATTATATAGTTAAGGTCTTGTCTTTTTTTCTCCCATTCACTTTTCTCATATATATTATACTTTTATTTCATAATTTTTTTATCACATATAAATGAGGTAATTGGTTTTTTTTAAATTGATAAATTAGAAAATAATAATTTTGACATAAATATTATAATAAAAGAATAAATCAGTTTAAATATAAAGATAAGGGCATATTTGTCAATTTATAATCCCCTCCCCTCTCCTTGTGAACCAAACAAAAAATCTCCTCTCCTCTTCCCTCCCCTCCCCTCCAACCAAATAAAACCCATGACCTCCCCTCCCCTTCCTCCCCCTCCCCTTAATTAACCTCCCTTCCCCTTCCCTCCATTGAACCAAACAAAGCCTCATACTAACGGGTTTAGTATTGGCCTATGGGCTCTCGGTCTATTAAAAAAAATAGAGTAAAAGGACATACAATATTCTAATCTTTTTTTTAAGAGCACCTAGCATCCTAATTTTTTTTGGTACAATTTGCTCACCATCTTTTTGTGTGTGCAATTTTGCCCATTTGCAACGGTCCTCTAACATTTGTTAATACAAACATGTTTTTTTTAAAAAAAAAAGTCTAGTCGTCAAATATGTATTCGAGAAAACCAGTTCTCTAATATATGTTCAAGAAACACAAACAGTTCAGAAAAAAGTAATTTTAACGTTAACTATGAGTTAAGATTTAGGTCGGGTGACATTGCTGTGAAATTTACACCCATAACTATGGGTGTCTTAAAGTTTTTTGGGTTTTAATGTCGCCCGACCTAAATTTCAACTCATAGTCAATGTTAAAATTTCCTTTTTATGAATTGTTTGTGTTTCTTAAATATATATTAGAGAACTGGTCTTCTCGAATATATATCTAAAAACTGGACTTTTTTATTAAAAAAAAATGTTTATGTTAACAGACGTTAGAAGATCGTTGCAAATGGGTAAAATTGCACCCAAAAAAAAGTTGGTGAGTAAAATTGTACTAAAATAAAGATTGCGGTGCTGGATGCTTATTTACCCAAAAAAATATTATTTTTCATATTTCTCACATTCTTTATCAAAAATAAAAATAAACTAATAAAATTATTAATAGATGACATAAATATGAATAAAATTAAGCCACATACAAAATATCATCATATCTAAATATCCATCAATATCTAAGAATATCTAAAACATCTATCAACAAGATAACATTCAAAAGTTTCATCAACAATGCAAATATATAATAGACAAACACTTTTATTTTGAAACTTCATTATCATTATAATCAATTGCGCTTCTTTCATTGCAAAAATATTAAGTTTTTTTATAGGAAACTTATTTTTAAATTTTACAATCTAACTATTATTTTATTTTAGGTTGAGAAGCATTATTGTTGAAAGTCATAAATTTCTAATTCAAATTATAGAATCACAAGTTATATACATCTAAAAATACTCTCTTATAAAATATATATAGTTTAAAAATATCAACACATATAATATATATCAACTCATTATTAAAGTCCAAATTAACCCATTTTTTAAAATTTAATTAAATAAATTATATCTAAAACCAAATAAATCAAACCATTATGTGAAATTTAATTTCTTTTTTTTAGCTAACTGTGAAATTTAATTTGAAAATAAGAATAATAACTAAATATTGAAATATCATTAATAATATAAAAAAATTAATAATATTATAATTACATCAAAAAAATTTAAAAAACAAAAAAATTATAAAAAAACCTAAATGGGTCAGGTCTCAGCCCTATCAGGCCGGCTTGTTTAAACCCTCAGCTCTACAGTACCAACCCTTTTAAGCTCATTTTTTATTTGAAGGAAAAAATTTCACATCCAATCTTTACAATTTTCGGCCTAAATAGGCCAGCTCAATGGGCTCAGCCCATTTCATGTTTTGTTCTGGATAAGTTAAGAGGTTGCTTATGTGAGAAGAGTTGGGAAATATACTTATGAGTGATTATTATAAACTTGATTCCAAATGGAGATAAGTATATCATGTTTTAATAATACATACACACTTAATAAATTAATTTCTCTTGTACAAGTAAAAAAATCTAATATAAATTATATATTTTATATTAATACTAATTAGTCTGTATTAAATAGAATTCATGGTAAATTTAACTTTATATTAACAAGAGACATTAAATGTTAAGTAAAAAAATGTAATAACACTAATCATTATAGATTTTGTGGTGATCCTTGTTACAAAAGTAATAACACTGATTTAAATAATGGGTATTATAACTTAGACTTAAATGGTATTATAAGTTATAACTTGGATGGCTCAATTACTAACAAATTGTTAATTAAAACGATAAGTGATCTCACCCCGTAAGTAAAAGAATATAAATTCAAATTTTGAAAAATATATTTGTTGGAAGGATTTAAATCTTAACATTCCCAACCCAATAAAAATTGATCTTAAGTTTAAAATGATTAAGTTATCTCAAAAAAACCTTAGATGGCTCAATCATTTTAAAAAAAATCTAAATTTCTTTCTATCAGGATCTCAAGACAACAAAGGACTTCAATCCAAAATAATTGGGTATTATAACTTAGAGTTAAATGTTATTTTTATCTTTAAATTATTTTTCTAGGGTTATCGAGTATACTAAAACTATCAGGTGGAGGCCCCGATGCCTCAAAACTATAAATTGGATCAAATTCATAATATTTCATTTATAGAAGAGATGTCCCTACCATTAGATTATAAGGTATTCTCCAAATCATATAAATGGCCTGCATATCTTATAGTGCGAGAACATTTTATCTTTCACATTTATTTCTATATTTTTTAATCATTTTAATTAGCCAACGTTTTCTCATTTAATTCTTTTTCATTTTTTTAATGTTTTCCTAATTTTTGTATTTAAAAAATTGCTTGATTTCAACACAAATTGATTTTTTCTTTGTTATTTTATCTTCTTCTCTTTTTTTTGCCGGAAAAGAACATGATAGTACTATCAATACTGAAACAAATTCCACATACAAAGATAACTATAAAACCAAGAGGACTCAAAATAAGAACAGAAATTAGATAAATAAGCCAACTTCCTGAACTTCAACATCCATGCTACCATCCACACAGTCTCGATTCCATGGCTAAGTTGAGGTGGTGGGCAGATTGAGAACAGTTTTGGCCAACCAATTGGTAATTAAGTTTGCTTGCTTCTCTCTTCTAATCTAATTATTAAACCTTCTGCGATAAGAATTTAGTTGATTGTTAGTAAAATTAAATATACTTAAATTCAATAACAAGCTATTTGTTGAAAAGACAAGTAGAGCCGGGAAAACGGGTCGATCCTGTCGGGCCGGCCCTGAAATTATAAGGGCCGAGCTTGATTTTTTCTCTTAAAATGAGAAATAAGCCCTGGAGGGCCGAGGGCTTAAAAGGACCAGCCCTTTTAAGCCCTTTTATAATTTTTTTATTTTTAAAATTTTTTTAATATAATATTAATGTTATTAATTTTTTACATTGTTAATAATATTTCAAATATTTAGTTATTATTATCATTTTAAAATTAAATTTAGTTTTAGACAATAATTTATCTAATTAAATTTTTAAAAAATGAGTTAATTTGGACTTTAATAATAATTTGATTTATATTATATGCGTTGATATTTTTAAACTATATATATATTTGATAATAGAATATTTTTATACTTATATAACTTGTGATTCTATAATTTGAATTAGAAATTCATGAGTTTCAACAACAATGTTTCTCACATTAAAGTAAAATAATAGTTAGATTGTAAAATTTAAAAATAAAATTCTTATAAAAAAGAAAAACTTGATATTTTTGTTACGAAAGAAAAGCAGACTTATGAAGAAAAGTAATTAATTATAGTGATGATGAAGTTTCAAAAGATTAGTGATAGTGTTTATTTATTGCACAATTGCATTATAGATAAAACTTTTAGATGTTGTTATCTTGTTAATAAATGTTTTAGATGTTCTTAGATGTTGATGAATATTTATATATGATGATATTTTATATTTGTGACTTAATTTTATTCATATTTATGTCTTTTATTAATAATTTCATTGATTTATCTTTATATTTTTATAAAAAATATGATAAATATAAAAAATAGTATTTTTTTCTTAAATGGGTCAAAAGCCCGCGAGCCGGCCCTGACCCTGTAGCTTAAGGGTTGGGCTTAGCAAATTAAGATATTTTTAAAATTTCAGCCTTGGAGGGCCGGCCCTTTTAAGCCCGCCAGTCCTGAAGGGCCGGCCCTGATTTCCAACTCTAAAGACAAGTGGCCTCAGTCTCATAAAGAGAAAAACACAAGTTTAAATTTCAAGAAACATATTTTTCAAAGGGTTTTAAAGAAAAAACCCTTGATTGAATAAAAAAAATTTAAATATCTCCTTTTACTGGGAAAAAAAAACTCTTTCCTGAATTTTTTTAAACCCCCAAATTTTTTGCTAGAAACTATAAATATTCTCTAGTTGGAAGTCATCTAGTTTGAGACATTATAGAACAGTAAATGTGAGCATTTCTCTTGACGAGATTGAAACATTACTATGTTGTGATAGACTAATTTTTTATGTTAGACCCAAATCCCTCTCGTCCCATTTCCCTTGTTGGAAAATGGATATAACATGACTGAGAGGAGAAGACAAGGATTAGGCTTAACCCCGCAGAACTGGAGCCTTGTTTAATGGCAACACTTGACACTAAAATAGTCAAGCCATCGAATTGGACAGTCGAAACTTGAATAACGCAACTTTGGACTGAGTTCTTTATTTGGTATGGCAGAGCAGTTGCCAACTTTAATTACCCTATCCATAAGTATTTCTCCTTTTTTGCATCCCCACGGCGATGAATGTACTGGTCTCAATTCTTGCACACCAAGCCATTTTCAGTTTTTCACAGTATTTTTAATAGAGGGTGATCATCGAATGATCATCATGAATGAGGGAGATATAACCTCAACCGAGTCATAGTGGGTGCTAACTTTAGTGTATTTTTTCTTCCCGCAAAAGAGATAAAGTTTTTTGTTAATTAAGATGGTAAGCAACCTCGCTTAATTTGAAAAACGCAAGTTCAAATCTCTAGACAGTACATTTATGAAGAGAAGTGAAAATCCTTTAATGTGTTTTAAGTCTTGAAAAGGATAGTCCTTGCTTATCACTTATGATGTTGTAATTCAGTGACATATAATTCTAATGCAGCCTGCTTGAGGTGGCGCCCATTTAGAGCGTTCTCGCTTCTTCTCCATTCACACACTCATCCTGTTCTTTTCTGGTCATCAATCATAGTTTGTGTGAAGATGAAAGCAAAGTCAGTGTGTAGGCATAGAGAAACCTGCATTTAGATTTCCATATGCTCCAATAAACTTGCACTAATGGGGTGTTTAGGAACCTAGAAAAATGCTTTTAAAAAACACTTTTTCGTAAAACGAGACAGATTTCTTTACATATTTATTTCGTATACCGTAAAAGCACTTCTAAAATCATGGTTTTATTTCTATCCAAATACCTTATAAGAGTCTTTACCTATATATTTTTCTAGTACTCCAGCCTCTTGCCTCGTTCTTTGCATTTCATAGAATACATTCTTGCACAGAGACAGATATTCGGTTGAGGTCGTTTCACTAGTTTAAAGCCAAACTGTTTGTGCTTATAACTGGTACGATCTCAGAGCACATGGAAGAGAGTACCATGGTGTTGCACTAGTTCATCGCATTTAGTCTTAAATTTTAAGTGGCTGACAGTTCGATTATTAATGTTTGTAATTTTCATTCCACTACTCTTCTCATTTACATTTTCCTGAGTAATTACCAGCCCTTCATTATCGATGTTGTGATAATGGGCCAATATTGCATATCGCGGGTGGCGAGCTTGATTGGGAGAACCAAAATGAAAGCCGTGGAACAATATGGGTAAGTATTATTTTGAAGAAAAAAACATATGGGTACGCTATCTATCATCTGCTTCACATGATGATCCAGTCGTGCAGCCAAGTGTCTATTGGAGATTGCAGCGAGTAAGACCATCTTACACGGCAACGTAGCTGTTATTGTTCTCTCCACACAATTTTTGACACCTGGCTTCCTCTCCCATCCTTCTTTTTTTTCAAACTTCCTCTTTATTAAATATTATTTTCACTCTCATTTTGATTTTTAAAATTTGAAATCTGATTCCTTAAATTTTAGGGACCAAATATGTTTGGATAAATTAAAATGAAATCAAATTTAAGAGACCAATACTTCTGTTCTCAAATTTTAGAGATTAAAATTAAAATAAAGTCAAAAAGTAAATATAAATCACATAGTCATTATACTTGTTTATTGAGGAGTTGAAATCACAGCTTTAAGCTTAAGATGGTTTTAAAGGAAATACTACCTCATGTTCTAATTATAAGAGCTAGTTGAATAATTTGAGGAGATTAAGAAAAAAATTAAATTAGTTATCTATAATAAATAAGTATTGTTTTTTTAAAAATATCATTACTAATCAAATGTATTGGCTAGAACTACTATTGTTAGAAAGACTACCTTGAGAAAAAATGTATAAATATGAAAGACAAAGTGAATTGGGGTTTTATATTTATGACCAAAATAAAAGTCAAACAAAATCTTATCTAACAATAATAATTCTAGCAAATACACTTGATCAGTAAAGATATTTTAGGAAAAATAACACATATTTATTATAAATAACTAGCTTAACTTCTTTTCTTAATCTCCTCAAATTAATCAACTAGCTCTTATAAATAAAATCGGAAGTAGTACTTAGCATTAGCTAGGTGACAACTCAAGTCTTATTTTAGAATCAATTCAAAACTTCTGTACACGCCTTTTTCTTTTTTTTTTTTGGAACTAGGGTGTAATTCACCCGGTATCCAGCACCCGTAGGTAACTGACTAATTCAGGGGGTGAGGGCTTGAAACCAAGACTGGGTTGACGGGTGCGCACCTTGGCAACCTTTTACTTAACCATCCGGCCAAGCAAGTTTCTTCTCATGTGTACTTCTTTTCATTCAACAATATAAGTCATTTATTAAAAAATGGTTTAATTCAAATTATAAGTTACTTAAACAGTAATTAAAACTTGTGTGTCAAATTTATTTCTGTAATTAATGTTTAAATGTGTAACTCCTTGTGTTTCTCTCTCTTGACAATCTCATTCAATATGACTAAGATTGAAAGAAAATTCTAAGTTGTGACAGATTTAATGAGTTAACTATTAGTACTTTTTTATATTGATGAATTAGTTAAAATAAGTTATGTAATAGACCAGAGAGATTACTTTATATTTAAGATAGAGGAATATGTGTTTGTATATGTGTGTGTATATATAGATAAATATATATAATAAATAGTACCATATATATATATAGAGAGAGAGAGAGAGAGAGAGAGATGCTCCGTGCAAGAAATTAAAACCTGTCGGTTCTGTTTTAGGCGTTCACCTGGGTGATGTTGTTTGTTACTGCAACTGCCTTAATGCCCAAGAATACATCAAGTCAGAAGTTTAAAATTGAAGTTTAATGTCGATGCATAGCTCATTTGGATATACTTTTATAAGTGCATATTTCTTACATACTACTTCCGGTCCTTAATATAAGACCCCATTTGACTTTTTGTTTGGTCCTAATTATAAGATCCCAATCCATTTTGTCTCTCATATTTATGTATTTTTTTCCAAAATAGTCCTTCTAATAATAATAGTTCTAGCCAATACACTTAATTAGTAAGGATATTTTAAGAATGACAATACTTATTTATTATAAATAACTAACTTAACTTACTTCATTAATCTCTTCAAATAAGTCAACTAGGTCTTATAATTAGGACCGGAGGTAGTATTTACTTTGACATGTTTGGGATAAAGTTTAAAATCACTTATAAACACATTTCATATAAGTTGAGATAAAATTCATCTCAAATACTTGTCTTGTATTCGGTAAATCACAATTAAAAAACTACTTATAAGGTATTTCAAATGAGTCAATAAATTCTTTAAATCACAATTGAAAAGCTACTTATAAGCTATTTTAAATGAGTCAATAACGTATTGTTTAAATCATACTAGTAATTAAAAAGCTACTTATAAGTTATTTTAAATAATCTCTCAGGCTGGGGATTAAACGCGGTCAAATGCTGAAAAAAGTCAGCAGGCCTTAACGCTGATGAACAAGAAATTAAATGAAGTGATTACTTTATTTAACAACCTCTTTATCACTTTGGAGCTGTCAATTAAGAACCGCCTTGTCTCTGCGTTGAATATATAGAGGCTTCTTGACCCAACATGTCTTCTTTATTTATGAATGAGCCGTCACGAAAACAATCTATTGAAAACCGCAACCGAATTTTACGGTTATTCTTTTAAATATATCTTTTTTGCCGAAATACTTTTAAATACATTAAGAAAAACCACTTTATGCGAAATAAGAAATATAGATGATATCATCATCATCCTCGTTAGTCTTCACAATTATAGTGCATTAATATTTAATATAAAGCATAAAATCTATTGTGTACTGGATTATTTATAAGGCAAAAATAGTGTTTTCTTTATTGCTTGAAATATAATGAAAATGTATTTAATTATTTTGGCCAAAAAAAAAGTGGCATGCGAAAAGAGTCCAGAACGCCCCATCATATTTATTGGATAGTTTCGCGCTTTCTGTAGTCTTCCACAACGTCATGAACCAATGTTCGAATCTTTACTGGAAGAGGTGTTTACATTTAGTGCCTAACAGTGTCTCAAATAGAATTACCTCCAATAGAAAGATATTTATGTTTTAGCAAAGAAAAAAAATTATACCAAATAATTAAGTCAACTAGTTTAACTCAAAAAAAAAAAAATGATGAAGTCAACTAGCATGACTATAATTTATTCCCAAATGCACTTGAGCCCTGCAGAAACCGTGAATTCATGCGCCTTGCCTAATAATGCGCCCAACCTTTCCTGATTGACGGCTAGAGCTTGATATTAATTAAAAAATATATAAAAATATTTATATATAATCCCAAAAATATGTGCTACCTCTGTTTCGTAATATAAAAATTAAACAACTAATTTGTCAATGTTAAAAAAATTAGTTAAATTGGTTATTTATTATAGATGTGTGTTGATTTTTCTAAACTATCATATTCAATTATGTGCCTTGGATTATTATTAGAATTATTTTTTGGTAGAAATTTCTTTCCCTACAATCAATAGGGATAATATTTTGGGAAAATATAGAAGATAAAGTAAATTGATATTATATATTTTAGATCAAAACTAACATCTAACTAGTTTTTATATTAAGAACAGGAGGTAGTTCGATTTAAATTAAAAATATTAATTCACAGGTAAGTAGAATATTTTCTATTTACATGTAAACCACACCTAGTTCAGCAAAAAATAATTTTTAAAATATAAATATGAGAAGTTACTATTTTTTTAAAATTAAAATAACACTGTTTCAAATTCTAGAAAAGAAAAAAATATTAAATTTAATCTGATTGATCCATTGAAAACTTGAATTTTTTGGTCTAGCTGACGCGATTCGAACTGCATTTTAATACCATGCCTGACACATGTATAGTGAAAATATTGGTAATCTGATTAATGAACAAATAAGCATTGTGGTTGCAACCATGAAGCCACAGTAATAATCTGAAAATAAAAAAAAAATTATAATAATTTTACTTTTTAATATCTATATATAATATATAAAAAAAATTACAAAGCCTCCTGACCATGGGTCATAAACAAAACAATAAAGAGTCTTGGGCAAAAACAAATAGATTTATTTTGCTATTTTTCATGCATTACACGTAATCCACAATAATTTTACAAAACTATTGTATACTAATTTAATTTAGTCCATTATAAAAACAAAAAATTAACATTAACCATTCATATGTAGCATAAAGCTTTAACCGTTAATAATATCATTTATTAGTAATAAATAATAGAACTTATTGTCTTTTAAATTCATTGCCATATATGCAGTATACTATCTCTGATCCTAATTATAAGAGCTAATTAATTAATTTGAGGAGATTAAGAAAAGAAGTTAAGTTAGTTATTTATAATAAATAGTTGTTGTCTTTTCTAAAATATCCTTACTAATCAAGTATATTGAATAGAATTACCATTGTTAGAATAATTACTTTGGAAAAAAATACATAAATATGAGAGACAGAGTGGTTTGGGATCTTATATTTAGGACTGAAATAAAAATCAAATAAAATCTTATATTAAAGAAAACAAGTAGCATTTAATACTAAACTAATAAAAAATATGACATACCACCAGATCCAGTAATAGGCAAATATGTGTGTGCGCGCGGGGAGGATATGTGAAATGTATCGGGACACATCTATCCAACGCACACCAGTGCTTTCTCCTTTATTATTTTTCTTCTTCTTTGTTGGCCAAAACGCACGCCAATCCAATAAATATCAAGTCATATATTCAAAGACAAAAAGAACGAGTTATTGCTATTTTACATTTATCTTGTTGTTTTCTATTGGGGTCTATCTTGTTGTTTCCCTTTATATGCATTCCCCCTTATATAAAATCTTATCTAATTTCCATCCAATCACTTAGTCAAATCTCAAAACCATGTGCTTTTATGAATCATTCTTGGCCGTGCCTTCAGAGAATTACATTAAGATAAAAAAAATTATTAAAAAATCCTAATAACAACATAAATAATTAGAGTAAAAAGTCTTAATAACAACGTAAGTAATTATTAAAAAGTCCAAATGAATGTATAGAACATTTGATACACTAATTCATTTTAATGATATTCACACTGCCCAACCCTCTAACCTTTTTTTTTCCCGAATTATTAATAATTTTTGTATGACCTAAATAATGCATTAAGCATCAGGTGTATAATCACCACGACAAATTATTGAAGTATTTATTCTATTCGACAGCGAGGTCAAAAACAGCATATATTCAGCTGGAATTAAAAATGTGTTTTTGAATCGATTGATCATAATAAATAAAAGAATTGCAACGGGATATATATTTTTTGAATTAAAATGGTTGTGTAATAAGAAATTGGGGGGGTGGGGAACTAAAAGATCAATCACGGGAGGACAAGTTAAAACCAGAAATACTTTTGATAGCACCCAAACACCGCCCAAGTTGTTCACAGGACCGATTAATAGAATATTACACAATTGTATGCTTTCCCCTCAAAAACGTCTTTTCAAGTTTAGTCTTCTTCCAGAGGTAATGCGGCGAGCATGATTGGGATGGCTGCCCAAATTACTTCCTTAATCCAAGAAGTCAATTTAGAGTTAAAATTGAATTTTTATTATTTGTTTAAATAAATTTTTTTATGAAGCTACTTTTTTCTATAAAAAATACTCCTCCGGTCCTTATTATAAGACCTCATTTGACTTTTTATTTGGTCCTAATTATAAGACCCCAATCCATTTTGTCTCTTATATTTATGCATTTTTTCCCAAGATAATCCTTCTAATAATGATAGTTTTAGCCAATATACTTAATTAGCAAAGATATTTTAGGAATGACAACACTTATTTATTATAAATAACCAACTTAACTTACTTCCTTAATCTCCTCAAATAAGTCAATTGGGTCTTATAATTAGGACCAGAGGAGTATATAGTCATCTGGTTCTTAACGTAAGAGATAATTGTTGAGTTGATTTTTTGATCTTAAACGTAAGACTTATTTCTTATATTTATTATTTTTTTTTGAAATTTTATACTTTCTTAAGCTTAATCAAGTAGAAGAGGGATGGAGGATATTAATAAAGATGATTATGATATTTTAGGAAAAACATGTCATATTTCTTATAATTAACCATCTTACATAACATTCTTAATCTAATCAAATTAATCAAATATATCTTATATTAAGAACTGAAGGAGTATAAATATAAATCACGATATACTAATATTTATCATAATTTCTATTCATAAAAGTTAATTAGGATAAAAATCAATTTTGTAAACATTAATCCCAACCTGAAAAGCACATGTTACGTTGAGCTGGTACAATCAAAACATTACACGAATGTGAACGACACGTAAAGTACGTAGTAATATTCAAATAATAAAGCGAGGGAGCATAATTTTATAGATGAATGAAATAAGGAGTTAGCTGAGAAGAAGAGCCCGCACATTCCCACCAAACTCATTAATCATCGTCGTTGACGATCTCCAATCTCTCTCTCTCTCTGCCCTGGTGCGTCCGTCTCCCTCGTCTATGCGCGTGTCTAATAACCTCCCAAGAACTGCAACTACCTCCTACCTATCTACCCTCCACACTCTTTCAATGCTTTAACCCCCCTCCCTTTTCCTTATTTATATATCTCCTCTTCTTTCACCCTTACTTCCCATTCTCACTCTCCACCTTTCTCTATCTCTTCCGTACGTTTTCTCTCAACCCAGAGACTGCTGCCCATTATCTCTGTATCAGCACAGCTATTGCTATGGCACCCTCGTTTTATGATCCCTCTGTCAGCACGGTTTGCGTGATGGACGCTTCGGGTCACCTTGGCTTCAATTTGGTCAAGCGACTCCTTCAACGGGGCTATACCGTCCATGCCTCTGTTCAGGATCATGGTTAATTTCCTTGCCCGCGACTCTGATTCTATAATTCCACTACTTTTGGTTCGTTTTACTTTAATGTTTTGTGAATTGTGATTAGGGGAGGAGCAATTCCGTCGGCTTTCCTCGGATTCCGATAAGCTCAAGATTTTCCGATCGGACCCGTTTGATTACCACAGCATAATTGATGCTCTCAAAGGCTGCTCTGGCTTGTTTTACAACTTTGAGCCACCGAAAGATCAGCCTGATTATGATGTAAGCTTCCTTAATCCCTTTTTTGAAATTCGTTGAGATTATTTGGACGCGTTCATCTTGCTGGCAAAAGTTGCCTCAATAAAAAGAAAAAACATTTACTTAGAGAATTAATGCATGCGCTTAACATGGTTGGTGGTAGTTGGAGAAGACGGCAAGTAGCAGAGTCTGTTTACGTTCGTCAATTACTAGTTTCATCAATAGAGGAAAGTAGTTTCAGAGTTCTTGAAATGAGTGTCCCCAATTTTTTCCCCCTTAAACCGATACTGTGATTAATAATACTTTTCACACACATTATATATTTTCATTTGTAAATATCAGCTTCAGAAACAAATTAGAAAACTCATATTTATCAAGTAAACCAGTTTACTGAAAATTTTTCCTAATTAATTGGCCGGTTACCCACTTTGTTGGGCAGCTATTAGATGCTCTGTGACCTCCAATTGTTCATGCACTTCTGCGAAAATAGAGGAAATAAAGCCTCTGATGCAGTATTAGTTTAAGTTGGTTAATCCTCCCTTGCCCAAATAATTGGTATTATTTATATGTCATTATCATTAATGAATATCACCAAACTCAGTGGCCAACCTCGCACATGAGCATCGGCTTGGTGTGCCAAACTAATTAATCTCTATATTTTAATACCTCCCTCCCAAATGAAAAGAATAAATAAGCCATGAATAAGTGGGTGTGCTCTTGAAATTTCAGAACTAACCAAGCTATTTCCCACAACTGACCAATTTTTTTTTCCTTCCCAAATTCAAAGTTGGCCAGAACCCATTCCATATGAGGCGAATTGTTTCTTTAGCATATTTTAATATACAAGAAAAAGTTTGACCAGGTTGATTATTTAAAGACGGTTGGATTTTCCACCAAACAAAAGGGCAAAACAAAAAAGACGGCGAGATTTATTTATAAGGAGAAATTTAGCGGTTGACTGATATAAATATTCTTATGGCGGTGTTCTGGGTTTGTATATACAGGAATACATGGCGGATGTGGAGGTTAGAGCTGCACACAACGTGCTAGAAGCTTGTGCTCAAACAGAGACCATTGATAAAGTGGTGTTCGCATCCTCAGCCACCGCCGTTGTGTGGAGGGAGGATCGCAAATCCCTTGACTTGGATGAAAGGAATTGGAGTGATGTCAACTTATGTCGAAAGTTCAAGGTAATTATTTCAACTTAGTTATGTTTTACGAAATTGTTTGGCATTGGTTAACTGATTAAACTATGTGTGCTTATGGGCTAGCTCTTGGTTGTATTGCATGGTGTTGTTATTACTCCTCCGGTCCTTAATATAGGACCCAATTCTTGAGTTGGTTTTGGTCCTAAATATAAGACCTATTTCTCATATTTATCAATTTTCTCTAAATTACCCCTATAGACACTCCCTCAACTATAATCAAATAGAAGAAGGAGATGAGGTATTAAAAAAGATGATTATGGTGTTTTAGGAAAAATGTGTCACTTTTTTTATAATTAACTAACTTACCTAACTTCCTTAATCTAATCAAATTAGTTAAATGAGTCTTATATTAAGGACCGGAGGAGTATCATTTTAATCTCAAATAATTAATTGGTTTCCCATGGAGGCCAATGCATGGGACGTGTGATTTAAGGTTTTGCCGATTTTCTTGGAACTATATTTACGTGTAAAAAAATATGATATCCTGATTATGCGTGCACGAAAAATATGTAAAATTAGAATAAATTAAACTTGAAAAGACAGAAGGCACATGAGACCGGCTAGCTTGATGGTTGGGCCATGAATATATAATTATACAAAAGATGGTAAGTATGAGTAACAGTATTGTTATCGAGTGACTATGAGTAAAAATAAGAACCTTGTCCAGAAGTAAGGAGTTAGATAAAAATATACTTGTGTGCCCAATAATTTGAGCCATAACTGTGGCTTACTAAGAAAATGATGGCATCTCAATTATTGGAAGATTCGATGATAAGATGGGTAGTATAAACTTCTAAGTGGGTGTAGTAACTGTGATTGCAATCTGCAAGTGAGTTGAATTAAAATTAATGAAGTTGGTTTGAAATGAAATGGGTGAGCAGTTATGGCATGGGATGTCAAAGACGGTGGCGGAGAAGACAGCCTGGGCGCTGGCCATGGACCGAGGGGTGAACATGGTGTCTATCAACGCCGGCTTGTTGATGGACGACCCCGATCTCTCCATCAAGACTCCATACTTGAGAGGCGCCGCCGAGATGTACGAGGACGGAGTGTTCGTGACCGTCGATCTTGACTTCTTGGTGCACGCCCACGTCTGCATCTTCGAAGACGTCTCATCCTACGGTCGCTATTTGTGCTTCAACCGCGTCATCAATACTCACCACGACGCCAGCACTCTCGCTCGCAAGTTGACTCCTTCAGCCCCTTCCACGTCCCACAGGTTCGTTCATTCCAAAAACAAGTTTGTTTTGAAAAAAAAATATACTCAGCAATTTTACCTTTAAAAAAAAAAAATCACTTGTGATCTGCTTACTTTAATTCGATTGAATTATGTATATTGTGCAGTGAGGAGGGCAAAAAGTTTGTAGAGCAAAGAATAAGCAACAAGAAGTTGAACAAGTTGATGGTGGATTTCCAGAAATGAATTGATTGATTCGGCTATGAGGTGGAGGGGATTTTAGAGCAGTGACGACACGTTAGAATATCGGTGGGGGAGGACTATAAGTAATTTAACTTATTGGGGGGGGGGGGCCTCATTTATTCAGAGTTGTATGTAGGTTGGCTTGTGTAAGAAATCAATGTAATAATTTTGTGAGATAAGTCGAGGCAAGTTGCTTGCCTTTGTGATAAAAACGACCTCCAATTTTTTTATTCTTTGCTGAATGCAAATGCCGCTTCCTGATTCGCCCTGCACAATGATGCTGATCATACACAAAGTCTTTTGTACATGAGAAACCGAAAAGGCCTATTCAAATTGAGACAAAAGCTGAAAAGGAAACAGTATTTCTACAACAAACAATTAAGGACACAGCTTCTCTTCTCTACCTTCTCCTCCGCTGCCCGAGAAACGACGCGGTACGCGAGGGAATAAATGGCCAAATGATGAAGTGAGGCGCGCTGGGTCACGAAAGTGAGGTGGTGGGGCACATTATGACATGAATAATTATTAACAGTTGCTAACAGTGACCCTCGCACGTGTTCAAATTTTTATAAAATCACCAAAAAAAAATTAAAAAAACAAATTAACTGATTAAAAAAATTTGGGTTAAGTAAGTTAAGTTGGTTATTTATAATATCTTAAAATATTTTTAAAATAGTACTTAGTGGTGTAAACTAATTTTTTGTATATTCAACACCCCAAAATATTAATTTTCAGTCCTTAATATAAAAATTACTTTGATTTTTAATTTGGTTCTAAATATAAGATATTAATATCATATTTTTTTGTTTTTTGTTTCAAAATAGTCATGGTAGTGCTCGTACATGTTAAATGTTTCATCATATGGTACTTTTAGTTAATACACATGATTAGTAAAGGTATTTTAAAATAGACAACACCTATTTATTACAAATAAGTAACTTAATAAACTTTCTTAATTAACACAAATTAATTAACTAGCTTTTATATTAAGGATTGGAAGTAGCCCTTTTTTGGGAGAATTACAACGAGGCTCCAATGAAGGAAAGTAACTGCCAATAATTACCAGTGATAAATAAGATGTTGTTATTTTCTATTCTAGAATTTGTCATTACAGGTTGTTTAGATTGTTATTGGGATTTTTAGTAATTATATTTCTTTCTTGAGACTTAATTGCAGTTCTCCTTTTTTTTTTTTTTCCAAAAGCCCTTAGTATCTTAAGTTTAGGGTGCTTCTCGTTACTAAAAAATGCTTTAAGAAAAAAAATTACACCAAATTACTTTAGGATTCTAGGTGTTACTAAAAAAATATTTTAGAGTTTTAAATCCAAAAAAAAAATTCTTTAGAATATTTATGACTCCTTGTAAAGTAAATATCCAACAAAAATTACATTAGACTACTAAGTACTATTTAAAAATTATTTTAAGATATTGAGTCTTACTTTAAAAAAATATTTTAGGAGATTACTTAACCCCCATTTTTTACTCAGTTAATTTGTGTTTCTCAAGTTTTTTGTGATTTCATAAAAGTTTGAACCCGTGCAAAGAGTCACTGTTAATAATTTTTAACAATTATTTATATTATAATGTGCCCCACCACCTCATTTGCGATTTTGCGTGACTTAGGGAGTGTTTGGATAGAAACCAAACCATGGTTTCAAAAGTACTTTTACGGATTACGAAGTAAATATGTAGAGGAGGTTACCTCGTTTTGTGGAAAAATGCTTCTGAAACCACAGTTTTGGAACACCCAAACAGGCCCTTAGCCCGCCTCATCCCATCATTTGGCCATTTGCTCCCTCACGTACGGCATCGTTTATTGGGCTGCGGATAGGCAGCTGAGGAAAAAGTAGAGGAGAGAAGCTGCATCCAACAAATTTAGCTTGTTTGGCATTATGTTTCAATATATTATCTGAATAAGATTCTGGCAAACTAATGTTTTTAATAGTCCATCTAAATATAAATTATTACACTAAACTTTTTTTTTGCCTGAAGCAAAAACCAATTAAAATAAAAGTCAGATTTTGCTTATATCATACAAGGTGATTGGGAAGGAGAGACAATGAAGTCACGTAGATGAAGAGGGAGAACTGGAAACGGCACCTTGAATTTAACCATACTCATATGAAATAGAGTTTGAATCCAAGACAGAGATGAGATGGACGGAGGGAGGGTACGACAGAGAAAAGCTGTTCTAAGCAGGAACCAGACTGGCTGGCTAGGAAACAAGGAAAAATGCTCTTGGAATTGAATTGACTCATAAAAGGACTTGCAACTGTCTGGCTTTACGAGAACGCAACCACATTGATGAAATGGTGACGACAACCTCAGCCACACAGTGTCAAGGGTTATAATTGCAATTCACACGATACGTATGCATATAATTTTCTTTTTCTGGCCAAATACGTATGCATATAATTGAGTTCATACAATACAATAGATCAAACAAGTTCAAAGGGAACGAACAGGTCTAACACTATCAACACAACGGTACAAACAAGTTGTCATTTGCGGGACACTATTCCGACAACAACCCCCATGAATGGTAAAACAACAAATTAAATTAATAATGTCGCGAAATTCATGTTATAAATATACTAATGAACTCCAAGTTAATTTCTTTCCCCAAAATTCCTATCAAGTACTACTTCTGATCCTTAATATAAGATTCTGTTTAACTTTTATTTTAGTCCTAAATATAAGACCTCCAATCCACTTTATCTCTCATATTTACTCAATTTTTTTCAAGATAGTCATTCTAATAATCATAGTTATAGTTAATACACTTTATTAGCAAGGATATTTTAGGAAAGACAACACTTATTTAGGACAAATAACTAATTTATCTTACTTCTTTAATCTCCTCAAATTAGTTAACTGGCTCTTATAATTAAGACCGGAGGTAGCATTTAATTTGGATTTCACCGTATATTTGGCGCAAAATTTAAAATGGGCAGCACCATTTATAATATTCCCCCTCTCATTCATTTTATAAGCTCTAATTAATTACTTTACATAGATGGCAAAAAAATAAAAAATCACTCTACATAAATTAAGAAATTTAGATAAAACTAATTATTTATTGTAAAAAATCTCAACAATTATGTTTCATGGGTCAGCTTGATTGGTTATAATGTTTTATTCACTCTCTTAAAATTTAATAACTTCTCAATTTTACTTCTATTAATATATAATACATTTTAAATATTTTTTTCATAAACACTAAATAAAAGGTAAGTTATACTCCCTCTAATTCAAAATATAAGTTAAACTTTATCCATTTACATTTATGAAGAAATCAGTTAAAATAAATTTAAAACAATAAATACGTAAAATATATTTATTTTTTCAAAATATGCCTTTATTAACAAAGATAAGAAGTAAAAGCTGCAATAAATAAATCAAAGAGGAAAGAGAATATATAGAAGTAAAATTGAAAAAACATATTAAATATTAAGACAAAAAATAAGGTTATCTTAAAAAAAAATCAAATTTCTCCAATAAAGTTTAATTTATATTTAAATCAGAGGCAGTATATTAAAATGAAAATTTAGGGGGGGAAAAAACATCTCCTTTCTTTATTAATTACTGCAAGAAAAGATAGGATGGCAATCTCTTGCCTTTTTTATTAATGACTGCAAATCTTTTTTCTCATCTCCAACTATAAATTTGTCCAATCTTCTAAATTAATACAGTGAATCCGTTTCCTAATTCGGTAATTCCAAATCATTTCATGCTCTTTCACCATGTTTTCTCCAGATGCCGCAGATCTAGCTACTTACCTCCTCGTTGAGTCATTTTGGTGTCCTCTATTTTCTTTTTCCTCCTAACTTATCCATTTTGCTTTTTATCTATGTCTGGTCCGGTGGGCTGTTGTTTTCGTTCTTGTTTGGTCTCAGAGATGTGTTTGATGTTTTAGTTAAACAAGGTAGCACCGGACTACTTGCTTAGGGTTTTCTTTCTGTTACTCTAACTTAAAATTGTACACTTTTGTATCTCCATTATTCTTGTAATGGATTATGGTCGAGATGGAAACGTCGTTCAAATAATCACTGGCGGTGGAAATGAAAACTGGTCCAGTGACCAGGCCGTCTGGGCAACGGAAGACGATTATCGATTCTGGAACAACGGGGATTCTGACACTCCCTCGGACTCGAATTACGATCAAAGGCAGTCCCAATCACGATCTGGGAGCGAACCCCCCAATAAGAAATCCAGGAATTCTCAGGATGTGTCTTCATCGAATCGGTCCAAAGCTATAGGGAAAATGTTCTTCAAGACAAAACTGTGTTGCAAATTCCGGGCCGGTACATGTCCTTACATCACGAACTGCAATTTCGCCCACAGTGTTGAAGAGCTTCGACGGCCACCTCCGAATTGGCAAGAAATTGTGGCTGCTCATGAGGAGGAAAAATCCATAATGTCGGAACCGAGGGAGGAGTTTCAAATTCCGTCCATTGGGTCGTCCGGGTTTGCTGGGGAGATGCAGAGAGCGTATAAAGGTCGCCATTGCAAGAAGTTTTACACGGAAGAAGGATGCCCATATGGAGATAATTGTACATTTCTTCATGACGAGCAATCTAGGAATCGTGAGAGTGTGGCTATAAGTTTAGGCCCCGGTGGGTATGGTGGTGCTGGGAGCGGCTCTAGTTCCAAGCCATCAAATTGGAAAACACGGATTTGCAATAAGTGGGAGATGACTGGGTATTGCCCATTTGGAAATAAATGTCATTTTGCTCATGGTGCTGCAGGTATGATTCGCTAACCTTGAGATGTTGAAGAGCTTATGCTTTAATTGAAGAAAGATGAACTTTTATGCTGTAATCTTTTCAAATCAGCCAAATCGTCAAAATTACTCTTAAGCAAGATTTTCTTAGAACTTAAAGACCTGAAATATATATATATATATATATATATATATATATATTTAAAAAGGAATTAGCGTCATCTTTTAGTCTGGTGACGACTTGGGATAACGATGCTTGATCATAATTAAGGGGATGTGTATTGGACATAGCATTCTGCTGGAATTAAAATTAGTTTGTGACCGTCACTTTAGTTGGATACACATTCTGTGACCGAGATAATAGTTCCGCGTATTGACATTAGGTTGCTTTTGGATTACTACACATAAAATTTTCATTTCCGATTGTCACTACGGCTATAATTTCGTATAAAACAAAATTCCCTTTGGCACCACAATGCAAAAACATGTCTGTGGTGGCGGATACTAACTACTGAGAGCTATTATTATATGATAAGCATGACTTTCATTAAGCATACCAGTCAAGTTTACTTTGAACTGGCTTATTTATCCCTTACAATGTTTTATTTAGAAAATGAGGGACACATTCGTATAATCAGAAAAAAGGGTTCTTATTCATTGCCTAGTGAAAGGTCTAACAAACAACTGAAATACAGTTACAGCAGAATTATTGACTGAGCTAGGGAAATTTCTTTTTCATTTCTTTCAAACTCTTATGCACTTAGCCAAGACTTTGTCAAAGGAAGCATGGGGAGCTAGCTACCCTGGCCTTTTGTGGTTTATTGCCACGCGTATAAGCTGCAAGGTATGAGTTCGAGAGCTGCTGTCCCACCCAAAAGAAAAAAAAAGGGAAGCATGGGGAGAATAAATTCATGATAATTGTGTTCATTTATGATGTACTCCTCCGGTCCTTAATATAAGACCCATTTAACTAATTTGATTAGATTAAGGAAGTTAGGTAAGTTAGTTAATTATAAGAAAAGTGACACATTTTTCCTAAAACACCACAATCATCTTTTTAATACCCCCTCTCCTTCTTTACTTGATTATGGTTGAGGGAGTATTCATAGGGGTAATTTAGAGAAAATTGATAAATCTGAGAAAGGGCTCTTATATTTAGGACCAAAACCAACTCAAGAATTGGGTCTTATATTAAGGACCGGAGGAGTACCTGTAATTGGGAATTTATTTGTAACCTTTTTTTCCTTGGCCACTGGACTTTATGCATTGCGTAGAAGTTTAGAACTCTGTTTTTTGAGTCATGGGTTATCTCATTCGTAGCTGGACCATTAGTGGTAGTTATGTTCGCTTGAGTCTTAATTTTGGATTTCTTATCCTAGTTAAATTAGAGCTGTTTAAATCACCTATAAAAAGGCATATATCTGTCTGATGGGCTGCAGCTTTGTCGTTGAGCCTGTGATAATATTCAGGAATTCCGATATTGTTCTTCAGTTTCCCATTTTCTTTCTACACCACTAGACGGTGGGTCCTGTGTGTTGCATAGAATTTGAAGTGAGGCTTAGCTCATTAATTATGAGCAATGCTTTGCCTTCCTATAAATTATGTGGTGTGTTAATATAACGAGGATTCTCACCTTTTGCTTCCTACGCTTTGTGTGCTTTAATATCTTAGCTTGCTTTGTCTGATATAAGGAAGCAGCATTTGAAAACTTGAAAAATAGAAGTTGGGCTATGTTCAGAAAGAGAATAGCTTAAATCCTCAGGGCTTTTAGAGATGCTTTTAAGATGGCATGAGACCGTGAGTCATGCTTACACTGGTGCACTTTTAGGCAACTTATGATATTACAGTAGAGGCCAAATTTAAAGAAGCTTGCCAGAAGATGGGCATTCTAATTATATTTGTTGAAGAATGAAGTTGGACCCAGCTGAAAAATAGCTGAATACTTAAAGTCACTGAGTCCTCTCAGGATTAAACAATGGCATCTTAAGATGCATATTATTTTTAACTGAGCAACATCATATGGAGGAAAATCAAATTCTCAGAAAAAACTATGTACTTAACATATAAGGTGCAAAAAGTTGTGATCGAGATAGTTATAAAAAGGATGTGATTGAAATAGGTGTCTACTGCCAAAGGTCTTATAGCTTAGTGGCATTGATACTCTCCTGTAAGTTGAAGGTCGCGGGTTTGATCCCCCTTGTAACTCAGGTTGTTAGTGCTTGCCCTTTTAATTAAAAAGGAAAAAAGCTGTCTACCCCAAAACCTGTGGATTGGAAAGGAAAAATAAAGGAGGAGAATAGAGAGAGAACTGGGGGAGGATGATTATAGGAATGATTAACTATTTAGCTTAGTCATTATTTGGTTGCCTGCTCATTTCAAATCAATGAAAACTGGTGCAATTATCAACCTGAAAAAGAAGATTGCATCTAAAATGGCAAGAGTATATGTAATTAGAAAAATTTGCCCAGTTGATTTTGGTACGTCACTGTCTCTCTTTCTGAGAGAATGAGACTGAGCTGCGGATTTTGTGGCTGAAGTTGGAAACGACTGATGTGCGTTCATGGTTCTGTGCTTTCTAGGCTAAAACAATAAAAAGAAGAGAAGATTACCTTGTATTGGGATTACATCCTTTACCCTTAAATGGAGCTGTGTATTTGTGATATAGTGTTAAGCAAGAGCTGGAGGATAAAAGTCTTATTCGATGTAATGCTATTGTCGTTAATGTTACTCTACACTCATCATGAAAGTTATCTGAGACATATGTTTGTCATCGTCAATTAAATGCTAATGATGTAGTCAGTGTGCATGCTACTTATTGTTCTGTCCGAATGCTATCTGCACCAAGGAATGAGTCCAGTGCTGTTGTAGTCTCAGCTAATCTATCAGTCCTTGTCCTTGTGGGTAATATTTAAAGACATTTTTCTTTGACGTTAACATAAGCAAATACTCAAGTACTTTGTGGGCTTTAACTGTTACTGCTAGAACTGTGTTTAACCAGCCGTTTCACGGTCTGAGTTTTCATTGTATATTTCCACCTCAGAGTTGCACCGATATGGAGGGGGTCCTATGGAGGGAGAAAATAGGGACCCTGGATCTGCTACTGCTCCTGACACGAAGCAGGGTGGGGTGCCTTCGAAAACGCCTGCTGATAATGTGGTTTCAGCAGTCACTCCTGTGGCTCATCCTGATGTCTATCATATTGGAGTTCCTTCACAGAGATCTTCCATTGTGATTCAGCGGCCAGGTCAGAGAGCTCATCAGAAGTGGAAGGGTCCGGATAAAATCAGTAGGATATATGGTGATTGGATTGATGACTTGGAATGAATTCAGGAGTCCCATTTTTGCTATCGGAGGAAACGGCTGATAAGGATTTATGGCCACGACGTGTATCACCTATAAACTGGATATGTAGTTTCCTTAGGCTGTGATCTTATCATATGATGATCATGTATCTCTGGTCTTCTCTTTGCGAAGAAAGCACAGGGGGAAGGGATGAGTTATTTTATGATTTCCATTCTCACCTTTTTTGTGTATCACTTTAACCTATCAGATGAACTTTTCATCCTACGAGAACATTGTTTCAATTCACTAATATATGTTCCGTTTCTAAATTTGATCCATAGCCGCATCACCGTATCTGCATCAGATTCTGTGCCTGTTATGGTTCTTCTCTCTTCTTATCAAACGCATTAGCCCTTGTCTTTCTTGCGCTTGACTATGTTTAAAAAGAGTGAGAGCCCCTGCATAATTTTATGAAAAGTAAGCCTAGAAACAGTCTATGAAGGGCATGGCCTGTTTATCCGATATTATGTTTCGACTTTCGACCCAAAATAAATCCATTTAAATACTATCTTCCGTTCTAAATATATTTGATACTAAATATAAAATTAATTGACTAATTTGAGTATATTAAAAAAATAAATTAATTTAGTTATTTGTAATAAATAGGTGTTATTTTTTCTAAAATATTCTTGCTAATTAAGTGTCTTGGTTAGAACTACTATTATTGGAAGGATTACTTTAGAAAAAATACATAAATATGAGAGACAAAATGGATTGGAGTTTTATATTTAGGACCAAAATAAAAGTCAAATGAGATTTTATATTAAGGATCGGAGGTGGTATATAAATACTCATTCCCTTTGAAACTGAGGTGTTTTTTTAAAGAAAAAATGACAAAAAAAGAAGTTGAAAATTATTAAATCTCAAATCAAGTTTGGTAATAGCATTTTATTTGATGTTGACAACGTTAAATTTGTAAATGACAATAAATTTTTATTGATATTCAGTCATTTTTAGCTTCTTTGTTTTTATCATTTTTTTAGTCTAATTTACATCCTCCATAAATTAGATAATATCATTAAAACATTATACATTCTTTTCATAGTTCAATGTTAGTCTAAAGTTTTGAGGGAAAAAATATGATGTTGCCCTTTGTTGAGTATACCTTATTTTGACCATTAGTCCATGGAGACCAATATAGTTACTAATTAAGTTTTTAAAATTTATAAATAAATGTCAAAGGACTAATGTTATTTCTTATCATGTGTTAGTAAGTAGTTAAAAATATTTTTATTTTAATAATATTTTATTAAAATATTAACACTTTTATAATTAATAATTGATAATCTAAATATTAATTAATATTATTTTCAAATCTTTATATATACAATTTACAATTTTTCAAGGTTTACAAAATACTCGTATATAAGAATTTATAAATTAATTATTATATTATTATTTATAAGGTAATGGGTAATAATTTATAACTTTTTCCCAAAATATATAATTGCCCTTGGCCATCACGACAGGAGATCGACAAGAGGGAACAGGGTTTATAAGCTAACGGCCCATATGGAGAAGAGCGCGCCCTACTGGGTCTCAATTCTCCAGACGCTACATTCCGACCTGGTGGGGTTGAAAGCAATTTGTGTTCTGCTATTTTAGTTCGGCCAAAGCTGGGTATTACACTTGTCTCGTCGCCTCACCTGGGCGAGGCTTTTCAGCTGTTTCCCATGGATTCTTATAAGCTTGAGAAAGAAAAGTAACTCTCGTTGTCCCTGTAGTTTCTTTACTATAATTCAGAGTTTATCACATTTGATGCCGTCTTTTGTTTTAATTTTCCTGTTAATTATACAGGTTCGTGACCAATTTGACCGGATCCTCTATGCTGGAAATAGCGGTTCTCACAATGACAATTCCTGTGAGTCTCCTCGGGCTGGATTGAATAGTACTAATCTTTATATTAACTAAGATATGATACAGTTCTCATTGTGCTTTCAGTTGTTGGCCGTTTTTCGTCACTCAACCATCTCCAATTCCATTGCCGGTCAGTCCTGAGACTTTTTTTTTCATGTTGGTTTTTTTTTTTTTTTTTTTAAATCTAGATTCGATGAATTTGACATTTACAAATCTCCAGATTTTGGATTTTCTGTTTTTGCATTTGCTTCTAGCTTGCCATGTTAGTTCATTGATACTCCAGATTTTAGTTTTTCCCTTCCCAATGGCATAAAAGCATATTACATGCTAGTAATTGGTCCACGTTTCTCTTGTTTGTTCCATTAAGGTCCGCTTGGTGCATAGCATCATACATGGCGCAGATAAGATATGTTGTTTCATTTATTTATTTTTTTAATTTCTTCTCCACCATAGGTGGCTCGCTGAAGAAAACAGATGATGCAGTTGCTGAGTCTAGAAATCTGAAAACATACTTAACTACCTTGTGTTTGGATTATCTTGTCATTATTCTTCCTGTTTCCGCGTTTGGCACTGTAAGTGTTCATATCAAGTATTTTTCCAGAAGTACAAAATGCCTGCTTCAAGGATGCTTGTTCAAACTCTAATTGATACCAAGGCTGTGGATGTTAAAAATTCCAGTCGCTTAAGGAGATTTTGGTTTATAAACGGTCCGTTTTAATGAATAAAATACTTCATTTTTGAGAGGGTGCTTGTAATTTCTTGCTCGTCTCATTCTTTTGCTCTTTCTCCCTCCCTCCCTCTGTTCGGGGATCTGGTTGAAAATAGCAAGATTCTAATATGTCTGCGTTTTTTTTTCGAGAAAAATTACTCAATTTTTAAATCATTTTTTGCTTTGTTTCCTTTTTTTTATTTTTTATTTTTACTTTGGTTTCTAAACATGCATTACAGGTACTGGCAGATCGGACCTATATTGGGTCATTTGTGATTGTACTCTTCACCTTAATTTCTGTTGCTGCCAAAAGGTAGTCATGTGAATTTATTTTCCTAACCTTTTGAAGGAAGAGATTTATGCCATCAATCAATCTTTGATTCTTAAAATTTCGCATGAGTTTGATTCTGAAGCACATGATGATTCACTTTGTGTTCTTAGGTGCAAATATGGTGGTTCTTCTCTTTCTTTTGAGGGGGATTCCAGGTCTCTCCGTGCATACATTTCATCATACAGGTTTATTGTGGTATGTAAAGTTCCCATTGAACTCTGTCATTCCATTTTACCAATTTTTCTTTTTTCCATTGTGATGAAATTTAACCTTTGCAGATGATTATAACATGTGCGTGTATTTTGGCTGTTGACTTCAGAATATTTCCCAGAAGATTTGCGAAGACTGAAACGTATGGAACTAGTTTGGTGAGATTTTTAAGAAATTTGTAACTTCGCTTTTTATGTTTATAACTAGACAAGTGAGCTATTTATTGTAATTTTATGGTACATGAACCAATCTTGTACTACAGTTTGAAAAAGAGGGACATCCCCCAACAACCTCCACACTTCTACTCATCTTTCAATTGATTCTTATCTATTGAAAGAGTTTCTTCAGTTATATATTTGCATAGGTTGTTCAATTTTGGAAGGATTTTTTGGCTCAAGGAAAGATAATAATGGGACATAAAATATTAACTAACTTATGTGTTGGTTTGGTATCTCTTTATCATGTGGCTGCCCTGTATTTGCTGCTTGGTGCGTCCATTTTTTTCTGTTTTACTGAGTCAGATGCCAAGTAGTAGCATGTCTGATAATATCATTATATTATTGAATTTGAGAATAATTGTGCATGCCAGATGGATCTTGGAGTTGGATCATTTGTGGTGGTAAACTCATTTGTTTCTCGGCAAGCTAGAAATATCATATCAACGTGAGTAATCAGACTTGTCTCTATGAATGATCTTTAAGACCTAATTGCATTAACTTGCAAAGTGAACTCGTAAATTTTTTGTGTATATAAGCCCACTATGATGCAATAATATGCATACATACATATATATATATATATTGATATGGCAGTGATTTTCTCTCAGCTTTTATGAAATGTTAGTTGTTCCAGCCAAATCAGTTAGAGAGCTTAGATGCCAGTCTTATACTATGGGCAAAGAGGCCATGTGTCTAACATGCCCTTGCTGACAGGATTTTGGTTATGGTTTTTCTCCTTCCTCCCCTGGCTTCATCACCTTGTGCAAAAATTTTTAATCTCCTTATTGTAATCTTGATTTGGCGTCAATAAAATATAAAACGGGGAACCCCTATGTTATTGGCACAATTAAGTTGTTGGAGAAACAAGATATTGGATTGGTTACCCATACTATTCCAATGGAACTTGAGACCAAACTTCTGTGTCCTAAACTCATTATAATTGTAGAAGTTGACATTAAAGAAGGAATTGAGTAGGCAGTGGAAATTTAAGGCCAAGCAGTTTCCGACTTTCCATGGTGTGGTGCCATTGCAAAATCACTTGATTGTCTTTGCATTCTAAAAAAGAATTCCTCAAACATATTGAAAGCCTTGTATTTCCTATCTTTAGAAGGATACTATTGGGATGTGTTGAAAGTTCTCCTTTAAAATTTGATAGGACATCACAGGGAAATTTTTCTTTTGGCGCCTCCCAAATGTCGTGTAGTTACTTGTTTGAGGAGCTTAGATCTGAATATATGTTGTCTGTGGTGTAGTACTATACTGCATTTTGCATTCATCTGATTACATCAATTTTCCCATGCTTCAGTGGCTGGAAGACTGCAGTGCTGTCCACTATTCCACTGATTATCTTAGGATTTATTCGTATCGTTACAACAACGGGTATCAATTATCAGGTAGCATTATTTTCCTGGGTTTCCTCATAAATTGTCGCATGGTATGCAATTTCTGTCCCACGGATCTTAGTGAGCTAATTAGCTTTCAATATGATAAAGAGATGATAGTCTTTTGGTGTTTACTGTTGTAGACATTCTCTGTCCAAAATGAGTAGTAAAATAATATAAAATGAGAGGAAGAACAAGTGCAGTAGCTCTCATGGTTGTTCTGGACAATGATTTGCTGCTATGGCCTTTCCGCTAGACGTTTGAGCTCTTCTGGTCAAATTATTAGTTCAAGGCATTCTTATGGAAATGTATACTTAAATTTCATTTTCATACAGCTACATGTGAGTGAATATGGTGTGCATTGGAATTTTTTCTTCACACTTGCTGGGATTTCAATCCTTACTTCCGTGGTTAATATTCCCGCACAATATTCTGGAATTCTTGGTTCTCTTGTCTTAATAGGTAAATGATTATTTCAGGCTTCTTTCCAGATCTTATCTTTTGTAACGTGATTATTTTTTAAAGTTTATTTTCTGTTTTTAAGGGTACCAGCTCTGCTTGTTACGTGGGTTAAATAATTATCTGCTTTCTGATGAAAGAGGAACTGATATTATCAGCCAAAATAAGGAGGGGCTATTTAGCTTATTTGGTGAGAATTATACCCTTCATGTTTTAATGTTGGTGTTGGGTATGAGATTTGGTGATAAAGTACTTTCAATCATTTTGCTTCATGTATATAATTTTTAGTCAAATTATGTTATTCTGTCACCAGGATACTGGGGTATGTACCTCATTGGTGTTCATTTGGCAAATTATCTTTTCTTTGGAAGATCCTCCTCTGCGTTTAAAAGCAGCAGATGGGTTAGAATAAGAGTATGGATTCTCTGTCTATTATTCTGGTAATCCTTTATCCAGTACCTGATTGACTCTTTTCAATGAAGTTCACTGTTACAATTGCATTCTTCTCCTTCTGTTACATGCCCGTGTCAGGTTATTAACCGTGCTGCTAGACAGATATGTTGAAAGAGTCTCACGGAGAATGGTAGGACATCTTACCATTTGAAGATATTTTAACTAATCGGGCATTAATTTAAATGGGCGAAGGTGTACTTTAGTCCTTAAATTTGTGGTGGCTTTCAGTTTCGTCCCTTTTTTAAACAATTAAGTCAAGCCCTATAATTTGCTAAAATGTTTCAGTGTTTTTTTCTAAGAGATTACTCCATCAGAGCCATTGGCAGAATCCTCCTACCTGGCATTTGCATGGTCACATCATACAGTTACATGTCCATTGAAGAGCACGGTAAAAACCTTAGTTCCTAGGGCTCTTCTTCCCTTTTCCTCTCCTAAATTCAGCTAAGCAAGAGATCCACCAAGAATCAAACCTAGCTAGCATTTGGAAATGAATTAATGTTATGATAAAGCCCTTGTGGTTCTGCCACCATCCATTAATCCTTATAATTTTTAAATCAATTTCCTCTACTCTCTCTTCCACTTTCTTTGGCCATGTTAGGAGAATTGAAGAAGACATATAGTACATGGTAAAACTTGGTTTTGGCTAATTACTTCTTATTGCTGTTGTTGTTTTGATTACAAATGTTAAACCATCAAAATACAGCAAGAACAGATTATAAATGCCTCAAACAGTATGGAGACAACAGGTTGGTGTTTAATCAAACAACACAAAATCATTGGTGTTTATGTGCAACCCTCGCATGCTCATTTGCACACCTATTATTAACTTCCCTACACATGCAATGAAGGTTAATCTTGCTGTCCATAAGCATAACTCTGGCCTTTTCTATTTCTTCGTTGTGGAAACACATTGATGAGATCTGGGCTTGGGAAATTTAAAAAAAAAAGAAAGAAAGAAAGAAAGAAAATTCTGGTGAAGATAATAATGCTATAATCTCAAAATGCTACAACTTCAATAGACTGAGGAGAGTCTCCAAATACAAGTTCAAACTGCCAACTCCCCACTTTTCCCCTCAGTCCTCTCTCTCTTTCGTTGCGTGTGATTAGGTTTGATGGGGTTTATGGGACACGTGGGACTTTATCACATGCACAGACACACATATCAAATAACTTGTGCCTTGCCTTGGCCAAAGCATGGAAGTTTCTTCTTTTAATGTATGTTGCAATACAAATTAAATGAATGGGTTTCCTTAATAATATAGGAATAATAAAACACGAAGTATTGCTAATATCAATATCATTGTAAATACTAAATTTAATAGCCTTTAAACCTTTGTTCTTTAATTAGAGATTAACTTAATAATTCATAGCTTTAATAATACTACTAGGATAGGGTAATTCCAAATTTTACACTTCCCCTTTTGATGTTTGCCTTGGAGTCTGTTGGTATTTTGTTTCTTCTGAGTTGTAGAAGAAATAGAAGAATAAGGGATTGGTGGGGTGCAAGGGATTGTACAGATTGGGAGTGTAAAGGTAGTTGGCAGCTGAGTTGAGAGCAAGATAAGTCTCAAAAGTTGATTGATAATTGTGCCAGTAATTTTGTTTGAATTATGAAATCCTTATGAAGCGTTGGGCATGAATGTAATGTGATCATCAGAGACTAGCTACTGACTTTTACACATATATGCCATGTAAGATGCGATTGAGGCTAAAAAAATTAAAGGGACGGAATGGAAACACCTCCAACCTAAGGGACTAAAGTTCACTTATGCCTTTTGGAATCGGTGGATGAAATCTAATTTTTACCATTCTGTGCAGTGCAACCTTCCATATGTTGTTATGGTATTCGCTAACAACCTACAGGTTATCCTTACTTCCTTTTATTTATGAATCTCGTGTTTTGGTAGTTTGATGGGGACTGTTCACTCTAGCTTGTTTCAAGGCTGCCAACATATTAGGGTTCTTCTCTTAATCTATCTTTATTGGTATTAATTAGCATTTATCAGCCTATTTTGATGGAACTGGGTCCTTAAAGTAATGTGTCATACCAATTGCAGCAGCATGTATTTCAATAGTTTCATAATTCTTATTTTCCTAGTAGAGCATTGGTGAATCTACTGTAAAAAATGTGACTACCATTTGGGCATCAGATTACGGATTCAGTATTTGAATCCCTGATCAGAATATTACTTTTTATTTGTTTTCAGATTTTTTCAATTCTGATGCTGGGCGATCTTGTTCCTGGACGTAAAATTTCAATACTTGAAGAAGCATTTAATCGGAACTTACTGCCCACATTTCTTCTGGTGAACAACGTTTCCCTTAGATAAATTTACATTTCTTTCTCTCTAGTTTTCCTTTTTAATTAATCATAATTATTCATTTGCAGGCAAATCTCTTCACAGGACTGATAAACATGTCTATCAATACCCTCTCTGCGTCATCTTTTACAGCCACTTGTATCTTGATTGTCTATACCTTAGTTTTATCAATTACGGCTGGAATTGCTGATTTTTATGGTATCAAGCTGAAACTTGGTTGATGCTGCCCGTTGGCGTTGCTCCTGCCTCCTCTTATTTATAGTATTAAAGTGACAAAAAAGATTTTGTAAATCTTCCAGATAACCTACTAGCTTAGGATCCATATGCATTGCAATCGACTTTTGTACAAAAAGTGAGATTGGAAGTTCCAATTCTATTTTGCCTCCATCTGGTTAACGGTTGAGAAAATTTTAGATCTTACCGAAATTGTCATTGTTGAGAATGCGTATGTGTGACGATAAATCAATGAAGATATTGATTATAAAGCTTAGTTCCATGGATCTCAAATATAATGGAGAGCCATTTCTTTGTAACTGCTTGTATTGTATATCAGTGAGCTCTTGCACGGGACTCTGGTCACTCTCACGCCAGTGCATGCAATTATGTTTTGTATGCTTTCGAAAGTTTAAATAAGGTCAAATCAAGATTTATATGTAAAATTTATTATATAAAAATTCTTGTAATTAATATTATTAAATTTTTACAATCTATTCGTTATGATTTAATTAGATAAAACTGTGCTAAGTGTATATGATATAATATTCAATTCTTTTCCTTTGTGTTAAGAGAAGTTAGGCGAACGATGTGAACATTTGATCCGCATTGAAGTTTGCATCTTATATCTTTTTTCCTGATAACTTATAAATATGATCAAACAATTTAAAATGGGCTATTCATAAATTATACAATTTTGAAATGCAACATTTATAAGATTTCGAGCAATTTTCTTTGGCACATGAAGGGTCTAAATTTTGAACTTCAACCCAGATCCCACTAAGGCCCAAAAAAAGGAACCCAGATCCCAAATAGTTTAACTTATTACCGATCCAGTATGAGAAAAGATAATCATATTAAATTTCAATAAGGTAACATTAAAAGGGACATATAGTCCTTAGAGTACACGCCTCTAGAAAGCTGAGAATTGTTTTCGAGGTCACATGCCACAATCTTAAACAGGTGATGCTTTTTTTGACCCTGCCCTGTTCAGCTTTTGTAAGTCTCTCGTTTTGATTAATACATACATACAGTTGCAGTTAAAAAAAAAAAAAAGAGCCCTTAAGGCTGCCGTGACATCTACAAGTTCACTGACGTCAATACCTTAATATAAAATATTATCTCCAGTTTTTAAAGGGGAAAATGACAATAAAATACCACTTGAATTTCAAAAAGACAAATAAGAGACCTGAATAAGCAAAATGACAAATAGGGCACTGGGTACCAATCTGGAATTTTGATTTTTGATGTCAAAACATGTTACAAAACCCATTGACAAAGTAGTAACTCTCACTATGAAAGTTGTAAATCCCACTATGTGTTTTGTAAAATTCAGTGTGGAATTATATTCTTTTTTATAGAAAAGTTGCCTAACCCCTCAAAACAGGTTGCAAAAGCCATTAACCAAGTAGTAATTCTCATTATGAAAGTTGTAAATCCCACTATGTGTTTGTAAAATTAGGCAAAACTTGCTCGGCCCTTCAAAACAGGTTGTAAAACCCATTGACGAAGTAGTAACTCTCACTATGAAAGTTGTAAATCCCACTATGTGTTTTGTAAAATTCAAAATCAAAATCCCATATTGGTAGCTGATGCCTTCTTTGTCATTTTGCTTATTCAGGTCCCTTATTTGTCTTTTTAGAATTCAAGTGGTATTTTATTGTCATTTTCCCTTTTTAAAATAAGAACCAGATAATAAATTTGAATAGATTAAAAAAGTTTGTTAAGTTAATTATTTGTAATAAATAGATCTTATCTTTTTTTAAACTATCTTTACTAATAATGTGTATTAGCTAAAATTACCAATTAATAAAACATTTAAAATATGCAATTACTATAAGGAATGCCTTGAAAATAAATGAATAAATATGAGAGATAGAGTGGATTGAAATCTTATATTGAGGATTAAATTGAAAGTCAAACTAGTTTTTATATTAAAGATATGTAGTATAAAATTTATAATATGCCATATTATTTATAAATTATGAATATGAAAAATGTTATTATCCATCTTAAATTTCATGAAGGACTGAATTAATCTTTCTTCTTTCTTCTTCTTCTTTTTTTTTTTTTTGGGTTTTTGCCAACGGACTGAGTTAATCTCATGATTAGCACATTGACAAGTTGAAACAAGCCAATTCTGCGGTCTTTGCCAGCATGACTGACATGCGATATCCAAATTACCCTTCCTATGATTTTCTTAAAAACTCCAATATTTTACTGAGCTTCCTAAAGGAAAAGAGATCAGATGGATATCTACACATTGAAAATTTCAATTGCATATGCAATTATTAGATGCGACAGAATCAAACTTGTTTAAATAAAACTGAAACTAGATGATAGAGTCCCCAGAGCCATCATATATATAACAGAGAGTAGAGGGTGTTTAATTGTAAAATATTGAAAGGGGAATCTGAGGTACGTGAAGCAGTCATGTCCTGCAAAGCCCAACACAGATTTGAATGCGAGGAGTAGCTATTGCACAGCTCGTTTCGTTGTTTGTATGCGTCTTTCTATATAGATTTGGGTCCCCCCCGGCCCCCATCATCCCTCCAGTCTTTTGACAGTATCTGTGAATTTTTGGAAATCACAGCGATATTTGTGTGTGACTGTCAGCTTCCTTCCCTTTCCTTTCCTTTTTACGCTCTCTTCCTTTGCTGAAAAGCACCTCTCCTTTTTTCTGCCCCTTCTCACATGCTTCGAATCCTCTCCTCCTCCATTATTTACCCTTCTCTCTCTCTCTCTCTCTCCAGCTCTCAAACTCTCTGCATGTTATATCAGTCAATTGGGATTTGCTATGTGATGTTTTATATGCTCCATTAGTTCTCTCTGGCTCATCACTCACTTGAAGGGAAGGGATGATGGCTCTGCTTGAGACTCTTTCGCCTAATGAGCTTTACAACTTCATTATCCATGACACTATCTCTGCAACCCCCTTTATCCACCTTGATTCCTCCTCAGAAGCTGCTGTCTTGTTTGAGAACAGAGTGAATCCAGTCGAACATGACCCTGCAATGTTCGGTGATTTCTCTTCTTCAAGGAAACGTCGTCATTCTGATGAGCTTCAGGTGCCTGTTGTGCAAGGAAGGAAGAAGAGGAGAAGGAAGCCAAGAGTTTGTAAGAACAAAGAAGAAGCTGAGACGCAGAGAATGACCCACATTGCGGTTGAAAGAAACCGCCGCAAGCAGATGAATGAGCATCTCGCCGTCCTGCGTTCACTCATGCCTGAATCCTACGTCCAAAGGGTTTGCCTTTAATCCTTTTCTCTTTTTTCTTGGGATTTTTCAAGCCAAAGTTGGAAATGTTGAGGTTCATATTAAAAGCAGAGATAAACAAATTCCTCTGTTCATCGTACTGCAAAGCACAGACCAAAAGTTTCAAACTTTTACGCACAGCTTTTTCAAGAAAGACATTTATGATGGAAATTTAAAGCTGTCTACATTAATAAATGTCCAAATTGTATATATCTTGCAGGGTGACCAGGCCTCTATAGTGGGTGGTGCCATAGAATTTGTGAAGGAGCTTGAGCATCTGCTGCAGTCACTTGAAGCTAAGAAATTGCAGCTTCTGCAACAAGATGCAGCACAAACTAATGAAGACTCTTCTTCCCCTTCTTCCATTTTCAAACTCATGAATCCCCCTTTTGCACAATTCTTTTCTTATCCTCAGTACACGTGGTCTCAGGCTCCAACCAAATATCCTTCCAAGACCAAGGCAGCCATAGCTGATATTGAGGTTACTTTGATAGAGACACATGCAAACCTTAGAATTCTGTCACGGAGAAGCCCCACGCTGTTGTCAAAGCTGGTCTCTGGTTTTCAATCACTCTACCTCACCATCCTTCATCTTAATGTCACCACCATCGACCCTTTGGTGCTTTATTCTATCAGTGCTAAGGTATGTAAACTTTCCATAATCATAGAACTTCAAAACCTTCATGTAATGTGTTAATTAGTTTACCAAAATTGACTTAGCCAAGGTTAATTGAACTTATGGCAGTATGCTTCATCATTCTTCTACTGACTAGAAGGGAGGGAATCATCTGGTGTTTTAATTATTGCTGAGTTCTAGTTGCCATAACCAGATAGTGGAAGGGACAAATGGGCATGATTATATCTACATATAGGTGTGTATGAAAAATGGAGGAAATTGTGTGGCTGAGATGAGGAGGGGTTTTTGTATGTGTAGGTTGAAGAAGGATGCCACCTGGGTTCGGCGGAGGATATAGCGACAGCAGTTCATCACTTGCTCAGAAGAATTGAGGAAGAAGCTTCCCGTTGCGGTTGATGATGAATTGTGATACATACTTTGGTGACGTGACCAAACTAACCCCTTCCTCTTAGAAAGGAGGGTTTGTGTGGGTGAATCTTTCAGTTCTTTTTTTCTTTATTTATTTCTTTATTTCTTGATGTGTGCATGTAGAGATGATGTGTCAAATGCTGATGAAAAGGTGTGCAGTGGATGGCTTTTTTTGTAATTTTGACTCCTTAGAACTCAGATATAATGTAAGGTTAGGACTTAACAGGAGAGTAGAGTGCATATGGAATCTTGTTTGGAGTTGAGCTAAGGTGAGCTGTCTCATCCCATTCCCTGGCCCAATATGGAGATAATACTGCGTATGCGTACCTTCGTCTTGCTCTTATTCTATAAGATAAAATAAAAAATTAGAATTGTCTTATTTTGTTTAATAAAAGAGATTTTTAACTGAAAAATAGAATGTGAAAATGAATTATCTATCCTCCAAAAAAAAAAAAGAGGAAGAAGGAAAAAAAACAAAAGAAGAGCTGTGCCCCGTGATGCTGATTTTGGCCATCAGAAGTCAGAAACTTCTGCTTCGAAGTTTGAAACAGTCACGGACTTGTGAGTTGATACACTCGGGAAAGACCTCCCTTTTATAATACAGATTCGTCTCTCACACACACAAACAAATGCTGCCTAGAAAGAGACTCGACACTTCCTCCAGCAAAAGGCCCCTCTCATATCATCTCAACACAACATGTCACCAAATGTTGCCCAGAGAAAAAACCACTATGATATGACTATTTGTAGGGATTTTAGTGATAGATGATAAGAGTTGATAACAGAAAAAAGCTATCTTACTGTAAATTCTTCAAAACTGAACTTTAGCGCCCAAAAGAAAAACTCAAGCGCAAAACAGTGCTGGCCCATAATGGTTGTAGCAACAAAAGAAAAGATTTGTCCTTTTCTGGGAATGGAGCGGGCAGGATTTGTCTAGCAAGATATGGTTCCTGGCCCGAAATTCTAAGTGATGAAAATATAGAGGCTCACAGACATTAACACATGTTTGGATCTCTATATATCTGAGGCTGCATTCCATATACATATATATATTATATTTGAGCCATTGATCATCACACATGTTTTCTGGCTTCTTGGTTTGCAATGAATCACAGAAAACGAAACATATGGAAACAGTAACTGAGACTTGATCTTACAGGAACCCTCAAATAATCTATGATGTTTCCTCATTATCAAGGGAATTGCATGCATTTTAAGAAAGGGGAAGAATTAAGCTGCATGGGCGAATGTGATAGTGTGGGTATATTGGAATGTGTGATGTAGCTTTGTAACTTTGGATCAAATAAGAGATTTTCAATATGCAAAATTTCTAAGGTCAGCTTTCAGTTTTGTAAGGTTGTGAGCGTTCGATTGTTATCCTCATTAAAGGGTTTGTGTCATTTAGTGTGAAGCAGAAGAAGAAACAGACATGCACGCCTGATCTCCCATCTGTTGTACTTGATCTTCTCTGTGGGGAAGCCCATTAAGTCTCCCTCCAGTACTGGCTCAAACTTCATTGATTGATTATATTAATTAGTTAGCTAATTATAGTTTCATCATTTGACACTAATCCGTAGAAGAACTTCCTTTTCACTTGCATACTTTCCCCATATATACATATACTGTTAATTTCATCTTCAAGATTCGCTAAATCCAGTTGAACAAGAAGACAAAACTCCTCTGTCTGCAACTAATCAAGGAACAAGATCTTACAATAATATTGACATTCCAATACCCTATTTTATAAGTCAATATTGGATATGGAAGCTTATCCTTAATTTTACGCCGAAGACAAGTTCCAGTTTCTGGAGTGTGTCAAATTTTAAGATTTTAGGCCAGGATTTCCTCTGGGTTCATCATCTGTAAGTAACTACAGTGCATTCAACAACTTTTGCCCTACTTTTCGTTGATGCTCGTGAAAGAAACCCATCAAAATTTTAATTCGCAGAAGAGGATTGAACCTTTGAATCCAAATACTTGTTCTCTTCTTTGAATTAATGAAACATAAACCCAAACTTGCAAATCTGGGGATTTTAAGAGCAAAAATGAAAGATATATAGTTTGGGTGTAAGTTGTGAGGCATTTAAATTTCCACGTTAGCGATATTGTATATTACTCTGCCTAATAAGCTTGTGTGAAGCTATTAGTTCACCAGTGATGGACATATTTGGATGATAATCTCATAAATAAAAATGAGTTAGCCTAACTTGGCGTTGATGCATTAATATTGGAGTTATCAAACAAAACAAGAGCTGAAAACAAATTAAGGGGTGAGTTGACTTGACATATTTGGATGATAATCCGTCCGTTTATAAACTAAAGGGATAAACCTTATCGTCCCAGAGATCCTTTTTGTTAGATTAGAATCACACAAGAAAACTATAACAGTAGCCATTCGTTGCATTCATATATATTAATACATGTGGCATTTAATGCAAGCTCCTTTCAGTTCGATTGTACAGTAACTATCTTTGTTTCTTTCCTTTGGTTCATACGTGCCCGTCTCTAACTGATTAAACTCCATTTTTCTTCCCACGTGACATTTACCTCACTGCTTCAATTAACTGATTTGACGAACTGTAAAAACTCCTGTAACTTTAAAGGACGAGGTTGGCTATGAAAGCTTTGAGAGGTCAAATATATAATGGCGTAGACCTAGAAGGAAGCAAGGACGCAGTACGTAATATTGAAGCATACATAATGTCTTCCCTGCATCTAAAGGAATTTGAGTCTGAAACAACAGAACCGTTCATTATTACCAAAAATTATTGAGCTCAGCCTGCCACGCTGCAAAAATTCGTCGGCTCCTTATAATAATTGCTCGCTGACGAAACTTGGGCCCCACTCCCAAAAACGTGTTTTTGAAAAAAGTTGTTGGGCTTCTAGGCTTGTTTATAAGACCCAGATTTAGTTGTCTTTCTTATATTAGACTCAAATTTGATTCCATGCATATGGAACCACAGGAGCGTTGTCCGTGGTGAATGGATGAGGCCAGAATCTTCAGCTTCAACATGGCTTACAAGTGTAACCCAAAAAGAAAAAAAAAAAGGCTTACAAGTGACCAAAAAGAATTGGGTATATCAAAAGAGACTAGCTCTTTATCACACGAGGGACCAAGATTTGAATTCTCATTAGAAGAAGTACCCAATAGTACCTTGAACCTCCAATAAAAATATGCATATGCTTAGCAAAGGAAAAAAAAAAAAGGCTTACAAGTGTGCTAATAAGAATTAGTCTAATTAGAAAGGAATAAACTTATAATCCATAAGATCGTAAGTTCAAATCTCACTACTAATATGAGGACCTTGTTAGTGAGTGATATGTAAGTAGCTCTATGAGTGCTTTTTAAGTCTGAAAGCATATTCTGACCTTAATGAGCTTTCATCATCCAACTCACCTGAATTTTTTTCTACTAAAAAAAATGGCTTGAGAGAAAGAGAGAGAGGGTGTGTGTGTGTTGAAAGAGGAATCTGAATATTGAGGGTCTGATTCCTGGTCAATAATTTTGAGGAGACACAGTCATTAAGGGCACAACGTCCCTGTTGAGAGAGGGCTAAGGAGAAAGGTGTGTGTGTGTTTTGAAAGAGGAATCTGAATATTGAGGGTCTGATTCCTGGTCAATAATTTTGAGGAGACACAGTCATTAAGGGCACACCGTCCCTGTTGAGAGAGGGCTAAGGAGAAAGGGACTATCTTGCAAGGGCGTCGCCAATCCATGGCATACCCCATTTTCACGTCACACTTCTATCACTCCCACCCATTTCTTACCCTCTTCAGTTTCATATATCTCATTATCCAAATTCATATTTTAGGTCTTAAAAGCGTTATTTTTTTTATAATCTTATCATTCTAAAATTGTTTCCTTTGTGAATCTAAAATACCAAGAATATAAGGAGTTACATTATTCATTATTTATAAACAATAAAATTCATTTCGAGCTCCGTTCAAGTACATGGATTTATAGCTTTAAAAGCTCCCCCCTATCAAAGACAATCTTTTGAATTGATAAAATCACCATGGATATAAAACTCTTTGGATGTGATATATTAATAAACTTATTTAGCCATGAATTAGTGATTATAATGTTATCTAAGTGTTCCTTTTCAATTAATTGCACCTATCTGTAATATAAAATTTATATTAAGTTATACAGTTCAATTCATGTTATAAATAGTATGGTTCTTTAATTCTATGCAAAACAGGGCCTACAGTCTAGTTTTGTTTAATGAATCAAAATTTGTACTCATTCCAATCCACAATAAAGAGCAATGTCAACTACTTTGTGGTTTTAAATAATTGTTACTCCTCTGATTTTATTTATAGGACAGAGAGATAAGGTATTTTTTGATCCTATTTATAGGACACTAAGAAAAAAATTTTATATGGATGTACAATTTTACCCCTCATTTATTATTGTGTTGACTTTGTTTGTTTATATTAGGTATAATGTATATTAAATAGAGATAAAGTTGAAAAGTCATTAAATTTTAAATGAGAGTTAATAAAGTTTAAGGTTTTTTTTTGTTTGTGTGAAACATGCTGAAAGTGCCTCATAAATAGGACTAGAGAAGTAGTATAATCTTGAGTAAAATAAATGTCTACATTTAAGTAGTTGGCTCCTTTGAAACACTCATCCTTGGTTACATGAAGAAATAATAAATGAAATAAAAGGAGTATGACTGAAGTGTGTGTACATTGCCCTATATTTTGAACTGAGTAGAGTTTCTAATAACCGCCCTATATTACGGACGGGAAGGAATATGGTTTAACAAGGTAAAGATAATTCATAATAAATCTTTAATTACTTATAACACCAGTGATTTGCATTGATTAAAGACATAAAATTTAGGTTGCTTTTCCATTTCGGACAATAAATTCAAGTCAGTCTTAGCCTGTTAGGGAGTGTAGAGCGTGTTCTTTTGCAAACTTAAATTTCTCAATTTCACACTTTCTTATTTTGTTTAGGTTGCCTTTCAATTTTGTTGGACAAATGCACTTCAATCTGCTCTTTTCGATCCTGGAATTGAGAAAAGTGTTTATGTATCAAATCCAGATTGTAAATTTCTCAAATTGAATACTTCCGTTCTAGCCAGGCCTACTTTAATCTCTAGGTTTTTATCTCATAACATTTTATTTTTGGAAATCAAATGACAACGAAGGTAAACTCAATGAAACACAGACGATATAAAATTATTTTTTTCAATCTCTCTCTCTTTTTTTTTTATAACATTTTCAATCTCTTTTTTAATCTAAAGAAGACATGTAATTTATGTTAGGATTATGGTTTTGATGATAACAAAGTTAGATTAATTGGATTAAATATGTTGATCGATCATCTGATCGATCAAATGATTATCGATAAGCTATCAGATAATTGTTCAGTATAAATCAGTTTTATATTAAGTATTTTAATCGAAGAGCTATTCGATAAGTTGTTGATCGATAAAATGATCGATTATCGATAACATGCAAGTTACATAAGGTTACAGTTAATTATCGATCACTTGATCGATGACATCAGATAAACGAACAGGTAACAGATAAAGAGAACCAAATCTGAAGTGCATTTATCGATCACATGATCGATAAATCAGTTATCAATAACGACTTCGATAAGAGGTAACACACTCTACTCCGTCTGCACATTAATTCTGTCATCATTTATCCATCATACTATCGATCACTTGTTTATCGATCATATGATCGAACATTATGTTCTAACTCTCTGGATGCAGGTACTCATCATAGCTGCTGAATTGATAACCTTATCGATTACTAAATTATCGATCACATGATCGATAATCAATGTTCTATCTGCTCATACTTAGTTTTTCTACAACCAAATTATCGATAACATTATCGATAATTTAACCTGTCTGCATAGTATCTTTCACATAACATGATCGATAAAGAGCCTCAGGATTATTATCTTCACTGCATTAACTTATGTGGAATCATTTTTTCGATCACCTAATCGATCATTGATTTATTGATAAAATGATCGATCATCCGATTTCCTGAAACTCCTGTTTTCACATAATGTGATCGATAATCAATTTCTTTACCTTACAGGATTAAATCTCTGTTTTTCGTTTTATCGATCACTTGATCGAATATTCATTGATCGATCACCTGTTCGATTAATCCACATAGTCTGTGTTTTTCGTTGAATATATTCTTACTCATTGTTTATCAATAACCTTATCCATCATCCATTTATCGATAATCTGTTCGATCATCAATGATTGAAGTTTCATTTCTGTAACACTTGGATTATCGATAATCTGTTCGATTATCAATGACTGAAGTTTCATTTCTGTAACACTTGGATTATCGATAATCTGTTCGATCACTTGTTCGATCATGGAACGTTTTCCGTTTAAACATCAGTCGACTATGATGATTCTTAAAATCAATGATCTATTTTCTTTCAAGCTTTTCTCAGCCTTCTTTTAACATATAACTCTTTATCGAAAAGACACGAAGGCAAACGAAACTTGAAAGGGATTAACCTTGCATATTTCATTCGGAGTTCACTGTGTTCATGTTTCATCATTTATCGATTATTTCTTCGATCATCACATGATCCATAACCTATTCGATAATTGCATATATTTGCTATATCTTTTCTTCATATAATTAATCGATAATATGATCGATCAAAGGATTATCGATCAAGGCATCGATTAAGTAAGTTTATCTTACTTTCTGAATATCTGAAGATTTGATGATTGATTCCATGTTTTCCAACTTATTGTTTCAAAATTATCATATACTTATCACTTGATTTGAGGAAGATTATTTCAGGTAAAGAGCCACAACGAATTTATGATGTGAAGAATCGACTTTTGTCAGAAGCTTCCAATGGCTAGTTTCAACGGTCATATTCTTCAAGCCAAACGGGAAGAAAGTGCTCAACGGTCAAGTACCCAATATCATCTATAAATAGAAGAGCATTCAAAACAAGAAAAAGAAGAAGAGTCCGAGCTTACAACATCAAATGCTAAAATGCCGAATCAATATATTCTCATTTAGAGCTCCGAGAAAAAACTCTCTGTCTCTGTATTTCATACTCTAAAACTTATGTATTCGTAAGATAGAGAGGAGAGTTTCCAAAACGTGCTTAAGATTCATCTATCACTTTTTTGAGAGAAGAAATATTCAATCTTCCTTATCATTATTAGATTGTATCCCTACGGTGTGTAAGGGGGAGTTTTTACCTCAGTGTGAGGTTGCTGCTGAATAGACTGGTTAGTCTAAAAAAATTGTAAGTGGCGTCACAAGTGCCCAGATCAAACTTGTGGTTGTAGTGGTTCTCAAGTACCTGTGTTAAACTTGAGGGAGATAGTGGATTGAAAATCTCAATGGGAGCCTGGGGACTGGACGTAGGTCGGTGAGGACCGAACCAGGATAAATCATAGTTTGCATCTTCTCTTTTCTTACCTCTTTATATTTCCAGCTAAACCATTTTACTAATGTGATTATGCTTATCTCGATTCATTGTATTTTATACTCAGAGTTTCTTATGAATTTCATTACATTGCGAAAAGATTTTTAATTTTAATCAACACCCAATAACACCAATTCATGTTCATGTGCTCGTTTTACAGTCAATTATACTTTTGAAAAATTGAACGGTGAAGGGGTATCTAATAATTGGACGTCAGAGGTGAATGGCCTCATAATTGGATGTCAGAGAGATGCAGAGAAATCAAAAAGGCTATAAACTTATGATCATCTTTAAGCCATGTGCAGATGAAAGTATGGTTCAGAGAAAGAAACGATTAGAGATGTATCTGAAACGAGGCCTTGTAGGCCTTGTAATCTTCATCCGCACAAGGCGGAGACGGAGAGACATTTATTGTGATGTTGACCAAAACGTAAACTCTTTCATTAGGGGAAAAATATGTCCATCCGACGATGATGGTAAACACAAACACAGGTTTTTCCACATATTTCTGCTCTCACACTCACTAATTAGTATGCCAATTACTCTCCACACATATTGTCATCTTAACATCATACCATCAGAGTTTTTGTTTTTTGGGAAAAACAGGGGAAGTCTCAGACAGGGATAATCCCTTGCCTTCCTCCATTTCTGCGAAACGAGAATCTTCCACTGGAAAATGATCTCTTCATTGTGATTGGACTCAACACACAATGCAGAAGCACCCTTCTTCTGCTACTAGACTTGCTACTTTCTCCTTGTGATCTCTTTGAAGGGCCCGCTTCGTTTGATCCTACTCCACCAATTTGTAGCGAATGATGATCCATGGACACTGACCTTCTTATGGCTTCATCGTCTTCATCCCCTTCGTCTCTGATCATCTCAATCATTCTATGCCTTCCTCGCAGAAAACCCAGATCGCTAAAAGCACGCAACGCTGGCTTCGGACCTTCTTCCCCATCCCCAACTGTTTCTTCGTTTCTTCTTCCAACCCCTCCATTTTCCTCATTCACATTCTGAATTTCCCGTGAAGAAGATCCATTTCCTGAGGAAGATTCCTCTGTCACAGGTGGAACCACTTGAGGGGTCGAAGCATTGAAGGTGAAGATAAGAGCACGACAGAGAGGACAATTAGAGTGAGATTTGAGCCATTGATCGATACACGGAAGGTGAAAAGCGTGGCTGCATTTAGGCAACAGTCTGATATGCTCATCTTCTCGAAACTCACTGAGACAAACAGAGCAGTCTGTGACACCAACCAACCCATCTCCTTTTTTGTACTTACACACTGTGATTGACTTTATCAGAGCTTCATCTAACCCACTGGTTTGGACATGCCAGGGCTCGTGCAGCGAAGGGTTGTGATTATCTTCAATCTCATCATTCTGGGGAAGATTCTCTCCGTCTGAAGATCTTCCTCTGTTCCCACAGTACTTGGACATGAACGTGTAATAACTTACCAGAAGGAAAGCACTGGCCAATATCCCAATTATGGCTATAACGAGAGGAGAGAAATTTGGGGATGAATCGTCATCTTGAGGGAAATCGAGGGCAGGTGGAGGAGGAGGAGGAAGCACTATATAACACCACTGTGGACAGTAAACACTGCAAAAACCTTGAGAGCAATCTCTGATGTTCACGTAGGGAATCCAAGTTTTTGGGTTGCCAAGCGCAGCCATGGAAAAATATTACAACTTGGGGTTCTAATCATGGAGTTTCCATCTTCCTGCTAAGCAAACATGGACAAAATTGATCTTATAGCCCAATGATTAGAATGAGTGAGTGAGAGAGAGAGAGAGAGAGAGAGAGAGATGGGAGAAGATGAGTTTCTGGGAAAGGAAAAGATGGCGTGGAAAAGAAGGGAAAGACGAGGAAAATGGGAGGACCAATTGGCATGCTTTTGCTTTTCTTTTGTTGTGCAGGGCTTTCTCTTTTCTTTGTTACAACAGTATAATGGCCTCTTGACTAAACAGTGATCATGTTTGTTGGGAATTTATTGAAGTAATCAATACTTTTTCTATTTAATTTTTCTTTCTTGTCCTCCTTGATTTCAACAAAGTGCAACATAGTGCTTTTTTTTTTTTTTACGATTTGAACGAAAGGGATTTAGTTCTTTTCTATTCATTTACTTCTTCTCTTTTTATTTTGAAAACATTTGGTTAACTTGTAGTAACTTGGAGATTCAAATGCTACGGTTTTTCTGAAAAATCAAAATAATCATGATTCAAAACTCACTGTAATTCCATGCAGGGCTATTAATGTGTGGAGCCACTTGAGCCGTCAAGTTTGTTGCACCAGGCACAGCTAATGTAGTTAGGACTTCTAATTATTTATGAACGAATTTATGAACATATCCTGTCCCAATTTATTTCCAGAACACGATAAACTAAACATTTCATAAATGAATATGGAAAAAGACAATATTCGACATTTTTTTAAAAAAAATTGAGTTTATCTATTTATTAATTGATAATATCGAACATGCCTATACTATGCTAGTGTGTTTGACAACCATTTCTGAGATACAAGGAAGAATCATATAATATCGTTTGATCCATTAGGCTGGTTAAACCACAGTCATAATCTCAAATATATCGCTTAACACAAGTCTTTTGTTCTGATTTTGAAGTCAACTATCAAACAAGTGACACGTGGCGGGGTGAATATATATATTCAAGAGTAAACGGATAAATATATTCTGCAAAGAAAAACCAAAGAAAGAATAGTTAGGAAGGGATCTTAAGGTTGAGAGTACTTAAATTATTTGCAATTCAACAAAGATATGATGCTCTCTTAATTTGTCTCTTCTCTCTGTGCATCATATCCTCTTTTCTGTGGACCTTAATTAAGTAAACGACCACCCTATTCTACTTTGCATATATTCTTCATTTCCTGGAATCTAAGTATCTACCTACAACCTGGGGTTAACTTGTTGCTAAGTGCACAGAAACTTGCATTTTCTTTTATTAAATTAACTGATATTCCAGCACAATAGAAAACCCTAGTCTTCTAAATTAAAAGCCTAAACTTGCACGTCATCCACAACTTCAATCACAAGACAGCTGAATTTTATAATGCTAATACTCATCTACACAGTAATCATGAGCATTGACTCTTGAGGGAATAAAGCCACAGCTAAATAAGAGTGGTTTTTAAATTTAAAGTAGTTTACAGTCAATTCAAGAGTCTTCTTTTAGTCTTCATTAATTCTCGCTTTCTCCCACCAAATTACATGTATTATGAGTTTGACAAAGATATTAATTTTGTATTTATGACCAAAAACTATGCACTGGCACTACTTGCAGAAGTTGTGATCCAAATTGTTTGAGATATATCAGTGAAGAAGCACTGTTAGCTGATTAGGGATTCATGACTGTAATGGCTGTAATGTCGACCGAAGCTGATAATATCACCTTTATTATTATCAACAGCTTATTGTCTTTCTCTTCCTTTGATGCACTTCATCTTTCCATGCTCTGCCGACAACTTGTCACACTTTAAGTGGTGGCTTATGTGGACTGTTTTGTACGGGTACATGAAGAAGCATATATTCCAAATCTGCTTCAAAAAAAGTGTATATTTTCGTATGATAAAAGAAAATTCATATCTGTCAAATTTATGGGTTTGACAGGTCTTCTGGGAACCACTGACATAATGAGAAAACTGAGCTCATCCAAGTTTCTTGTGAGTTGTTAATCCTCTCAGTACTGACTAAAAATTATTAATTATTATTTTATTTCAAGGTTTGGCGTGTGTGCGCGCAACCACATTTATAGTTTTACAGAATTCAAAGTTGGGTAAATTAGCTGGTCAGAAAAAACTTGGTAAATATCAGTCTTATAATCGATTCCGCACTAGTTATATAGCAAACATAATCACAAGGAACATATCTTCCCAAAAGTACAAGATCTAGGTTTCCTGGACATTGGTTATAATAAATCGTCTCACTATACATGGATTCCAGCTCTAGAAACTGATGAGTCTGGTGAAAGATGATGAGAATGGATGTAGAATTAAATTATCGTAATCGTGTGTACAAGTGTTTGGTTTTGAGGTCAAAATCCAGCTCCCACATCGCAGTCCACGGAGCATGGTCAAAGTCTCAGATAATTGAGAAGGAAAAAAAAAAGAAAAGAAACCTATGATTCTGCCGGTTCACCATCAGAACCTTGCTCTTCTACTTTCTCTGGTTCTGCCGCTTGATCATCAGAACCTTGGTCCTCCCCTTTCTCATCCCCAGATTCTTTGACAGTCCTTTCACTGAATTTTAGGCGAAGTGGTCGCCCCATTAATTCCTGCAAGGCATAGCTCAAGGGTAAGTCATTTTCATTCAACATGAGAACTGAGCCAAGCCTAAGAAGAAGTCAAATCTGTCTAAAATGACATCAAGAGAAATTACAAGGATAGTGGCCAGCTACAAGATGATAATTACCTTCCCATCTAGAGTAGAAATGGCAGCCTCTGCTTCATCTCTTGTAGAAAAAGAAACAAATCCATACCCAGCAGATCTTCCATTAGGGCTGTCAAAGACAACCCTGGCTGAAACCGGTGACTTGAAATTCTCTGCAAAGAATGCTCTGAGATGGCTAGATCTTGCTTTCCAGGCAAGATTCGACGCATAAATTTTATGGCTTGTTTCGCCGGCAGGGGGACTTTTAGGAGGCCGTGGAGGAGGAGGTTTCTTGAATCTCTTTGCAAGCTCTACCCTTATTATCCTGCCAGACAATTCCTATATTGCAGGGTTCTGAGTCAAGAGAATTGTTGCCAGACAGATTTTAGAGCAGATATTCAAATTAATTTTTTTGGTCATTCAGTTTTGGCACTGTTTGGTATATGCCAAAGCATTACACAGAGAACTTTTAGGATAGAAACGACTTGAACAATTTAGGATGTCCATATCACAAAATGGTGAGCCGAAAAACTGGACTTCCATTGATACTGTAAGTACAATAGATGTGTACAGTTAAAGTCACTTAGCTATATCAAACAGATACAACTAAAGCTTAGAACTTGACTAAGTATACAAATCAACTATAGAAGTATGGGTAGAAAGAGTTCTATTATTCCTCTATATAGTCCAAAATACTTCGCATGGGGAAAAACGTGGGTTAAAATTGTTCTAAGAAATGCAAGTGAAACTGACCTTACTACATGGACCCCATAAACAACAGAACTTCATCGTTTCATTAGGAAAACAAGCCACCTTATTTTGTAAACTGCTAGTGTTACTAAAAACTAGATCTTATATTAAGAATCAAAGGTAGTATCTTGTTTTTACGCTAAAAGTGTGACTGCTTCAACTGAAACGAATTGAAGAAGGCAGTGTACAAATTCCGGCTCATTGATAATGTTTTGCAAAAGTCAAAACCAGTAAAAGACAAGTTTTTGCATACCAATTTCAACTGAAACTTGATTCTTAAGTACCAGATCATGCAAACGCAAAGACAAAGGATCACAACAATGAGGACAATATTCTCAAGTAAAACGCTCCGCAAACTGAAGAGGAAATTTAGTCAAGCTGGGAACGCCTAGGCTCATTGTGGAGCACAAGTGATTAAAATTCAGAGCTTGAAGAAAGCAAAACGTGATGTGATTCTGCCGTTTCCTAATTCCTAGGAGACGAGATTTGGCTTTCTTCATTGCTGACTATAGGCCTCTAGACATATAATTCCACGATGATGAATTATGAATAGAGCAATCCAGTTACTGATCTCTGACTGAATTGCCAGTGATAAATGCGATTAGCAATAGGCATTTCATGTCCTGATCATCATATCTCCCGGGGTTCTAGCATACTCGTATAGAATAACCCACAGAACTAGCAAATTATTTCTACTTTTTCAAAGAAAGGATCATTCAATGGTAATGCAAGGAACTCATCATCTAGACCCCAGTTCCCGAAGACCCGATTCTGCAAACGCTAGTCTGAGACTGTATCGATACACAGTACCAACTTTGAGAAAATGAAAACAAATATATGTAACAACATGTTATATCAGACCCAGAATGAAAAGTGCTTTCGACATATCAGTGCTATGTATAAAGAATAAAATTCTCAGACCAAACCGAAGAATCGCACTGAAATAAAACCACATAGAAGCAACTCACATGAGAGTCAAGTTTATCAATTGCAGTCTGCGACTCTTCCCCGGAAGCCATAGTGACGAAGGCAAATCCTCTGCTCTTGCCATCTTTGTTTTTTATTATCTACTTCAATTAAAAAGCAAAACTTCAACCTTCAAAATTAGAGAAATTAGGGGGGACGCAGGATAAGAACCCCAAATAAAGTTGCGAGATGAGAAATTGAAGAACCTCGACATCGGTTACAGTTCCGCATTGACCAAAGAGGTTCTTGATGTCCACCACCGATAGCGACCATGGTAGATTAAACACGTAGAGCTTCTTTTTTATGTTGTTTTCCTGGGTTTGCCCTGGTTTTTCTTCTGTTACCGCCTCTTGCAGCGCAGAGCATAATTCGAAGCAGAGCCTCCTGCTGGAGTCGATAGAAGATAAAATCGAGGGGACGACGCAACTGTGGGAAATGGGATAAAGAGAAGTGGAGACTTTGAGCTTTATCGAATCGAATGATTTGGCGGATAAAGAGTACTTATTAGAACAGCGGAAAGATCCCAAGACTGTGAGTCCAGATTCCAGAGTGGCCATTGATTGACAGTAAGCAGGACGAAGAAAGCGGATAAAGCTGGGGTTGGATATTTTTGAGTGTGTCAATATATATAAAGATTCAATGGCGTCCTCTTTGCCCTGACTAGGCATGCCTCCAAATTGAACTTCTTCCAACTACAGTTTACAAGCTTGAATGAAATTTTAGAATGTAAAGATAAAATTTTGATAAATATATTCGATCGCAATAATCATTAATGTACTGTATATATAAAAACAAAATTAAAACATTAAAAAGAGAAGAGAAGGTGGACAGCCAGGTTGAAATAGTTAGTGAGGCAAAAAAGAAAATTGAAATAGTTATGGCCAGCTGGTATTCTATTTTTTCAAAAAACTTAAATTCATTAATTCTTTCCAATATAAAATAGATGATTTTTTTTTTTTTGGCTTTGTTTGCCGACAGGATATAAAAATGCCTTGCCAATCTCTTACATTCTTTATGTTGATGACTCTCTTTTCGTCTACGAGTGTACAATCAAGAACTTGGTTGCTATCAAGATGGTACTCAATATGCATGCCTTGTGGTCAAGACAGGATTGTAATAAATATTTTCTTATTTTCAATCGTAATGTCACTCATGCTACCAAGCTGAATTATTCTAAGTTGTTGGGGTATCATTTTGAATTCTGTTAGAAGTAAAGCTATTATTTATGATCAAGTTCTCACTTTGATTGAGCATCGGTGCTTGGCAAACTAAGCTTCTCTCACAAGCTTCTCGGCTCACTTTGATTAAATCAGTCTTAGCAGTAGTGAATATTCATGTTCTTTCATGCGTAAGCCTTCCTTAATATGTTTAGAACCGTATTGACTCCTACTGTATTGACTTTTTCTGGAGATTTAATGGTGACAAGAGCAAAACTCACTTGATAAATAGGAATATTCTCTTCCAACCTAGAGAGAAATAGGGCTTGGGGCTTAGATCTACGGAGGTCATGAATCAGGTTTTACTAGCTAAACAAATATGGAGGATTTTGACTGCTTAATCTGACTCTCTTTCGGGTGGCACTTTAAAGATTAAATATATTGATCTGCACTCTCATTTGGTCATTAGATTGCCTCATAACTCCTCTTGGATTTGGAAAAGCATTGCTGAAAATGCTCATATATGATTTTAGACAATCTAGCTTGGAAGGTAGGAAATGGTGCCTTGATCCTCTTTAACTACCGATATTGGTGGCCGATGCAGTGTGATCAACCTCCGATGAGTCTCATATGCCCGGTGGCTGATTTGTTAATGCATGTTTCTTCTTCTTGGAATTATTTGCGTTGGAATAATGCTTTAATCTCATCACTCTATTCACATCATATAGCAGATAAAATTATTAAAATTCCTATCTCCATGTTTCATTTGCCTGATAGCCTTTCTTGGACTGGTAATGTCTCTGGTCTCTACATAGTTAGGAAGTAGGTTGTTAGCCTCCAATCACCCTTTTAATAATTTGAGAGATGAAGCTTTTTGGAGAGTCATATGGAAAGCCTTTTTACCTTTTAAATACATTCTTTACTTCTAGAAACTGCTGCATAATGCATTTCTTTCTGGTGATATTCTTACCAAGTGTCATCTGCCTGTCAATATTTTTTGCTTGTTTGGATGTGACAAGTTTGAATCTCTTAAACATATATATATTTTTTCATTTTCCACATAGTAGATCCTTATGGTTTGGATGTTTTTCTTTAAGAATACCTGATTTGGACTTTGATGGATTGAAGATTTAGATTAAGGATATTCTTCTGCAGTTGTATCATAATGAACATCCCAATTTGTTCTGTGGGATTTTGTGTTTATTGGGAACTATTTGGCGCAAACAAAATCAAGCTATGCAACATGGAAAGGATGATGATCCTCATATGGTGAAAAGAGATATCAATGGCTCGCTTGCCCTCTCTCATATGGCTTTCGAAAAGCCAGCATGCACTATTTTTTGATGTGGCAATCTTATGATAATTTCAGAAGATGATTTGAGAAATCTTGCAGATTGGAGCATTATCATCCGTAAGTTCAAGCATCTACGAAGGGATTTTTGTCAATATGTTATTTGTTGGCAAAAGGCTGCTTTAACAGAATTTGTATGGAAAATACTACTGAGCCTGATTTGCCATTTCTATCTGGGTGCCTGAGAGCTTCTTTGCTATGGATTCGTAATTCTGATATAAGCAAGCAGGAAGAGCATCATGATTTAAATATTATGTAGGTTGATAAAATTTCTTTTACTATGAAGGCAGCTTATCATCGCCAATCTTCAACAATCACCTGGCAGGAAATTTTAGCTCTTCTTCATGATTTTCATGTTCTAACATTTAAATTAATTCCTTTTAATTTTTTTCTACTTGTTTTAGCACTTTATCAACATTGTTTCTTTTTAATATATCATTTTTCCTTTTCTTAAAAAAAAAAGGAAATAATAGATAAACTTTGCGCAATTCATACTTCATCTTGCCATTCTTACCGAGTGACTAGTTTCAAGGAACAAAATGGATAATTTTTTAAGGTGACAAACAAAATATATAGATTTTACATACCACCAACACCCAAATGGAAAGTGCGTGAGTATGAACTTTGCATTTAATATCATCTCCTCCTCTTTCAAGTCTTAATATAATAATTAAATATCTGGTCAAAAAAATATAATAATTAAATAATTAATTTAAAAATATTAGAAGAATTAGTTAAATTGATTATTTATAATAATTAATAAAAAAATTAAAAAAAATTAAAAATAAAATATATCAAAGTCTTATATTTAAAATAAAATTCAACTTCCAACCTTTATATTAAATACTAGTATTTATAAACAAACAACTTTTTGCCCTTTTAATTGCTCCACATGTCTGAGTCAGAGAGGAGGTATGTGAAAACAAGTCAAACTTGCTTCTGCAAAAGCATCAGAACCCATCAATGCATTCTTCTGATTTTTGTCCATGGCTAGCTGATCCAACTCATCAGATCTCCATATCATCTTTCCCTCCTCTCTCTTCCCGCGCAGCATAGTCCTTTCAAGGTTGGTTTTTCCAAAAAGTCAAGCTCAATGTGGATGTGCCCCAAGAATCAAAACCCTCATGTATATTAAAATGATCTCTACTTGGTAATGACCCAGAAAATTGCTTTAATCAGTAGCTATCAGTAGGGATCCAAGGAAAGGAACAAATATTTGTGGGGCACCCTTGTCTTGGATACAACAAAACAAAATACCATCTTTGTATTTGAAGAAAGCAACCAAACACGCTATCAAGCTCGCCCTCTGATCCCCTGAAGATGGCACTGAGCAACCATGCCAACGGATCCATCAACTTCGTTGCCGTACTCCTCGCAATCCCGATAATCGGCGCCGGAATCTGGTTACCGAACGAGCCTGCAAATGCCTGCGTGAAGACTCTACAATGGCCGGTCATTCTACTTGGTTTCTGATACTGCAGGTGGCTCTAGCTGGCTTCATTGGGGGATTCTGGAGAATCCTATGGCTCCTTATTGTCTACATGGTGGCCATGCTCTTGCTCATTATACTTCTGGTGTGCTTGGCGGTGTTCATCTACATGGTCACGATCAGAGGCCACGGCGACATTGAACCCAACCGAGCTTACTTGGAATACCATCTCGACAGCTTCTCCGCCTGGCTCTGCCGCCGTGTCAGGAGTTCCTATGAATGGGACGGCATCAGAAGCTGCCTTAGCGCCTCCTATATGTGTAATGAGTTGAACCAGAGTTACCGCATGGCTCAGGACTTCTTCAAACTCACACCTAACACCCATGCAGGTACCTCCAATATGTGTAATGAGTTGAGCCTGGTTTGCCATTTCTATCTGGGTGGCTAAGAGCTTCTTTACTATGGATTCATAATTCTGATATAAGCAGGCAAGAAGAGCATCCTGATTTAAATATTATATGTGTTGATTAAAAAAAAAAAATTTATTATGAAGGCAGCTTATTATTGTCAATCTTCAACAATCATCTAAAAGATTTTAGTTCTTTTTCATGATTTTCATGTTCTACCATTTAAATTAATTCCTTTTAATTTTTTCCTAATGTTTTAGGAGATATTTTTTTTACTTGTTTTAGCACTCTGTAAACCTTGTTTCTTTTTAATATATCATTTTTGCTTTTCTTCCCAAAAAAAAAAACAAAAAGGAAATAATAGATGAACTTTGCCCAATTCATGCTTCATCTTGCCATTCTTACCACGTGATTAGTTTCAAGGAACAAAATAGATAATTTTTTTGGGTGACAAACAAAATATATAGATTTTAGGAAAATTAATTTTTGGCCTTTAATTTTCAACTTAATCTCTTGATTATAATTTGATATGACTTAGTCTTTAAATTTTTCACTCGCTTATAACTCAATTTCTCCTCTTTTTCAGTTTTTATATCATGATCCTGAGTCATCCTACGTGGAAAAAAAACTAATAATTATTTTCATCTCAACTCTGCCTGTTTTGTTTTAAGAAAATAAAATAAAGTAAACAAAAGGTATTCACAGGCTTGCTGGCGTCTTTTTGGTCTCTGAGGTCACCACAGTTGAGATTCAAACCAATTCCGCAGCTTGGGTGAATTCCGAAGATAACAAGTTGTGACTTTGCTACCTGACAGAGAGAGAGAACTAGAAGAAGCAGGAACAGACAACGAAAACCTCCTCTTAACCCCTTCTCATGATAGTTGATAGTTGATACTGGCGTTTTTTGGGAAAAAAATAACTATGGTGACCCAAGATGTACACATATCAAATACAAAACTATGGTACTGGGTTAATCTTTTCGAAGCTGTACACTAAAAGCTAAAAGTGCAGGTGTTATGCCAATTAAAAAAAAGCTTCGCAAATACCTTCACACGGTCACGAAGGCGGGCTCACCAAGCTGCGGAAGTAAAAGATATTTGCAGAAGTGAGGGAGAAATGGAGGAGGAGAGATGTGAGCTTCAAAGTGAGAATGGACGTTAGTGTTAGATTTGAAGCTAGGAATTGGTTTGAATCTCAACTAACCTCAGAGATCACAAAAACGCCAGCAAGCCTGTGAATACCGGTGGGAAGGATGATCATCGAGTTACATAGCTTGTTCCTTTGTTTACTTTATTTTATTTTATTTTATTTGGCTTCGGCTATTAGTGTTTGTAACTGATTTTTTTTTGTGATTAATAAAATGGACTTGTTTTTTGGCAAAAAAAAAAAAAAACAAAACAGGCGGAGCTGAGATGAAAATAATTATAAAGGTATTATTTTTTTTTTTTTTTTCATATAAGATAACTCAGGATCATAATATAAAAACTAAAAAAGATAAGGAAATAAGTTATAATTAAGTCAAAAGTTCACAGACTGAATAATCATAGTTAAAGAGCTAAGTTAAAAATAAATTAAAAGTTAAAGAACTAAAAAATTAATTTTTCTTAGATTTTACATACCACCAACACCCAAATGGAAAGTACGCAAGTATGAATTTTACATTTAATATCACCTCCTCCTCCGAATCTTAATATAATAGTTAAATAATTAATTTAAACATATTAAAAAAAATTAGTTAAGTTGATTATTTATTATAATCAATAAGAATATTTTAAGAAAAGATGAAAAACAAAAACCCATTTGGAATGGTTTATAGGTAACCTTTTAATCGTAATCTTCAGAATACGAAATAAGTATATAAAAAGAATTTTGTCTTGACTTAAATAAAATGTACTTAAGTGTTTTTAACTATCAATCCAAACATGTCCAAAATAAATGGAGCTTTTATATTTAAAATAAAATTTAACTCCTAACTTATTCTTACATTAAATATTGGTATTTATAAATAAACAACTTTTTCCCCCCTTATTTGCTCCGCATGTCTGAGCCAGAGAAAAGGTATGTGAAAACAAGTCAAGCTTGCTTCTGCAAAAGCATCAGAAACCATCAATGCATTCTTCTGATTTTTGTCCATGGCTAGCTGATCCTACTCATCAAATCTCCATATCGTCTTTCCCTCCTCTCGCTTCCCGCGCAGAATTGTCCTTTCAAGGTAGGTTTTTCCAAAAAGTCAAGCTCAATGTGAATGTGCCCCAAAAATCAAAACCCTCATGTATATTAAAATGATCTCTACCTGGTAATGGCCCAAAAAATTTGCTTTAATCAGTAGCTATCAGTAGGAATCCAAGGAAAGGAACAAATATTTGTGGGGCACTCTTGTCTTGGTTACGACAAAACAAAATACCATCTTTGTATTTGAAGAAAGCAATCAAACACTCTTATCAAGCTCGCCCTCTGATCCCCTGAAGATGGCACTGAGCAACCATGCCATCGGAGCCATCAACTTCGTTGCCGTACTCCTCGCAATCCCGATAATCGGCGCCGGAATCTGGCTAATGAACGAGCCTGCAAATGCCTGCGTTAAGACACTACAATGGCCAGTCATTCTACTTGGCGTTCTGATACTGCTGGTGGCTCTAGCTGGCTTCATTGGAGGGTTCTGGAGAATCCAATGGCTCCTCATTGTCTACATGGTGGCCATGCTCGTGCTCATTATACTTCTGGTGTGCTTGGCGGTGTTCATCTACATGGTCACGCTCAGAGGCCACGGCGACATTGAACCCAACCGAGCTTACTTGGAATACCATCTCGACAACTTCTCCGGCTGGCTCCGCCGCCGTGTCAGGAGTTCCTATAAATGGGACGGCATCAGAAGCTGCCTTAGCGCCTCCAATATGTGTAATGAGTTGAACCAGAGTTATCGCATGGCTCAGGACTTCTTCAACGCGCATCTAACGCCCATGCAGGTACTACATGATTTTATCTAATTTCATCATCAGTTTTTACACTGTCTTTTAGGCTTGTTTCTTTTTCACCTGCCCTCGGCCAATCATCCCAGAAAGTAGGATTTCCTTATCAAGATTCTTCAACCTTGAGTTATGAACCTACTTTTTCTTTTTTTTCCTGTCCGCATTCAACTCTTTTGCTTTTGTTTTTCTTTCAGTTAACGCCCGACTGTCCTTAGATTTGGCTCCAAACTATGTTCCTTTCTGTGCAGTCTTAATAAAGATGCAACCTTTATGATATCCTTAGATTTCATTTTGAAAATAAGTGTGTTGGGTTTTTAACTCGATGTTGTTTATGTGTTTTTGAGATGTAGTCTGGATGCTGTAAGCCACCAACACAATGTGGGTACACTTTTGTGAATCCAACCTACTGGATAAGCCCCATTAATACAGCAGCTGATATGGATTGCCTTCAATGGAGCAACGACCAGACCCAAGTGTGCTACAACTGCGACTCGTGCAAAGCTGGGTTACTGGCAAATCTCAGGAAAGAATGGAGGAGGGCTAATGTCGTTTTGATCATCACTGCCATTGTCTTAATCCTAACTTACCTCATAGGTTGTTGTGCCTTCAGGAATGCCAAAACTGATGAGATGTTTAGCAAATACAGGCAAGGCTACACTTGAAATTAGAAATCGGTGAGACCTGAAAGTGAAGCTCATGTACTGGTAGAAAGCTATATAGTTCTCAACAGCTAGAGAGCAGAGTCTGTATTGATTCTCAGTGGGGTTTGTGTTTGAAAAGTGGTCTGTCCATTATTTATGATTTTGTATCTCTTTTTTTGAATCATCTGAAAAGATGTTTGGACCTTTTTATGAATAGCGTTTGAAACTTTGGGGGGTGGGATGGGAGAGGGTCCGCGTGATTTGCGTCATAGAGGCCACCGAAAGTTGATTTCTCGAGTTACTAAATGCTTATATATTGACACTATACTATCACTGTCCAAGCATCACAAGGGCTACTTTCTCACTTTACTGGAGGGTTTTCTGGGTTTTTGTTACAGTTTGATTTGTTTATTATTAATTAATGCCTATTCGTATTCAGAATTTGCCTCGTCAAAGTTGCTGCTGGGGAAAGTGATTTGGATTATATATAATGAAACAACATGGATAATCAATGAGAGGATCCTTTTGATTCCAAAGCTTCCTTTTGATCCATCTTCATGTTTTGAATGTATCATTGCCTTAGCTGGATTGATATTAACAAGAAAATATGGGATGGGAATGCCATGATTGCTCGCAGCACTACAGCAATTCACTGTGGGTACGTAACTTTAGCAGCAAAAACATGATAGGACACGATAGAAATAACAGGGTGGATCCCATGCCCATATTTTGAACATGACCATGGGTTCGGATATGCTCATCTTTACATCAAGATATGTCTATAATAAATCCAACAGTTCATATTTTATTTACTTTTATTCTTAATATTTTAGTTGTTTTTTTCAACCTTAACAAGTACATAATGTAAAATAAACACGATATCTTAATTGCTTTTAAGAAAAGGAACATGAAACCAGTGAATTGTGTAAAATTAGAACTTGATATATACATATATATATGATTACGAAGTTCAAGAGAAAGAGAATTATCATCATTATTTTGCCACCGGTGAATATGTACGATTGTCAATGGCAGACGTACAAGTGTTGTTTTTCTATCATCACGTTATACTTTGATATTTTTCGCCCTTTTTTTTTTCCTGGGGGTATACTTTTCGCCTAGTTTTGCTCTTAGTAATGGAGCCCAATGGGGCCTGACTAAACAAATGGACCCAAAAGAGAAAAGCCCAACAAGAGTCCATCTTAAAGTTAGCCCAAAAAGTAAACTTAGTTAAAAGGCCATGAAGGTACGAGGCACTATTTACATATGGATCATCTACTGATACCAATGGTATTATGGGCTTCTTCCAATAAATTAGACGCTTTGTTTTTGCCCAATTCCATGTCCATGTTGGCCATTACTATCTCATTTTGGCATCAAACTTTTTCTGGTTCTGTGAGTATGATCCATTCTTCTCTCTCTTAGAGCCCTGCAACATTCATAGATCATTTCCGTGCACAAATCTGGCGAAATGCAAGCTAATTACATTTAATATAAAAACAAGCTAAGCCATGTTGATGCACTTTCTTTTATTTTCTATGTAAAGTGATCACAAAACCCATAAAAATATTCTTTAAAATAGGGTTAATAAAATATTTAGTTCTTTAAATTTGTTCTCATTTTGGTTTTGATCCCTCAAATTTCAAATAATAGGTTTTAGTCCCTTTAGAGGCAAAATGGTATAAGTTTTTATTAGATTATAGTGACTAATATTTTAAATGAAAAGAAATTTGAGGTACCAAAACTTATAGTTTAAAATTTGGGAGACAAAAACCAAAATGAGAGCAAAACTTAAAAGACCAAAGTTTGTTTTAACCCTTTAAAATGCATTGACAAACATTTTTGTGATGAACTAGTCTTCCCATGATTCCATAGAGTTAACCAAATAGAAATGCTCAACTAGTTCATTTCCAAGACTCAAATCCACATGTGTCTTGCTTCGAATCATGATTATAAGTACTCATAACCACATTTTACATAAATTGAGATAAAACTTCTCTTACATATTTATTTTATAGTCTATAAATCATAATTAAAAACTATTTATAAGCTATTTTGAACAGGCCTGAACAGTACATGAAGTGTGGGAGTGTTGGAATGAGCCTAGCTAGATGTGATCGACCCCAAAAGTCCATGGGATGGCGGCACTCATGATGATGATATGTGCCGTTGGTACCTTGGCTGTCTGTTCACGCCAGACAGCAATATATTGGCAGATCCAAATTTCAGGGGTACCCACGAATGGGCATCCTATTGACTTCCAAGTCAATGCATAAACTCCAAATCACATCAGCTCGATCAACCCGATTTCTCCGAGGCTTCTTCTCTTATCCCTCCACGTATCGGACTCTTTCTTAGCAAATTTCAACCTCACCTTCCAACAATTTAATAGATCCGAGTCTTTCCACGAAACCGCGTCAATAAATGGGTAATTAACCAGGAACCAGCCTTTGAAAAATCCTAACGTCTTTAAGACGCGGAGACGCGTCAGATTCTGTGGGTCTGACTCAGATGGAGACAAAATGACCTATTAATGGGGTGTTTGGGTAACCCAAAATCACTTTTCAGAAGTATTTTTTTACAAATCCAAATAAATTCTTTCACGTATTTATTTTGTATGCCGTAAAAACACTTTTGAAGCTATAATTTTGTTCTCGCTCAAGCACTCCCTAAATGAAGCACCCAGAGAACCCCGACCAACGAGGCTGCTTCCCCAGCAGCACCAAAATTCACGTCCAAAACAGATTTCAAAAGTATTTAAAAAAAAAAAACACCATTGATTGACCGACCATCGAAGTTTGGTCGTGAGACTTGGGCAGTACGTAGTACGTCTGCATTCATTGGGACATGTCGAGTATATCTGAAACTTAAAAGGCTCATGCAATGACAATGTTGACTCGTGGCCTGTGGGTAAAAACTTTATTACCTTCGTGAAGTTGGTGGGTAAACAGTAGTACTACTCTTAAGTTTCCACCAGCCATGTGTAACCGTGGCTACGACTTTCTGCCATTTTTATTTACTCATGGCAACATTCTATATTGCTGATGAGCAGGCCATTTTCAACGTTGATCCCTTGTTCTTTTTACCCTACAGAGACAAACGTTTACGTCTGCACTACTATACAAGATAATGTTTTCTGGTGGGTCATTATTTCACTTGTTTCTTCATCATCAGCTGATGACTTCATTGACTAAGATGGCTATTTTGTTTGGTTTCGTACGTACATTTATTGATCAAGTGGAACTGACGATCAAGAGAGAAGAGAAGAAGCCGTGAACGTGTTGCCTTTTCCACAACACTAGCAAAAGATCACTTGCAGCTATCTAACTAATTATTATTGTGCTCAGTCCAATCCAAGCACTAAACAAAATTACAGTTCAAATCTTTAGTTTAATTAGGTATATATACAGGAGAAGAAAGCACTAATGGGAATATTACTGCTGATAAATAAGATTGTGGAAAAGAAGCATGCATGTTGATGCAAGGACAGGAGAGGGCCAAATGGAATATAAAGCAAGAGAAATGAATTGAACTTGTGAACGAATTATCAACTTGTCACGTAGTACATTATAGATGCGATATGTCACGGTCTTTGTTCCCCTCTTATTGGCGCTTCAATGAGAAGATTGGTCTGTAAATTATTTGTCCGTGTACATAATATTAACTTTTTGACAGAAAAATGATTGATTCAACTTGGTCGATTAAATTCAGATGGGGGAATTAAATCTGGCTTTTTCAAAGTGCATGAATCTGATCAGTGGCATGAACCAAGTGCATGGATCCTGCAGATATGCGGAGAACCAGGGCAGGAAATAACTGATCAAGTTGGGAAATCAGCGGGAACAAAATTAAATATTCCTAGTTAATGCCTCAATAATACTACCTCCGGTTCTAATTATAAGAGTTAGTTGATTAACTTGAGGAGATTGAGAAAATAAGTTAAGTTAGTTATTTGTAATAAATAAGTGTTTTTTTCCTTAAAATATCCTTGTTAATCAAATGTATTGCCTAAAATTATCATTATTAGAATGACTACCTTGAAAAAAAAATGCATAAAAAATACATAAATATAAGAGACAAAGTAAATTGGGATCTTATATTTAAGATTAAAATAAAAGTCAAATAAAATCTTATACTACCTCCGGTCCTAATTATAAGACCTAGTTGACTAATTTGGAGAGATTAAGAGTTATTTGTAATGAATAGGTCTTGTTTTTTCTAAAATATTCTCACTAATCAAGTTTGTTATCTAAAATTATCATTGTTAGAAGAATTATTTTAGAAAAAAATTTATAAATATGAGAGACAAAATAGATAGGGGTCTTATATTTAGGATCAAAATAAAAATCAAATAAGATTTTATATTAAGGATTAGAGGTAGTATTAAGAATCAGAGTTAATAACAATTATCATAATAATTCCAGCATGAGGATCTTAATGGGGAGCAGGGTTCGCCAACTTGGGGATTTTTCCACAAAGATATTTTGATGCCAAAGTATGAAACTTTCAGTTTCGTGAGCCTGTGTCACTTATCCATTATAGTCTGGGCCCACCAACTCTCCGGGGACCCACCAAACAGTTCTTGGCCCCTCCCCCGAGTTGCGGGTCGCCATTCTGATGACTCCTGTCCGCCGGGACCTTCATGCCTTCATCCCTGAGGCAAAATAAAAAGTAAATAACAGAACATTTACTGTTTTACTAAAATGTAATTAAATTTTTTTCCATAGGTCCATGCATTTGTGCATAGTAAATTGATAAGCTATGATGTTTATTTTTTTCAATATTTCAGCGAGTGAGCTTAACGTATTTATATGAAATTTGGCCCCAAAAAACATTTACATGGAACACGACCTTGTGCTGGTTTGGAATCATTTAGATAAACACTTTTCATATAAGTTAAGCTCTCTTTACGTGCTCATCTTGTATTTCATAAATTATGATTGAAAATTTGTTTTCATTATAAGGAGCTCGAACTAAATGGGAGTTCACGTTTTGTAATAATTAAAGTAGATGCTGATGAGAGGAACAAGGAAGGACGTGTACGTAGTTAATGGATGGCCGCGGAAAAAGACCGAACAAGGAATTTGTGGATATGTACATACGCAGGGGGACCCAGGTGAAGCGATATAGCCACATCACCCTCTTTGAAAAAAATTCATACACATAATATATATATTCAATGAAATCTCGGGCAAAAAAAAATCAAAGATTGAATTTGAAATTGTAGGGATAATAATGCTATCACATTGTACTCTAGAGAAGTATCCATGGTAAAAGAAAGCACATTGACCCCTCTTTATATATAAGTTGTTTTCTTTTTTCCTTTTCGATGAGAAGGAGGGAGTGTTGGGAAGCCGTAACTAGAACATGCGAAGGTGATGTAGGGGCGGCACACAGACAAAAGGCTACGATGACCCCACATCAGAAGATTGACGATAAGAAGAAGGGGGAATTGCAATTAGTTCCCAAGAAGATTGACGATAAGAAGGAGGGGGGAATTCATTAACCGGTCGGGTTTACAATACCTTGATATTATTAAGAGGGAGTAAATGGATGACATCAGGGCCTAAGCAAGGTGATTAAGGTGGGGCCTGCTGCAAAATAAAGCAGAGCGTTAAACAAATCTTTTTCTATTTGGTGGGCAGAAATGCAACGCCCATCATCATCCACACTTGCCTGTCCTATTTTGCGAAATATATAACGGTGTAATAAATTAAGCGTATTTTGCGTGTTATGAAAAGTATGAAGGGCAGGAATGGTTTGGTGCAAAGCATATATATATATATATATATATATATAGAGAGAGAGAGAGAGAGAGAGGTTCGATTTATATTTTTTAAGAAGAAAGTGAGATGTAAAGTAGGCAAAGGTTGGGATTATGGGGAATGGCATCAGAAAGAAAGGGGTGGGTAGGCAGAGTAGATTGTGGAGAGTGAAAGGGACAGTATATTCACTCCCTTCTTTTTTTCGGGATCATAAATGTGCTTTTCCTTCTTTTCTATTACTTTGATTAGTTAAAATATGAATTGCAAAGTTATGCATGTATATATAGCGGCTAGCTAGCTAGCTAGCTATCTAGAAGTAACATTAGAATTCACAACATGCGCTTGCTGATGGCGAATGATGAACCTAATTTTTTTCCATGGATCTTTTTTAAAAATAAGAGTACCTTTAAGTAACATTAGAATTAAGACTTAGAGTGGTTAAAGAATAGTCTTCGCAATAAATGTGTTTTTTAAAATTTGAATTTGTGTTTTCCTTCTCACAAAAGTGAGACTGTTACCATTTCAACCAACAATTTATTAGTATGAAGCTAATATTTATTACCAAGCTTATACTTCAATTAGTCCGTCCTCGTCAAGAACTCTTGGATTTAATAGTGCCAACCTCCTCCCTTTGGATGGGTTCTCTATGTGTTGTTAAGTGTGCGCGTTGAAATATTTTGTGTTCAAGCTTATAATCGCGCTTAATAATACTCGAAGTTGAACCAATAAGATAATCACGCAAGAAAAACAAGAAATGAAAGCTCACACGTTGCAAGAATCTATGTACACTCCACGCTCGTGCGTGCGGCAGCTCTTTGCCTTTGTTAGGTACCAACAACCACCCCTCCCCCCAAAAAAAAACAAAAAAAAGGAAATTTCTTTATAGGGTCCATCCTCTTTCTGCCCTTCACATTCTCTCTAATTTATTTACTTCACTCACCAGATTACTCTTCATTTCTTTTATTCCCACAATATCTTCAATAAAGTCACCAACCAAATTTAGCCTCATCGCATCATCCTTTTTGTGTGTGACGCTGAATTTCACATCTAATTATGAGCACCTCATCGCAAATTGATACAGACAATCCATATTTACATTAGTTGATATGTCCCTGTGGATATTGATTGCTGGGAGGGAGGAAATGAAATGATCTCTTTAATGAGATTCTTCTCATTAACATATTTGTAAGTCAAATTCCACTCTTAACTTTTTCCCCCGCAAGAAAAAAAAAAAAAAAGCACGAGATTCATGATGCGATTCTCGTCCAAACCTAACTCTCAAATTGTTAACATCGGGAAAAGATAAAGGAAACGAAAGTGTAAATGAAATGTTGCACGATCAACTTTCCCGGTCAAATGCGCTCGAGACTCTTAAATATAATACCAAGCCTTGCACTTTAAGCAACAAAAAAGATCATCTTAGTTTTAGTTTTCATCAAAGCTCCTTCAATAAAATTCCCAATCACTCTTTTCCCTTTTCGGTTGGGTTTACTTGGGTTTCAGGTGGGGGACAAATTTGCACATCAGCTTTATTTAATGTTCTCAAACAAACAAAAAGGTTCTCAAACATTCCCAACGATCATCACCGTTGGTACACCCATAATCGCAGCCGTTGATTAAAAATAGGTGTATGAATACCCACGAAGTACGGTACCGTTCCCCCCCGATATTATAACAATAGCAGTGACTTTGATTTTGCGGTCATAGTGGGCGGCTGACCTAATCTCTGTTTTCGCGAGCCAATACGTCTCGTTTTCACCCCCACACCAATTCAAGCGCGCCACGTGTGCATGCTGACGACCCGATCCTTGACCCGCCCCCACTTGCCGGTCGCACCGGACCCCACACCATTACCGCCTTATTCCCCCTTCCTTCCCCACTCGACACTCCACTTGCTCTTAAATTTCTATTTTCACTGCGACGCATTACTGGTATCGTTTATGCTTCCATATTTGTTCAGTAATATAAAATTGTTTCCTGTTTCAATTCAATGAATTTATAAAGGCTTAACACTTAAGATACGCAAAAGAAATAAATAATTAACACGCTTAAAACTGCCAAGGGAATTATGATATCAAGATACATAAAACTTCTTATTCCACCATTCCATATATAGATTATTAGACTATAGACATTGAACATCCACTATTTACATTCCGACCCCAATAGTTCCGCATATTTTGACCTAGAGACCCAACCTATACCAGTTTTCCTGCCTCACCAAACCGTATTTCACATATAGCTTAGCGTATTGTCTGCCTTTCCTTTTATCTTCCTCTCAACCTATTTGGATCTTGTATATACAGAGAACTAGAAGCCACTAGAAAAGCCAAACCAAAATACCAGAGGGGGGATATATCAGAGTCCCCGATTCCGGCCCCCCTGTCAGGGGCATTACTGCAAATAAACTAAAATACTCACAGAGTATCTAGTCTAGTATTCTATGATTAGTCCTCCCATTGGGGCCCTGTGAGGTATCCCCTTTCTTCTCTTGGCCGCCCTGTGATTCCCCGAAGTCGGCGGCGGCGTCGACGGTGTGAAGCTCTGAACTTTACTGTTCCTGCGCCGGCTGTGGTTGCTGCTGCTGCTGTATGAATCCTCTGACTCCGATGCTAATGCCGCCGACCTTTTCTTCTTCTGGAAATCCCTCGATGTCCCCTTAATCTGCAAATTTCGCAATCACATTCATCAGCGAGAATGAAACAGAGGCAAGTAAATTGAATGAATCAGAGTCTTTCTTAAGGAAAAGTAAAGTCAACTCATTTGAACTAAGAAAAACTTCCTCTGGTAGCTTGAAGAGAAAGCAAATTAAAATTAAGGGAAACACATTACCTTGCAGCCCAGAGAACAGAATCGATAGGAATCGAGGAGGCTACGCTCGCAGACTTCGCAAGTGTTGGTGACGCCCTTTCCGGGCCTAGGCTGAGGCCTCTCGTTCAAGAACACCACCCTTGCGCTGTTGATAATGTAGGTCTGAACGCCGGATATGTCGAGAACCTTCTGAATCTCATTGACTCTAATCACATCGTGGTAGGAAGACCTCCTTATCTGTGAAAGGACCCCCATAAACTGAATGAGATTTTGAAAAAGCAGAATCCAGATTAATTTTAAGCGTTATCAATGCAGGATCTCGAGGGATTTGTTTTTTTCAAAAGAAGAAAACTTAAAAGCGAAGGAAACATCAGGAATTGGCTAATTGGTGGGGGATGAAAACAGGGCTGAATTAATGGAAGGCTCAAACTTCACGAATTAAGGAAACGCGTGACCGGTATAGCAAATTCCGGAAAAAGAAGGAACCTAGTAGCCCCATTAAAGGAAAAGCAATGATTTTGGAAATCAGAATGGGAGCCAGATGCAAACAGCTATCAAAAACAAGGAATTTAAGGAAGAGGAAGAAAATAGGGATGAATTAGTAAAAGATAGATACCTGTATAACACGATGGTCTCTGTGGTCCGCGAGGCAGAGAGAGCAGAGAGCGCCGTTCATACAATCCAGACAATACATATTGCATTCGCTCTTGTGAGAATCAGCGTGCTCCTGGCATGGAACAAAGAAGCTCTCTTTGAGCAGAGGCTTCAACCATGGCGGCCACCTGTTGTCCTCGCCATCAGGACCTCCAGCAGCCTATTTAAATTTCACAAAACAAAACCAAAAGCAAAAAAAGTCAATAATCTAAGATTCCCAATCAGACCCAGAAACAAAAAACAGAACACCAATGCACGCTGATATTTCAGATTCCCTCGAAACCCAGATGAAACAGAGCAAAGCGCATTAGCCGGAATTATAACAGAAAACACAATGAGAGCAATCAGAAAACAATCCTAGAAGGTCCTTACCATGATTCTTCTGTTCTTGGGCTTGATTTCCATGACAGTGGTGTCGTGGTGAGCTTCGAAGGCCATGACTGGTAAGCGAGAAAGAAGAGGATTCGATGAATGTGAGAGAGAGTGAAGAGGGATATGAATGAGGGGGTGAGAGAGAGGTTTGAAGGAGAAAAGGGGGTTAATGGGGTAGAAGAAGGAAGGGGCGGTAGAATGGTGATGGGGTGATGGCGTTAAAGAAGGAACGAGAGAGTTAAAGAGAGAGACTGAACACAGAGAGCAAGGCGACGGGTCGTTCTTATCCGCACAAAGTCCACTACCAAACCTAGCTCCGAACCCAAAGCTGCCCGTAGATACGTTAGCTGCAAGGAACTTGCCTTCCCATTTCCCCTTTTTTTTTTATATTAATCTCTTTTTCAAAGTATGATTTATTTCCATTTCACTCTTCTACTCGCTTTGGTCTTATCATTTAAAAAAGAATAAAATAAAATTTCTAATTATTTGAATCGCTCTCACTCATCGCTCATCAAACGCATTTTCCCCTAATTATCACATTAGGCACACCTATCTCATCGGTTTTAAATTGATTTATAATTCTATCCTAATTGCATATTCACGTTGTTCTTATTATTTTATACTCCTCCGGTCCTTAATATAAGACCCATTTAACTAATTTGACTTGATTAAGGAAGTTAGGTAAGTTAGTTAACTATAAGAAATGTGACACATTTTTCCTAAAATACCATAATCATCTTTCTTAATACCCTCTCTCCCTCTTTTACTTGATTATAGTTGATGGAGTATCTGGCAATTTAGAGAAAATTAATAAATATGATAAATGGGTCTTATATTTAGAATCAAAATCAACTCAACAATTGGGTCTTATATTAAGGTCCGGAGGAGTATTAAGTTAGCTCCATTCATTTTGTTATGTCATCTGTTTATTATTGATTTATGATTACATGCTATTTATTCACCATTTTTTTTAAATTCATGCTGCTTAATTAATTTTAATAAAGCAACTTGCATTATTACTTACTCTACAGTTTCAGTATGTTACAATTGAGTGTGTCAAGCGAGATAAGAATCTTTGGATTTGTTATACTATAAGCATACAAAGAGGAAACCTTTGGCTGATGCTTAATTTGTCAATTCCCATGACAATTGTTTATTATCGTCAGTGCGCAACATATATATATATATATATATATATATATTATAAATGAATTAGTCAATTCAGCTTAATTATAGATTGCGTCTAGCAAATGGCAATAATGTATGAGCAAAATTAAACGCAGAGAACACCCCCAGGTAATTATTAATTTAATTAAGTTGTAATTAAATAATGCTCGGGTTGGTTGAGGCGAGCAAATGGATGAAATTATAATTTTGGAAAGAAATTTAATATAGTGGGAGAAGAATATGCATTATGTTGGCCCTAATAATGGTGGGTTAGGTCTCAGTTGGCTGGCCATCCCAAGTGGGATAGACAAAGGGAACCGATTATATGAATAAGCATAGGAGTATGAGTAAATATAAATTCGAGGGAATTCCAAATTATTATGTTCATGAGATGCGAGGGTGGGAGAGGGATGTGATTTATGAAAAATGACGTGGGAACCAAATATCTTCAATTATTGGTTGCAGTGTTTGCCGTTCATGAAGTTAATATCCCACATAACCACGAGATGGTCAAGTCCCAGAAGAAAAGCTGTTTCATTCCACCAAAAAAAAGAAAGCTGTTTCAGTCTAGTCATGTTATAAAGTAAATGTTAAACACGGGAGCAAAATCTCTTATCTCCTAAAATAGATTCTTGAAAATGAAACCAAATCCCCGCTAAGATATACCATTCTGATTTTTTTTCAAGTTGCTCAGGATATCCTCTTATTCTAATAATAAGAAACTAATCTCCCGGTACTATCACCATTCTGATTTTATTTATAAGGTAGAAAAGAAAAAAAATTATTCTAATTATAGTTCATGTTATTAATTTTTTATCACTCCCTTTTTCTCTTTTACCTATCATTAAATATTTGTATATCTCTTTACTCATATAATTTTATTTATAATTCGCTTCTAATATATTTGACATCAAACATCACTAAACGTGCCTTAAAATTGAAAAAATTCTCAACTTTATATCTATTTAATATGTATACTTTTGAAAAATAACAATCTAATAATAATAAATAAAAGATAAAGGAGTTCATTCATATTAAAATGTAATAATATGACTTAGGAATAGGACCAGAAAAACTTATCTCTTTTACCTTATAAATAAAAACAAAAACAACAACTTTTAAAGTATTCATATTTAATAGGAATAAAGTGAAAATCTTATTAAATTTTTAGATAAACTTGATCAGGTTTAAAGTTTTTTTTTTATTCTAGTGAAAGATATTAAAAATAACTTAAAAAACACAACTTCAATTATGGGATTCAGAAAAAAGAAAAGGGAAGGGAAAAGGAAATTTGAATGGTAAGTTGAGTGCAAGTGATTAAAATAAATTAAATCTGTTTGATCGCATCACTAGGAAAAGAAGATCACTCGATCACATGTTAATAATGGAGTTTTGGTGATGTGTGATTGGGATTAAAGGGAAAGCCACTGAGGGCGAGGCACTATGAGCAACACGTTTGATGATGAGGGTTAGCCATTACTATTATTATTATTATTATTATTGTGAACACTGTAAGAAAAAGGAATATATAAAGCAGTGATGATCAAGTGGGAGGACGACTTTATGGGAGACCCAAAGTACATGATTAGTGAAGCAGCCAAAGTTGAATTGATTATTGATTAATTATAATTAGAAACATTTTCTTCAAATAAACAAGGCATCATCATGATGAGACAAGACCCTAGCGGTTACTCGTTACCTAGTAGTTGCAAACTGTTGTTTCTCCTCAAATATCTCCTCAGTTTTAACATATGTGGCACGTGACAATTCCTTCCTCTCTTTTTCTTTTTCTTTGTTTTTTTGCTTGGTTTTTTCTACCTATCCTTTTGCACTTCTTCTTTTTTTTTTTTTGCCGACTGCCTGAACTTGAGGTTTAAGTTTGTGTGAAAAGAATGTTTTTTGTTCACTTTCCTTACTGTTTACCTTCTCCCAAGTATTCACACATTTCAACATATTCTGACCAGAAACGTATATGTTAAACTTTTAAACCACTTATTATAGTTATCATATTATATAACAGCTATTTAATTTTTGGACTAATGCTCGGTCACGTTCCACCTTTTTAAAGTGAGGTTTTTAACTTTTAATTTGTGTATGAAAAAAAAAAATTTACTACCTGAAAGCCTTAGATTCATGTAATCCAACTCAATCGGCTCTGAATTTAATTTCACATAGTATTTGTTAGCTAAATCAATTTATATGTAATTTTAATTTTTTTGGCCTGTTTGAATACATGGAAGCATAATACTCCTCCAGTCCTTAATATAAGATCCATTTAACTAATTTGATTAGATTAAGAAAATTAGGTAAATTAGTTAATTATAAGAAAAGTTACATAGTTTTTCTAAAACACTCTAATTATCTTTTTTAATACCCCTCTCTCTCTTCTACTTGATTATGGTTTAGGGAGTATCCATAGGGGTAATTTAGAGAAAATTAATAAATATAAAAAATAAGTCTTATATTTAGACACAAAACTAACTTAAGAATTAGGTCTTATATTAAGGACCGAAGGAGAAATGAATAATGAAACTTTTCTATCCCCATAAATTACATCTCTTTCATTTTCAACTAAAATGCAAGGGTTAAATCTCCTTACAAGCACTCAACATCATGAATGGAGAGTGGTGAGATCCTATGTACAGTCAAGTCAGACGACTTTTGCTTGGAAATTGCAAAATTAAGAATGTAAATAAGAAAATTTTGCGGATAAATGTTAGTCCAAAAGAGGATTTAGAGTCTAATTAATCCCAATCACTCCCAACCCAGTGCAAAAATAAGTGTTGGATCAATCAAAATAAAGTGGCCCCATTTCACTCTGCTAGAAAACATTGATAATTAAGAAGAAGAAAAAAACAGTTCCAGGTTCCTCCGACACTACATTGTCATCATCCTCAACCACTGAATTTATACTATCTCTAATTCTTAATATAAGAACTAATTGATAAATTAAATTTAATTCTAGACATAAGACTTCAATCCACTTTGTCTTCATCTTTTCCAAAAGTATTTCTATCTCATCTAATATACATGATTGAAGAGGATGGTTTAAGGAGACCAATATATATTTATGACCAAAAAAACAATTTAACTAATTTTATTAATATTTTTAAATTAGTTATCTAACTCTCGTATTAAGAACCGGAACTAATAAGACTTTTCTACATGGCAAAATTGAATTAAAGCGAGTGCCAACAATATAGTTGTCAACAAAGGGGACACGTTTTGGTCTAACACTCGCCCGCTTCGCTGCTAACTTCCGTTCTCTTATATAACAACAAACAAACGATCCATCCAAGCGGCTGCAACTTCTCTATCTCACTCCATTTTATCCTTTTTCCCTACCAAACACACAGGAGAAGATCGAAGCCCTAGAAGCTACACGATGATTATTGCAGTATTATCTCCTTTCTGTATATCCTTCATTAATATCTAGTTCATCATACTTTTTCCTTTCATCACATGCTAATCAGATTAGGTGTCTGAGGGTGTGAGCGAATTAAGTGAGTGCGTGTTTGATAGGACACTGACCATATCTTTTTTGCATCTTTTCTTAGAGTAGTGGAGAGCAGGGAAACCATATCTGCGGCCAGATTCATCTGTGGATAAGCACTACTGAGACTCTACTTTTAGTTTTTACTATATGAATTCCTTATAGAGAGAGTGATCGTATGTTTTTCTTTATACGTATTGGGAATACAATTCAGTCGTTGTTATGTTTGAAGAAAAGGAGGTAGTGGAAGGTGGGCCATGCCCAATTGCTACTGGACAGTGGTTTGTGTTGAACTCAGGAGATTGAAAGTGGCCTAAAGGAGACTCATAAAGCGCATCAAAAAAGGTAACGATGGACTATAAGTTTGAACACCATTGCTATTATATACACATGCACACACATAGCAGAATATAACCCCAAAGTATATATGGCCTTTTATTTGGGGGGTATGCTTATAAATTTAGAAGATTCTGCCTCGTTCTGATAAATGTGTAAAGCAGAGATGGGGATTGGGAAGGTTGGGGTGTAGAGTTCAATGTGATCTATACCGTCATTAATTTCATTTTCATAGGATTCACATCACCATATTTTGTTTTTTTGATCCAATCATATCATATCTAATTTAATTTGGAGTTGGGTTCTCAAGAGCCATAATGGCATCCATCTAAGCAGGGCTAAAAGGACAAGAGTGAAGGGAATGGGCAAAGTTAAGGACACATTCAGTCCTCCTTTCATTTCTTTTTACAGAAAACATCTAACTAAATTACGGAAATCAACAAAAATTTAGTAAATATGTAAAAATTATAAGTTTTTTCCCTTAAAATACCCTTATTTATTTATGGATGGGGAGTATAAAAAAGAATAAGAAAATAAATGAATGATGTTTTGAAAAAAAAAAATAATAAATATATTGAATATTAAAATAAATAATTAACAGGGACAAATCCGATCCATTCCTAAAAAATGATTGTTATCTCTTATGAGAAAAAATAATTATTGTGAGGGCAGGGTGAGCTACAACTTGGCAAATTGCAGAATGCAGAGTCCGTGTCCCTGAATTACCGTGCAGAGGCAGGGACAAAGTTGAGGATCGAGTTTATTATAATGTTCATATTTATGCTTTAATTTATTTTAATGTGGTTTTTTCCTGTCATTTTTTCTCAATAAAAACAACTCATACACCCACCATGTTCATAAGAATCAAACTCACGACCTGTACTAAGAGCTTAAAAAGATTACTAGCGTCATTGCATAAAAAGCCCAAGTGATTCCACGCTATCTTTAATAAAATCTTTAATAAATGATAATTTTGCATGGGTCATTTTTGGGGAAAAATTAAGGCTTTTTTTGTTTCCTTTTTCAATTTCTTTGTTTTTAAAAAATTGCCTCGATAATTGCCTTAAAAAGTTGCGTTTGAAAATAAATACATCGGGATTGGAGGCTGAAACTTTAAAGAGACTTCAAATTCTTAAATAATGAAGAAAAAGCCATCAAGTGGAGAAGAGTTCTCCTAATTTTCTTAAACAAAATAATAAGAAATAAAAACAGAAAAATAACAAAACATCTAAAAATTGTGTTAATTTTTAAAAACTAATTTCGGTTCTTTTTTTAAAAAAATACTGACTAAAAATAAATTTCCGAACATTTCAGGGGGTTCATTATATACGAAGATTTACCGTGGCGGGTGAGTTCGCTTGATATAGAAACATCCAAATGCTACTGTAGTCGTTGATGCGTATGAATTAGAGAGAGAGGTTTGCACTAAGCACATTTCAATAATGACAATGCCGTCCAATTATTGGAGTCTCAAGAGTGCACAATTGGTCCTCAACACCCCTTTTTGCTTTCCCATAACAAGTTAAATCAATAATTTGTGTCTTATTTTTAAAATATTCCATTTAATTATAAACCCGAGAAAATAAGACATATGTACTAGTACATACATAATTGGAGAAATTAATATAATGGGTATAAAAAACTTGATCTAAATATTTTTTATAATTGAAATGTGTTTAAAGTGGTTTGATCAGTGATAATTATTAACAAAGGGAGAAATCATATAAAAAAATAGTTAATATCCATAGAATTTTAAGGTAACATTAATTGGGAAAAAAAGATTCTAAAATAGGAGTAACAAATAATTTGAACCTGACTAATTCACTGTTAATAAAGGGCTCGCAAGATAGACTTAAAGAGTAAAGCAGAGTAAATGATTTTTTTTTAAAAAAAATGAAAAAGAAATGGGAAAATCACAGGAAAGAAGGGAAAGATGAAGGGTAAGGTCAAAAAAGGAGGGTTGCCATGGAAAGAGGCTCACCACCAGACACATTACATATGTCATCACACACGCTTGTTGGTGCCGTCCAAGGCACACCAACGTTGACCCCTTTGCTTCACACGTGTGCCCTCTTCTCACGTGATCACCCCCTTCTGTGGGCCCCCCACTTCCCGCGTTTCCGTCCCTCTCTGGGTCCCACGCTTCTTGTCTTCTTCCCCTTCTGCCCTTCTTATCTCTTCTCTGCCTCCCCGGCCCGTTCCTTCCATGTCTCCCTTCCCAGCTGGGTCTTTTGATATTCTTTTTCCCATTTTCTACTCCTTGTTTGTTATGATCTATTTTCCAAAAGCACAATTTTAATAAAGGGCTCATATGGGCCAATATTCATTATGATGAAAGCTTTAAAAATTATATTTTTCCTGTCTTTAATATAGAACCTAATTATTGAATTAATTTTAATCCTAAATATAAGACCTATTTCTCATATTTATCAATTTTTTTCTAAATTACTCTTATGGATACTCTCTTAACCATAATCAAGTAGAAGAGAAAGAGAGGATATTAAGAAAAATGATTATGGTATTTTAGGAAAAACATGTCATATTTCTTATAATGAAAAACATGTCATATTTCTTATAATTAACTAACTTACCTAACTTTTTTAATTTAATTAAATTAGTTAAATAAGTCTTGTATTAAAAACTGAAGTAGTAATTATTTTGAATGACCAGATAATTATTGACCCTCCATTATCTATTCGTGGAAAAACAACCCTAAAGGGAAATGAAAATTTGGGAGCAATGTGCTAACTTAATTATACTCCCAGTTTAGAACCAAAATATTTAAAAATTTATGTAGAAACATCACAGTTCGTTTTTGTTTTTCCTTGGCCAAGATCAAAAGGTATTTAATAGTTCAAATGTAAAAGGTTGAAAACATTGATTGCAAGTTATAACATAGTCAATAGTAAGCTACAGAATGAGTATTAAATTCTTATAATTATGTGCTTTAATTAAACAAAATTTTTCCAATCTTTGATGATGCATGTGAAGAGTTGGAGCATCCTTTGCAAACTATCACATATCAGGGTTAAATTTTTGACACCTCATTTGCGAACCTATTTTTCATTTTTCTTTTTTTTTTGGCCCTCTATTTGTGAACTTCTTGCATCTATATGTGATATGCGCGCTTATAAAATTTTACAGTAAGAATTTCCTCAAGTTTCTTATAATCATTAGAGTATTACTGTTCCGGTCCTAAATATAAGATCCTTATAAATATTATAAGGATTTTATATTTAGAACAGGATAAGGATATTATATTTAGGATCGAAGGAGTACAATCACATTATTAAAGTCAAATTTTTTTTGGATAAATTTTATACGATGGGTTTTAGTTGCTTAGATTTTTTTTTTTTCACTCTTCAGAAACCCGGTGGGAATATAAAGAAGAAAGATTTTTTTTTAAACTATCAACAATTGCTATTAATTTTCTTGTCCTTTAAAATCATTGCGACTTTTATGATCCTTTGTCATATATTGATAGACTATATAAGGTTTCTTAATTAAACTTTTCCCTCTTCAAAAGCTCTATTGTTCCCGTTAATCAACCATTTTATTTTGTTAGTGCCATGTAACCCAAATGATACTAAGTGCCCCTCTTAGAATTTTCTTAAATATAATGTTTTGAGTTCACTTTCTGTTAAAAAAATAATAATAATGTGTGTATGAGTTATGGGAAAAATCATTTGATCGTCTTTTTCTTGTCAAACTGTACTTCAATCTTTATAGCATTACATACACTAAAAATAAGATTATGATACTGAATAAATAAATAAAAAATAAGATGAGAGCATTATATGCACTATAAAAAAAAATTCAGGGAGATAGACCCCCTTTACCCATATATAATAATGGGTGATGATAATCTTCAGAGTTGGGAACCTAATTAATCTGAAGCCTGTTTATTAGAGTTGACATAATAATTAGGTTATTCCAAAAAATAATTGATTTTCTTAGCCGAGATTTGTCCCTGATCAAAAAGTAAATTCTACTTTATTCCGAGTGTTTTGTCTTCTCTGAGATCTCATGACTATTCTTTCCCTTTGCTCCTCTTTTTTTTATTGCCTTTTGTCCTCTTATGTGTCGTCATTACTCATTACCATAGTGTGTTTTTTTGGTCGATTCAATATTGCGATGTGGTCGCTAATAAAACCAAAACCAAAAACAAAGATAACGAAGATTTCAGTAATATTCCTTTAGATTTGGTCATTAGCATTTAGCATAATATGATATAAAAGTTCTTGGTTTGGTGCCACTAGTATTGGATGCACACAGATTTTAAAAGTGCAAATATATTATTTTGGAGAGCATTTACTAATCCATAGATTCAGTGGGAAGTACATTTTTGTTGCTTGGATTGTAAATATTATTATTTTTTAATTCTACAATTTAATATTTGTGTTTAATTGTTTGAATGATTAAAATGTTTTAAATTTAAATGGTACTCTATAACATTCATTTATCTTAATTAAATCTTTCTACTCATGTAACACGTGGTTGTCCATTCTAGTATTAAATTCCAAAAATTTCTGACCACAGCCCAACTTATTCATCTTTTCGTTTTCCCTAAAAATGTGATTGTGATGTACTACAGTACATTGGGATAAGATTATGAGATATCGAATGAAAATTTGTTAATTAATTAATTATCCCTGTTGAATCCAGTTGTCTCCAAACTATACATAATTTGGCATTTTTAGATATTTAGTTTGATATTTTAATTTCGTTGTTCACTCCTCTGGGACAGGCCTGGTCATGGGTCCACAATAAATATTGATTTGGTGTACACGTTATACCTACAAAAAATTCTCTTCCGTAATTATTTTATAAGGAGACTTACATTCATATGCTAAGAATTTATAACTAAACTTTTGTTTAATTAACTAATTATCGGCGGGATAACTTGATGAGTAAATTAATTGCATGTTAATGGCGATTGATTGAGCCCCAACTGCTCAATAATCAAAAGTCGGCGTTAATGAGACGAAGACGACAATGTTTCTGTTTCAAGAGAAGAATAAAAGGCCAAATTGACAAACCCACGTATAAGATTACCTTAATATAAGAGCTAGTTAGCTAATTTGAGTAAATTAAAGAAATTAGTTAAATTAGTTATTTGTAATAAATAAATATTGTCTCATCTAAAATATCCTTGCTAAAATTACCATGTGACGAAAACTTTTAATATGTACAACTACTACAAGGATCTTGAGAAAAATGAAAAAAAAAAAAGAGAGAGACAAAGTGAATTAGTGTTTTATATTTAGAACCAAATTAAAAGTCAAACTAACTCTTATATTAAGGACAGAATGTAGTATATTTTTTTATCCTATTTATAAGTCACTAATATGTTTCACATAAAATAAAGTCTTAAATTTTATTGACTCTTTCTTAAAATTCAATAACTTTCAAACTTTATTCGTATTTAATATAAATTATACCCCATGAGAATAAAATCAACACAATAACAAATGAAGGGTAAAATTATAGTTCCAATAGAAAATTTCTCTATATCCCGTACGTATGACCAAAAAATTCATTATCTTTACCTTATAAATAAGACGAGGATAATGTGTGTGTCTATATATATATATATATATATATATGAAATAAAAATATAGAATAAAAGGCCAATGATGCCACTCTTGAATATTACCAAAAAATAATAATAATAACCAACAAAAAATATTAAAAATATTGTCTCGAAGGTTAAGGGAATGAAGGATGCAATAATTGAGAAGAAGTCAATGAGATGCTTTATTAGTTAACATGAATTGGGGAGACGAAGCTAAATTTATGAGACATTTGGTGAGGGGTGATAACGATTAGTAGACCTAGAGCACTATAGGCAATTAATAAAATTAGGAGTGTGTTCCCCCCCTAGAATATCTTTAATTAATTCATTTAAAATAAAAAAAATCATTGTGAAAATTCTCGAGCCTCTTTTTGTTACCATTAATATATGACTTTGCAATATAACTCTTGCAATTAAGTGTTCGACTTAGCTTCATTCTTATATAGTATTACTTCCGATCCTTAATATAAAGCCTTGTTTGGTTTTTATTTTGATCCTAAATATAAGATTTCAATCTACTTTATCTCTTATATTTATCTATTTTTTTAATCAACTAGCTCTTATATTTATGATTGAAGGTAATAATTTAAACCAGCACAATCCTTGTTGTTTAAGATATATGCTCCTTTTTTTCTTTTAATTTTTCCTTAAGCTATGAAGACATGGTAATGAAAGGGCTCACTTTTATATAACATGGGATAATAAAGGGATAGAATTTTAATTTGGTTGCTAATACGTGGGGTTTTTCGTTTTAATTAAATAACTCTCAGAATTTTCAGCTTTAATTTTTTCATAAATAATTTTTCTGCATTAGTTCCCATAAAATTTCAAACAGATTATTCACTCATGAGTCGTTTTTAAGAAAACAAAATGGTCCAGCATAAGTGAAATTGTTATCTATCAATGTATTGCTGATAGTCTAATCTCGATCAACAAATTTTAGCGTGGTAGTACAATACTACCTCTCATATAGTTGACTAATTTAAGTAAATTATAGAAGTTTGTTAAGTTAGTTGTTTATAATAAATAAGTGTTATTTTCTCTAAAATACCCTTATTATTCATATATATTAGCTGTAACTATTATTTGATAGAACTTTTAACCTACAAAACAATTACAAGTACTAATTTAAAAAAAAGATAAATATGAGAGACAAAATAGATTGAAATCTTATGTTTAAAAGTAAATTGAGTGTCAAACTAGTTCTTATATTAAGCACGAGATATGATAATAATTAAGCAATAAATTGCAAGGAAAAAAATTAAAATACATTATCTGATTATCGAGAGAGAACAAATTGAAGAATGTGAATCTAAAAGGGACGGGTTTGATAAGGGAAAGTCACTATGTAACACAAAGAAGGAAATATAACTATTAGTGAATGACAAATTTTAATGAAGAAATAATAATAATGAAATTGAAACTTTTTAATAATTATAGTCTTTATTTAAAATCTCATAGCAATTTTTTTGTTTGATAAATATGTCTTACAATGATCTCTATCGAAAATACAACTTTTTGAGACACCATTTTAAGAAAATGTTTAACTTGTTAAAGGAATTAATTAAAATGAAAATTTCGGTGATTTGTAAACATTTTTTCCTCATCCAAAGGAAGCTAGTGGTTGAGGTTGATGTGGATTACAATTGGATAACTACAAAATATTATAAAAGTTACAAAGACACACACACAAATGTGTGTGTGTGTGTAAAAGAAAGTATGAGTGGAAACAAATGCAGGCAAAAAGAAAGGTAAGGGGGAGGCCAAGAGAGGAAGAAGAGAAATAGAGGAGATGGGAGGATTCCATAAAAGGCAGGAGAAAGTTAAGGGCATGCCGCCCTATTTTGGAATTGAATTGAAGGAATGTAGGCCATGTTTGATATGAGCCCTTTTGATTTTTTTTTTTCCCTTTTGAGGTGGCAATAGAAAGTGAAAGATAAGAAGAGGAAGACTAGGAATAGAAAGAGGACAAGTGTACGTGCATAATTGCAAGTTGGGAAGAAAGGGAATCCAAATTAAGTGTCCCAAAAAGCTTTCATTTTCAAAAGGGCAGTGACCATTTCTATATTTATATATGTATGAGCCTTTTGAATTGAGTTTGGCCTCTTTCTCCATCATCCCATCCCCCCTTCCTATTTCCTATCTATTCCTTCTCGTCTTCTTCTACCACGCTTCTCCAACTCTTGGATTACGGTGTCCAATTATGTGTGTTTAATCCTGGTTTAAAAAAAAATGTATGAAAACCTTTTAAAATGTATTAAAACACATTTTTTTTCTTGGCGAGATCTTGACGTTCGGGAACAAGACATTCTTTTCACTTGTTTTTAATTGGAAGATTAAGTGAACGAGTGGTTAAATTAACCGCACGTGACATTCATAAGTACAATCAAATTGCATGTAGTTTATTGCATATTTGATTAAGAAGGTATTGTGGTCATTTCACATGTTTTCCCCCTAATTACTCCAAAATCGAAGGCCTTGTATAGGCAATAATGAAACAAATTTAAAGGACTCATGTGTGATTAATTTTGTTAGAAGGGCCAAATTTTAACGTTTTCCCTGGCGGCATGTGTTGTGTTGGGATTCAAAGGCAAAAATAGAGAGGAGAGTGGGGAGTGAAGGTAAGAGGTAGGAGCAGAGAGGCTATAAATAGGAAAGCAAAAGGGCAAGCAAGGAAGACGGAAATGCAGACACCCAACGCCCTCACACTGTTTGAGGGAAACCTCACGCTCTTGTACCACTCCCATCTCTATTTCTCTCTTCCACATTTCTATCTATCTCCATCTATCTCCACTCATTGTCTTTTTTATAATAATAATAATTATTATTATTACTTCATCTATCTTTTGGTTCAAACTAAACCATCCATGTAAAAATACTACAGTATTGTTCAAACACTAACTTCTGCTTTGGCAAGAAAAAAAAAACACTAGCTTCTGCTATTTCAATTCGCTGAAACAAGATTTATTTCAGCTGAGATCCAATTCCTTCCCAGATGAGTTCAATTCCCAATTCACCCCTTTTTGTTGCATTTGTTTGTGGATCTTGGGCTGAGCACAAAGTCGAAAGATAACCAAACCCATGGTCTATTGCTCCGTACAGGCCTTGGATAAGCTATTCCCAGGCCCATATTATAAATGGACCCTCTTAGCCATTACAGGCCTACATATTATTGGTCTCTACTTGCTTTATTCCTGGGCTTTCTCGCTTTGCCACTTTCTTGTCCCATTCCAATAATTTCCCCCCAACTAAAACAATTTTTTTTTTTTGGGAAAGAAACCCCAACCAAAACTTAAACATATGTATAATGCACTTTTTTTTGGGGTCAATCATTTGACTGTTTAATCTCCGCTTTATCTGGAAAATTTATTTAATTATCACACTATGATTAGGTGAATTGCGCTAGAGGTGTATGGCACAACGAAATGCATTAGGCATTCGTTTTTTTTTTGGTGATTATCAAACATCAACACTCTAAATGTTTGATCTTTTTTTTTTTCAAACATTAATTAAATAAGTGATTTGGGCACTTTTGCACTTGTTTATAACTATTGTATTTATATGTAATTTATAGATAAATTTTCAATAATTCAGCGTATGATGTTTCTGTTATGGATAACATGAGTTAAGTTTTCCCCCCCTAGATCCACCATTATTATATAATTATGATTCTGTAGCGCTTTATAAAAATTGAAGGAATTAGAAAGCAAAAAAGTGTCATAAAAATGTCGGCGATGCGTAGATATTTGATAACATTGCCTTTTCTTTTGCAGTGATATTTTTGTAATGCCTCTTGAGTTAGGGATGGAAACAGATCAGATCAAGTCAAGTTTTGCCCTTAACAGATCAGGCCTATTTAGTAACATGTTAGCTTGAACTTGCCTTGTGGCCTGTAAATAGACTTTTTTTTTTTTTTCCAGTTTGAGCCTAACCTGTATAAAAACCTGGCTTGGTCTGAACCTGTTAAAAAAGCCTATAATTTTAAAATTTTCAAAGTGCATAGTAAAAAATTTATAAGTGAATAAAAAATGATAAAATAGACATACTACATAATAATTATTTTTTATTATTATCTTTTATTCAAATTTTAGCGTCATGAGTAATATTTTAAATCTTAATTACAGTTAAAATTATTAAAAATAAGTTATAATTATATATTAAAATTTAAAATTAAATAAGATATAAATACAAATTAAAAATTAAAAATAAGATAATAAACATGTCAGGCTAGGCCTGACAGGCTTAACAGGCTTTTCAAAAGGCCTAGGCCTGACTTGTTAGGCTTAACAAGCCATTAAAAAGACCTAAGCCTTTTTCTATTTTGAAAAAGACCAGGCTAGGCTAGGTCAAATACTTGACAAACTACAGGCCCCTGACAGGCCGCCTGGTCTATTTTCAACCCTATCTGGAGCGAAGGACAAGTCCAGAGTAATCGTTGCAAAAATATTGTCATCATGTATAAATATTTGGAAATATGAGGAGTTTTTTTTTTAAAAAAATTATCCTATTTATAGTGTAAAGAGAGAGAATTTTTTATTTTTAATACAAGTTGTCAGTTTACTTGTAATTTATTATTATAAACTATTATTTTATATATTAAATTGCAGTGAAGTTCAAAAATTATTAAATTTTAAAAAAAGGTTAATAAAATTATAATTTTTTTAGTTTTACTAAAATATGTTAAAAGTGTCTTATAAATAAAATTAGGAGAATATTACAATATCCCATATGTTCTTTATTGTGATTAAAACTTACTTGGATGAAATTGAAACAACTCGGTGTACATCACATTTATGTAATTTTAGTTTAATTTAGATAACAAAAGACAGACCAAAAATAAAAGAGACTCATTATTCAAGCAAGGGTCAACATTTTGGTATTATTTTGATTTGATGTTGTCAATTCAAAATTCTAAATAGGATGATAGGAGTCTTGATTTTCTCAGATATCATGGAAGTGCAGCTGAATGGGTTAATAAATATTTAATGGCCTCGGCGCTCAAAAGTCAAAACTCACAACACGAACATCGCCCCTAATCCGAGTTTCCGTTTGATCCACCTAGCTAGCTTAGCCACTTATTAGGGATTTAAAATTCAAAAGCTGTCATTAAGAATTCAAACCCTCGTACCAAATCTCAGACTCGTTTCAAATGATGTGACGCTTCGAAATGCAATAATATTTTTAAATAAAATGGCAATTTTATTTAAAGAAAAGTAAAAAAATGTTATTTCACATTCAAAACAACACAAAAAGGTAATTAAATTTAATAAAAAAATGATAAATATGTAAACAATACAACTTATTTTTTTAAAACACTTTTATTTGTAGAGAGGGTAAGGGAGAAAAAAATTAGTGAAAAAAGAGATGAAGGAGAATAATTAGAAAAAAAGATATAAATAAGACATATAATTGATTGGGAATAAAAAAAATTACATTAAATAATCAGGCAAAAAAGTGCATTCAATAATCAAACAAATCTAAATTGATGCTTATAAAAATTACAAAATCCCTTCAAAGATTTGATGCTTGTATTTCAAATAAGATGAAGTACATTATAAAGATTTAACTTGCTTAAGGATTATAATATGAATCATAACCCAATTCATAAATCACGTATGTGTAAATCTAACCATGGTTTAAAAAGGTGTTTAGCAACCTCCAAACCATGGTTTCAGAAGCACTTTTCCGTAAAACGAGGCAAATTCCTTCACATATTTACTTCGTAAACTATAAAAATACTTCTGAAACTATGGTTTGGTTTCTATCCAAACATCCCTTAAGTGTCTATTTGGGTGGCCCCCAAAACCATATTTTGGGAGGCAAAACCATGGTTTGGGCGAAATGTCACCCAAACAGCATCAATTTTGGGCTAATAATCTGAAACTATGGTTTGGGCCAAAACCATAGTTTCAAGAGAAGTGAATCCATTCTGCTTTTGGTTCAAATTGGAGAGTATGATTGTGCCTGTCAGAGTAGATTTCAACAATAATATGATTTTAACATTCCTCAATTATTTTTTATGTACATATTTAATCTTATATCTTATAAATATATACACATATTAATTACATTATCTTATGTATTATTAATTATGTTGATAAAAAATATATTATTAACAATTTTATTCCTTCAAAATAAAATATATCATAAAATCTATCTTTTATGTAATTATCATATTAACTTATGTTTTTTTTTAGTAATTTATGTATATAAAAAGTGTTTCTGATAACAACTATCCAAACACTCTTACTTCTCAGAATTACTTTTTCACAAAATTTATTCTTCACAAAATCTATTCTCCCCAAAATCTATTCTTCAGAAACTATTCTTCAAACCATGGTTTGGTTTCATCCAAACACCCCTAAAGCAAGTTTGTCATCCCCACCAACTAACCTAACTCGGTGCATAATCAGACAAGAAGCTCCAATATTTTGGAAAGATGTTTGGTAAACACACCTGTAGAGTTTTACTCCCACAAGGAAATGCCACCATGAAACAAAAGTATAATTCAAGATCTCACGAGGTATGCATCATTTGAGGTGTTGAAAAAAGAGATAATGCTGATGCTATAATCCAGCAATAGCAAAACCTAAAATAAACTTGAAAAAGGACAACTTCAAACTAACATAAATACCATATGCAGGAGGTACAAAGCAGAGAAGGCGAATGGCGAAGTGCTTCCTTTACAAGAACCGATGACTTGGGCAACCTGAATGCGAGAAGGCAACCATGGCACTACTCATTTCATGGTTATCCCTCGAATAAAACATCATTCTTCAAAGAGTCAAGCCATATTTGGTAGACGACTCAGAAATATGATCCAGCTGAGTATTGGAGATCCATATGCCCTCGTAGTTCCATTTTCCCAAGGATGCGCCCCACGTCGTTTTTTATTCCCCTCACAAATATAGTGATGTTGGGTAATGTCATATTATCCTACTTAATTAACATAATTAACAGGTTTATTGAGTTTCTCCTTTTCACCTATTTGTGCTTATTTAGGATAGTGTTCAAAAGCAATTATAAACACGTTTCATATAAGTAGAAATAAAACTCTTTTTAAATATTTTCTCGTGTTTTGTAAATCACAGTTAAAAAACTAAAAAAAACCTTTCATTTGTGCGAAAAGGTTGCGAAGCAGATCCGGAGAGATCACAATGCGCTACTCATCTGGCGGTGGGGTCGATTTAATTCATCTCATAATTACAAAAATTAACAAATAATTACGAGAACACGCCAAAAATTATTGTTATCTCCCAATGTGTATACGAAAAGTGTCTTCCAAGTTAGCTGCCGGAACACTTTTTATTTTGTGCCACCCACCTTTGCACGTGGCATATATTAACGACTCAAAAGCAAAAAACTCTGGATTCAATCCCCTTTGACCATTTTCGCTTTGAACAACTCTCTTTTTTTAAGAAGTTTCAGGTCTGAACAAGTAGCCAGGCACATATCTCATCTCTTTCTTTTAAAGTTTGGGAGATCCAAATCTAATAATAACAAATTCAAAGACAAAACGGAACTGCTTGCTTTTTTTGTACTATGACTTGTATTATGATGAAGTTAAATTATTATCGATTCATCTTTCTACGCCTTTGGGAACGTGGGACCCCTCTTTAACTTTGGTCCTGGCCTTTCGACCAGTCCCATCCGTCCCTTCCATTTATTTTGATGTGCTTCCATTACCCTCCAAACACCTCTCCACAATCACAATCATCCTCCTAGCTTCCCACTATCCCCCTTATCCCCCTTCCCCCTTTTCCATTTATTTTTTAAAAGAAAAATTAATCTTTTCATTTCAATAGTTTCTTCTTCTTCTTCTTTTTTTTCCGGCCTAATGGCTTAAATAGTTTCTATTGCCTCTAGTTCTAATTATAAAAGTTAGTTAACTAATTTGAGAAGATTAAAGAAAGAAGTTAAGTTAGTTATTTGTAATAAATATATGTTGTTTTTTCTAAAATATTCTTACTAATTAAGTGTATTGGCTAGAATTATCATTGTTAGAAAGACTATCTTAAAAAAATATATAAATATGAAAAACAATATAGACTAGGATCTTATATTTAGAACCAAAATAAAAATCAAATAATGTCTTATATTAAGAACCGGAAGTAGTATTTTTTACTGGATTATGACTCAATATTTAAAATTTTTTTAGATATAACTCAGTTTCTAAAATTTTGATTTGGTTATGATTCAGGTCATGAATTTTAATTTGACCTAATTTAATTCTTATAATTTTGACTATTTAAAATATCTGTCCTTATATTCTAAAAAATAAATTATATATTTTATAAAATTTAAGGGCTAATTTGGATAATTAAAATTATGATGGACTAAGTTGCAACAAATCAAATTGACTGATTAGGTTTTAACAAAGTCAAAAATACAAAAGATTCAATTGTATTGAGTGAAAATTTAAGGATCGAGAGAAAATTGACTCAAAATAATCTGAACACAACATTAATTTTTCCGTTAGTTTAATAATAAAGTAGTGGCATTCTCGTGAATGTTTAATATTTTGAGGGGAATTAAGTACACGCGTCCGCTGCTTGCTGCTCCTCGAAACGCGGCGCTCGCATTCTAAACCACGGTTTATAAATGGCCCCGGTAATTAACTATGGTTAGTTTGTCTCCTTGCTGCAATCAAACCACTTGTTTTATAAGCCCGGAGCCATAGATCCGAAAGCTAGAGGAACAAAACAAACAGAGCCCAGGAAATTTATAATCCACCGGAGAAATGGCGCTATTCCTGGACGAGGATGAGGTTTGGAAGTGTTCCAAACACCCTTCCAAGCGACGGAGGAGCGGAATTTGCCCTCTCTGCCTCCGCGAGCGCCTCCTCGCTCTCTGCCCTGAATGTGGTAACCTCCGCCCCTGCTCTTGCTGCGCCACCAGTTGTTCCTCTTCTTCATCCTCTTCGTCTTCCTTCTCGCGTTTCTCCGTCCACGCCACCGGCGTCGGTGCAATCGGCCGCGTACATAGCCTAATGGACAACGAGCCCGGCTTGCGTCGCTCTCGGTCCATGGCGATTCCGTTTCTCCGGTCTCGGTCCAGATTCTCCGGCAGCGATAGGGGTTTTGATCCCGATAGCACCGATGAATCTCCGGCTCTGAACAGAAGCAGGTCGACGAGGTCGTTCTGGTCAATGTTCAAGCCTCACAAGAAGGACAGAAGCGAAGTGCCAGAGGATCAGGGTCGTAGGAAGGTGTTAGCAGGGGAATCGGTTGGGGATGCGAATATGAGGACAGCGACGACGATGATGATGAGGTCGAGGTCGGTGGCGGTCTCGGACTCTGGCGGTCGGGAGCGGAGGCCGTCGGCTAAGGGAAAGGGATGGTTCTTTCCGAGTCCGATAAAGGCCTTCCGGCAATCGAAGGCATCGAAAGTAAATCAGGAAAGGTCTCCTTTGTATAGAGGTTAAAATTTTGATTCTGTAGATAGTGGCAAAATATAGAGCTTATATCGGAAACAAGAACTAATCATTTTTATTGTATTACACCACGTTAACAACCCAGCTAAATTAAACCTTACCATTCATGAAAGTAAGCGATCCATATTTGAATTTTGGTCCCACTTTTCATGCGGAACTAACTCCGCTTCATTTCTTTCCTTCGATTCATCATGTCAGATTTTGATTGTTTCCATTCTTGTTTATGGCGCTGTTTCTGGATGATTCTGGGTACTCACTCTTATTGGTGGATATGTTGATTTTTCTTTCCATGAAGACGAATTTCTTTTTTAAGAGGAAGGGAGCATTTTTAAACTTTTGACTATTTAATTCTCTTTCATTAATCTTGTCTAGTGTGCGTAAACATTTTAAACTCTGTTATTGAAGGGAAAAAATCCGAGTTACTAAAAAGCGTAATATCTTCTTTGTTAACTCAGCTAATTTGTAAGTAAAGAGCAAATCAATACATGAGAACTGGGGGAAGCAGTTTTCTATCAGTTTAGCGCTCTAAAGATTGTGTTTGATTTTAGTGATTTTTTTTACTTTGATATTTTAAGTACAAAGTATCTCAATTTCATTCTTCAAGCTTGTTTATTTCAATCGCAATGGTCCTACAGGGCTTTTTGGACTTTTTATCATTGCACTAAATTTGAACGTTGACATTAAAAGCATTTTTTTTGCGTGGAAAACACCAGGCCACATGAAAAGTTATATTTGTCTCAGGGAGTGAACTAAATAATTGGGAAAAAAAATCAGTAAGTTATATTAAATAGAAAAGTTTCTTTAAAGCTGTTTTTTTTTCCCCCAAAAAAGAAATCATTAACCCCTTCTAATTTAGAAGAAGACGATGATCAATGGAGCCCTCAAACCTCTCGGGTTCAAGTATTTTCTTGCAACTCCAACGATTTCTTGATAGGGTAAAAAGTACCTTCTCCGCAAGTTAAAAAAAATAATTACAAATAATTCGACGACTTTTTTTAATCTTTCGTATTTAAATACCATTAAAATTAATTTGCATGCCAGAATGTAAAAAAAAAAAAGAAAGTAAAATAACACAGTCTTTGAGCGTAATTTCTTCTCCACATTAAGAGTTCTTTGTGATGGAGCACCGGACTACTTAGGATAAATACCGACAATTTATCTTAATTATTGGGCCCAATATTATTATACCAAAACTACTAAATTGCCTGAGAAAAATAAATTAGAGAGGAAAAAATTGGGAAAAATGACCCAAAAAAACTAAAAATTACTAAATACCAAATAAGGAATGCTAACAAAAATTTGTTGTCATTTGCAAATTTAGTATTGTCAACACCAAAAACCTGATTTAGGATTTAATAATTTTTGGCTTCTTTTTTTTTTAAATCATTTTTTCAAAAAAATTTACTTAACTGTGATGTAGCTAGCAATCGATGCAGTGAATTGAATACTGACATGAAGATAATTGAATGAGTGGGCAAGAGTTTTTGGTGAAAGGTGGAAAGATGAGAGATCTTGTTTTGGTGGTAGCATTCGGAATTTTGCGAGAGGAAGAGATTGATGGCTTTTATTGTGTTGATTCCGCCAAATAACACGTCAATCAACTCTACGCAATTAATCTCATCACCTAGACATGTTTGGCCCCCTCACATTGCTCATCAATCATCCTTTCTTATCATCCCCTTTTTCTTTAAAAGAAAATCTACACAAATTTCATTCTGTATATACCACCACCCGTCCTTATCATAAGATTTAATTTATAATTGTAAATCACAAACTATACTTTATATCAAGAAGAGGAGGTAGTATTGTTTATTGACAAAATCATTACTTATTATTGATTTTAATTTTGTGTTCTACAAGGCCTAGCTAACATACATCCAAGCATTTGAAGCCAAAGATATTATCGGCTGATTATGTCCCATGTGGAGCTGAGTTAGATGAGTGGCCAATTTGTAACTTGGAATCCACGGGGACTTCAAGGGGGTAACTATAACTAGCAAGTTATAATATATGAATGTACCCCCTTGATGGGCTCTGTGATTGCTCCAATAATAATGTCATTTACATGTGTGTGAGTTTATATATATTGCATAAGATTATTATTAGATTAAAGTATATATTTGGTCCTTTAACTTTATGTAATATTTTAATTCAGCCCCTTAACTTTAAAAAAAGTATACTTTTAGTTCTTTAACTTCAAAATTAGTAGTTTCAAATGATAATTTTTTTTTTGTAACAATCATTGTTGTTTTGAATATTAAATTTAATATGTTAGAATTTAGTAATATTTTGTCAGCATTCAAAAACTTAATATCATCATTTTTTGTTAACAGTTTTGGGATTAGAGGACTAAAAGTATACTTTTTAAAGTTAAGTGACCAAATTAAAACCTTATGTAAACTTAAAGGATTAAAAGTATACTTTAGCCTTGTTATTAATAATTAAATGTTATATATAATTAAAATTATTATTGAGATGACAACAATATGTTATCGAAAACACAAATGATGATTAGCTTAATCAAGTGGCCAAATAATAAGTGCTAAAGCACGATGAACGTCGCTTACCTCTTGTTTAAGGGACAGATTCCTTCAAATCATCATTGGTGGAATATTTTTAAATGCACAAGAAACCACAGTCACTCTATTTTGTAATCAACAACTGGATTTGAGAGGGATATGTAGCACCCAACACATACAACTGCCTTAATCCTGATGATGCGCTTCTTGCTTTCGGCTACTAATACTTAAATATGAAACGATCATATATGTATATACACGTATAATTTATTATAGGAAATACATGAACATTGGTCACATATATTATAAATACTAAGGTTTTTTTTTTAAAAAAAAAAGTTTGGCATGACGTGGGGGCCCACATCGAAGTATATAAAATTATGTAATGAGAAAGGGGCGTTACAGATAGGAGAATGTTATCACGTGTCGCGGTGTTGACTAGTAGTGTGACACAACATTGGAGACAGAAGAAGCCATATCTAATTAAACAATGCAACATTCTGATGGTTCACATTGTGAGAACCAACTGTTTTTACCCAATTCACATGCTTGTACTTTTTCTACTGCATATTCAGATTCTTCAAGCTGATTCGAATCTTGGTAATTAATTTGTTGGATGCCCTCCACATGACTGTCTATCTGTCCAACAAAACAGCTTTTTTTTAAGATATGGACAAGTTACATCCTCAATATTCTAAAGTAATTTATGAATCATCTCACACCTTAAGTTAATTTTTTCAGTAACACCCAATGTTTAATAAATTTTTATGTATCTACTACTTTAAAATATTTTTTAAATTTCACTTACTATCATAAGTTTCGGGTACACATTATTGTTGAGAAAAATGCTTTAAGGACAAAGTTGAATAAAAAATACCTTAGTATGTGCAGTATGCCACCGGAAAAAAAAAATTAAAATGCTGAATGAACTACAAATTAGTTTTGTATGCCAAATGATACTAAAAACATATTTCAGGATAACAAGTGTTACTAAAAAAAAGTATCATTTTTGGTGGTTATGCAAGTATGTCCACTACAAAAACAAAAAAAAAATTTCAGGGACGACTTTCAACGGTGACATAAAATGTTACCCTTAAAAGTGTGACTTTCAATAACGATATTAAAAGTTGTCGCTAAAAATCTTACTTTCAGTGGCTGTCATAAATGTTGCTGTTAAAAGTGTATTTTTAGTGATGGCTTTTTAGATTTGCCATTGAAGATCAATTTTTCAAAGTAAGATTTTTAGTGGCGACTCCTAATTCATAAGCAAGATAGATTCTTTATAAACTATAATAGTTACTGTCGCAATCTGTTTCAACTGATCATGAAAAGGCTATGTGATATAGGTTACTCATCAATGATTAGTTCTCTGGTTGATCTCTCCCTACCATATATATAGTGTTCTAGATGAATGTGTAATAATTGCGGGTAAACACATAGATATATCATGAACGAATAAATCTCCCTCTACACGTTCATTTTCAAATAATAATGGCTTTAAAGTTGGCAGGTGCCTCTATAATAATATACATTAATATATCTTTTTCGGAGTGTCTGTGAATTTGAAGGGCTAGGAGCATTTCATTTATGAAGACTATTATGTGGACAATAGGGACTGTTTAAGAAAGCATAGGCAAGAATGCAACTTCTAGAAAAGGAAATTCATCTTCATTTCCGGAGCAAAAATTAAAGAAGCTATCTTTCCACTTCAAACATATATAATTCCGACCATAACAATTGACACACACATTATTGGCTATAAAGCTAAGAGCTAGGGAGGCGCATGATCTGCGTTAGCCTTCCTCCTTTGTTTCCTCAACTTGTTTTAATAGGTTAAAATCAATGAACAATATATAGGGATCAAAAAAGCATGAAACTCTGAACAAAGCCATAACTATCCAATGGGGTTTCCTAAAAATGCTCCATGGGAACAGAAGCAAGGGTACATGCCTCTATGTAGTAGCAGAATGAAGTTGAAGGATATACATATATACATGTGTGTGTGTGTGTGGAGACAATATTCGGGTTCTCACATGCGGCATGTGTTGACTTCATTACCAGAAATACTCCTCCGGTCCTTATTATAAGACCCAATTTGACTTTTTATTTGGTCCTAATTATAAGACCCAATCCATTTCTCTCTTATATTTATGTATTTTTTTCAAGATAATCCTTCTAATAATGATAGTTTTAGCCAATATACTTAATTAGCAAGGATATTTTAGGAATAACAACACTTATTTATTATAAAACCAACTTAACTTACTTCCTTAATCTCCTCAAATAAGTCAATTAGGTCTTATAATTAGGACCGGAGGAGTAATTAGAAGGCCACTCATAGTTCAAAAGTTATGTAACAAACAGCCAAACAAGTCGGTACAGTGAGATTGAAGCCTCAATGCATATTGCACACGGAACAAATCATACCCCATACCCCCATGGATCTATATCCATCTTTCTTTGCTTGAGGAATATCCTTGAAGAAGTAACATTTGATTTTTGAGGGGCCATGGCTAGCTTCTTCTATCTTTCTTCGGGTCACTTTCTTTCGTATAACTAGCCCTCTTGTCTTTGCTTTATATTTTTTCGATCCTTAAAGATATAGATATCCACCATGTGACGCGTGGTCCATATGCATGAGGCCTTTAATCTTCATGTGGAGTTGAATTGCTAAGGACGACGGAAATGATAGACTACTTCTGGTTCTAAATATAAGAGCTAGTTGATTAATTTAATTAAATTAAAAAAATAAGTTAAGTTAGTTATCTATCATAAATAGGTGCTGTCTTTCCTAGAATATCATTACTAATCAAGTTTATTAGCTAGAACTATCATTATGAGAAGGATTATCTTTAAAAAAAATAAATATGAAAGACAAAGTGGATTGACATATTATATTTAAGACAAAAAAAAATCAAACGAAATCTTATACTAAAAAACTGGAGGTAGTATATTGGAGATAGACACCACGTAGACAAATGCCTATAAATGTGACTCAATGAACAGTTCATATATTATAAGGGGAGAAGGAAAACGTGGAGGGGACAAAAAGATGGACAAGTGAGAAAAGTATTTTTCAATTTTCATGCCTTACTCTACTGCTTTTCCAAAACAAGACTTTCTCAACAGTCAAGAGATAATAATAATATCTTTCTTGGTTAAGTGAATTTCTCCCTGTTCTTGCGAAGGAGTTCTGAGTTAAGAAGATACTCGTGCGTACACGTATTGCATATTTACTTATGACGTATACATCTGGAGGCTTCTTTGTGATTGATAATAATATACCACATACTTCGCTTTGGCGTTATTGAAGTTTGTTTTCTTGTAGCTTTTGACTTTTCATATGCCTTGGTTTAGAATTACGTATATGCTTCTTCTTCAAGCATCCGACTTTTTATATAACAAACACACATCTATCACATCTCTTTGGAAATGGGATGACTGCCTTTTTAATACAAACGAGGTAAGAATGTTTATCTTCGTTCCTTTGACCATGAATGTCGTCCCTAGTTCCAATATATATATATATATATATATATTGCGCCTAAGAAGTCTGAAAAACCAGGTCAGAGCTATGAATTCGTCTTGATTTGTTTCTTAATTAGCACTATTATATATATTCCTTGCATATTGAATTAATCCATGAGCACGCAGTCTAAAAAAACCAGCTTATCGTTGTGAATATTGTCTTGCTTGGTTTCTTATAACACCATATAAAGTTCATACATGTAACACCAGCAGTTTTGTGAGGCAGTTGACTTTCGCAAAACTTACGCCAAATATTTTAGGAGATACACAGGATTCGATGCACTGAGAATTCATTAAATACGTATACATATATACACACACACCCACAGAGATATACATATATAGAGAGAGTCCAATTATAGATGGTTTCATCCGAGAAAAAAAAACCAGATTGAATACTAAACCATTTGAAATAGTGGTACAAGTGTCAGTGAGTCAAGTTGGGATCAAACAGGTTATATTAAAAATAATATAACTTAATTAAAAATAACAAAATATAATGATATGAATAATTACTAATGACAAAATATAAGAAAATATAATAACAGTTTGATTATAACAGTAACAAAGTATAACGATATTAAGAAGTTTGATCTTTACGATTCTTTAATAACTAAAATTAATAATTATTGACACAAAATCATCATTAAAATTCATTCAAATCTATATGATTGAAATATTAGGAGCTCAATGAACAAAAATAGAATTAATAGCAATATAATCATCCAAATCGGTTTCTATCGGTTTATCTCGATTTGACTGGATTGATACTGGTTCAACACCCAAACCAAATCAAGATCGGTTGAATCAGCTAGTTTGATCCTTTTTTTTCCCAATGGTTCCATCCCTCCCAAGCCCCAATAAAGGTCAAAAATTGTTTTCGTTTCATATAATAAAAAGAATGAAGAGATCAAAATCTTCGTCGTGCTCTTATTGGTTTCTGTTCACACAACGCATTCTATGTATTTCCAAGAGATTCATGAATCTCATAAAAACCAAAATAGAACGAAAAAAGCACGGAAGAAAGTTACTCCTATATATTTGACAATGTGCACATAAAGTCATTACATGTTCCCTTATTGCATAATCCAACACGATTATTAACAGCGACCAAGTTGGATGAACCCTATACCATCATTCGGAAAAATAAAACAGTTCCATATTATGGGACAAACCTTGTGGGAGCTGCCTTCACAATACAGTACAGCATCGAATTGAAGGCAAACATTCCTGATCCTAAGGGACCGGCCAATGTACAGATATATATACAATACCTGTAATTTGAAGCGATACTATTTCATGAGCTGAGGTAAAGGACAGAAAAAATCTAGGAGAATGGACGGAAGATTCATATGAATGTGGGATATTATGGAAGGAGAGGAAGAGGGGTTCAATTGTGCAATGCACCGACCCAAAAAGGAAAAGATGGTACACACCTTTTGGTAAACCATCCGATCGATGAACCTGAGCGGTAACTTTCGTAGCCAGGAGCCCAGCAAGATAAGCCACACAAACAAAAAGCCCTTTGAACATCGGGGCACTCCTTAACCAAATCCAACGTTGTTGTCCCCACCTTCCTCTTCACTTTCCCTCAACACCTCATGTGCTTCCTGTTGTCTCCTACACGTGATCCTGTCCATTCCGCATCTTCCTCTCACCTTATATTATTTTTTTCATCCTCGACTTTTGAATAGTATTATTTCTCTATAAAAGCGTGAAGTGAGTTTTCTGCTACGAGTGACTCTCTGTTCAACGTATTCGACAGACATACCCACACGAATGTCTAGTTATTTTCTTCATCATCGACTGATCAAGAGGAAAGTCCTCCTCGTCCTCTGAGCCCTCTGCCTTGCTCGAGAGCTCATGGTCATGGAGGCCTACGTGATCTCACGTGGTCCAAGGACCTTTACTTTTGAACGAAACCGGGCAAGGATCGTGAGATAAATATATTTCGAAGTGCATCTTTTTGTGAAAGAAAGAAAATAAAGGAGTACGAAGTGAAAAAAAAAATGATGAGAAAATCAAGTCATGATGATGGAAGCTCAAAGAGGGGCAAACTTTTCCATGACCACAACAGGGTTTGTGTGGGGAACTTTATTCTCTAGATTGGTGTAGTAGAGAAAGAGGGCGTAACGGAAAGGCCCCCATGTCTACTGAATAGAGTCATATCTTCCTCTGCCATGTCATTTTCCCCCAAACATCAGTTTCATTTTGATTAGACCATTCATGCCATTCCCAACTACCCTCAACAGTCTTTCCAACCCCATAATGGAGTCACCAATTTTCAATTCTTACCCCCCTCTTCCATACCTTCTGGAACCCCTCCTTTTAAAACAAGCCAGAAAGAGAAAATTATGGTTGTAATTCCACGTAAGCAGTTGTTACAACAAGTTTCGGCGTAGAAAAAGGATAACAGTGCATATGTTCACTTGTTATGAGGTTTTTAATGATTAGGTGATCTATTCATTAGACTGCGCAATGATGTTTCCCGAGAGAAAAAAGTCACCAGCCCTTCTTCATTTCTTCCTATAAGTCTCACGGACGCATCGTGGGCCTCAAAGGCCCAATTTTATCTGGCATCAAATTGTTCGAGTTAAAGATATGGGCTCAGCCCAACCCATACAACTGAGAAATGAACGTTGTATCTGAGCTATAAAGTTAACCAATCAGGCGAACTGCCTTCACCAGCGGCGATGTCTGAGGCGGAGAGTGAGGGAAAGGGCGAGAAACTGCGCCTGATATTTACGTACGGTACGCTGAAGATAGGATTTCCGAACCACTCGCTCCTGGAGGATTTGATTGGCAAGAACGACGCCGTTTTCAGGGGAAGCTGCGTGACCACCGAGCACTTCCCTCTGGTGTGCGGGTTGTATGGCGTGCCTTACCTCGTCCACTTGCCCGGGTCAGGCAATCAGGTCAAGGGAGAGCTGTATGGAGTAACAAGCCGAGGCCTGGCCCGACTCGATGAGCTCGAAGGAGTGAAGATCAAACACTACGAGCGCCGCCCTATTCGGGTGGCGATGGACGGATCGGGGGAAGAGGCGGAGGCAGAGGCATATTTCGCGCACGGCGGCTACGGCGAAGCCCTGTGGAAGAAGAGAGGAGAAGTTGGGATGAGCGAGTACACATCGGAGAATGGGTTGGATTACGTGAGGATGGAGCAGAGAGCACAGGACAAGAGTCTTGTTGAAGAGCTTTTGGAGTTAGTGGGCTCAGCTCCCAGTAGTGCTGTCGATTGAATTTGGGAGAAATCAACCAGAAATGATCAGTGGAAATTGTTCCTGCAATCATGGAGGAATTATTATAGCTAGCAGCAATATTTTTTTTAAAAAAAGGACAAAAAATTCTGCGGCAGCCTGTACTGTTTCTAGGGGGCTACTATGTGTGAGTTTCTTTTCCCCGAACGTGTATTATTACTGTAGTTAGCAGCAATATTTTAATGTTCACTTTTGAGTCATGTTGTTATTAATGGATGGATGCATACACCATTATTAAGTATATCCTCCAATTATGCTCTTGCTTAATGATTCAGGTGATGACATTGAATATGAATGAATTACTATTCAACTAATAATTGGTTGATTATTAGTACAAGTTGATCTCAGTGCATAACTGGCGATTAATCACTGTCCCTAGATATAATATACAGATGGATGCTAAAATTTAGCCCACCAAGGAGGTTGTTTGTATCTAAGAATTTAGCCGTACGTCCCATTCGACGCATAGATTTGCAGTGGCCCTAGTTACAAGAAGAAGAAGTTGCCATTTCTAACGACACCCATATACGTACGGGTTCTTATGAGTCCCCCAAAAATGTCATGTATTCTTTGGATCCTCAAACGAACCCTTATTTTGGCCATTCTTGCAAACCTTTTCCAGGATATTTTCGTATATACTATTTTCTATTCTTGATATCAGAGATGTTTGACTTACAAATTTTTCCAAAAATATATGTCTTTTTCTTGGAATGGAAAATAAAAAATTAGTTCCTAAACAAATTAATGATTCGGAATCCAAAACTACAAAAAAATTCTTATCCTTTTGAATCAGATGGATTGTTTTCTATGATTTAATTTGGTTATAAATATAAGACTCCAATTCAATTTGTTTCTTATGCTTATCTATTTTTTAAAATAGTCCCAATAGTAATTACACATATTAAAATATTTCATCAAATAACACTTGATTAGTAATGGTAGTTTAGGAAAAACAACATATATTTATTACAAACAACTGATTTAACTAATTTCTTAATCTATTAAAAATTAGTCAACTAGTTCTTATATTAAAGACTAGGTATAGATATGAGGTGGAGTATACGGATTCTGACCGTACGATGGTGGCTGATCATAAGCAAAAGGCGGTATGTTGGATTGCCCGTTGATGGTGGCACTAACATGTGGGCGTGTCCAAATGGAACAAGATAAAAGTTTCGTCTTTGTTTTTGTTTCGTGCAGCTATATCAGAAACAGAGAAGGAGAAGTGAAGCTTTTAATTTGTTCGATGGTCGCAAGTATTGGAAGCAGCTTTCTGTTAGTTGATGCTCATAAGACGTTAAAGCAACATTAATTATCCTTTGAAGGGCCTAAATCCTTATGCAAGCACAAAACAGAGAAGAAAGAAGAGCCAATATTAGATATAAACCATGACAAGAACTAATTAAACAGCGTGTCGGTAATACAGACAGCTGTTGGTTGTGCAAAACCTTCATGGTGATACACAATCCTTTATTTTCTGCAGCATAATGAGGACGGAATTTATTTGGCATGTATTATCAAGATAAGTGGTACATGTGGCACATAGCATTCAGGCTTTGGAAACGACACAGCTCCAACCTTCACCACATTTGCAGCAGGCAATATCACCAACCTCCTTCGTCTCCTCTTTGCACACCTTGTCCCCCTCGCTAAACGCGAAACAAAACCAAACCCATATCATTAATTGTTCCATATGCTAAGATTACTTCAATAATCTGAAATGCAAATATAAAGTATTGTCGTACATAGTGAGCGAGCAATTTTCATCACATTTAATGGATTTGCCGGCATCAGGGCCTGAGGCCTTGGTTACCACACATGTCCAACCCTCTCCAGTTTTGCAGCACACGTCTACTGAGTTGCCTTCAGGGGCGACTTCCCTGCTCATATATATATGATATTCAAACTAATCTCTAGTGCTATGAATCATGTGTGTGTGTGTGGGAGATACACGTACGTAGCAGTTTAGTATATTATAGCAGATCGATGGAGCATTAAGGACTCATACATAAACAAGAGTTTCAGTAGGTAAAGGTTAGAAGCGATACAGAGGAGAATAAGATGGAGTTAGGGGAATGATTACCTGAGGGGGACAGGGCTCTGAGACTGAGTCTCCATGTTCCTTCTTCTTCTTCTTTTTCAATATATGGATATTGGGTTGGCTTTAAGGGCTGTCTCTCCTGCTTATATATGGAGTTCTCCATTCTTTTTGCCCGCTGGGCGTGCCTCTCCTTGTTACGTGGACTTGTCTATTCTCATTTGGCCATTGGCTTCTATGCGATTCTGACTTCCAAGATCTTTTGTTCTTCGCCGTTTGGTTCTTTTTTTTTTTTTTTTTGGGGGGGGGGGATTCTTTCTTGTCACGTATAAAAACGAATTATATATGACGATAATTATTGGGATATCCACCTTCCATCGTGTGGACAAGGATTAAAGTAATCTTATCGATAAATTAGGTAACAAGACCATCATGGCAATTATGGCCTCTTTATCCCTGTTCCCTTGGCCTCTTTTTTGGTCCACTTGCTTGGTGTACCTATGAAGACATTTATTACTTGGTTTTTAATAGAATTATGGGGGATAATATCCCTCACACCCTTCTAGTTCTAAGAGTGCCAATAAAAATGGACGCCATGGATTGCTTATATATGGACCCTACTAGGCTACTGTTATCCAAGAACATCATGTCCTCCGACTCATCCTAAATATAAAATATAGAAGTTAGAATGTAAGATAACTAATTTGTAGTGATTAACAAAATTATTTGTAAAAAATATATATTAGTTTTTGTAAAATATCCCCTTAATCATTTGTATTAAAAATTACCACCTCCGATCCTTAATATAAGACCTTGTTTAACTTTTATTTTGGTCCTAAATATAAGACCTTAATCCATTTTTTCTCTCATATTTGTGTAATTTTTTTTTCAAGATAATCCTTTTAATAATTGTAATTTTAACCAATACACTTGATTAGTAAGGATATTTTAGGAAAGCTAATACCTATTTATTACAAATAACTAACTTAATTTATTTTCTTAATCTCTTCAAATTAGTCAACTGGCTCTTGTAATTAGGACCGGAGGTAGTATCTTTTAATGAAATCCATTTAATATGTATGCATTGAATGCAAATAATAAATTGAATTATTGAAATTTTAAATTTACAATTGAAGCAAATCTCTCCATCAGTCTCTCTCTATATATGAATATACTTTACCATAGTAAGGTATTTCAGTTTTGCAATCTTTATTTTTAATCAATTCTCCAATGATTCAAATTGGATCTTAAAATAATTCTTTCATTTTTTTTCTGTTTTTATTTTACATTTTTCTCGTCTTACAATTTCCCCACAAATCTATATAAAAATTTCGTTGATGAAAACATTTATTTGATTAATTAAAGCATATACAATATGCACGGCGATACATACACACAGTAACCCAAGTGACAAGTTCTTAATTATTACATACAAACCTTGATTTGCTAGAAAATCACACACACAGATACATGGGGATGCATAAAGTAACCAAAGTGACGAGTCTGAACATACAATAATATTATCCTTTATATCAGTGAAGAAGCACTATTCATTTGGCCTCCACAGCACAGGTGCGGGGTCCAGAGCATTCGAAACCCTTCTGCGCATCAGAAGGCTGAACCCTAGAAATCACGCAGCTCCGTCCTTCTCCGCACTTGCAGTTCGCTCCGCTCAGCGTCTCAAACCTCTTTCACCTCCTCTCCTGGCACTTTCGCCCCATCTCTGCAACCAAACACATATCATCTTTAGTGTTATATATATATGGAGGATCTGAGGATATATATATATTACATAAAAGCTATTGATGAAACATACACAGAGCAGTCGCAATTTTCGGCACATTTAAAGTAGGGTTTGCCAGCATCAGGGCCCGTGGTTTTGCTGATCAGACGTCCACTCTCTCCACATTTACAGTATATGCTGCCCAAGCAGCCTTCAACCGCCAGTTCCCTGCAAGTGATCATGATGATAGAAGCTCAAATAGTGGCAAAATTTCCATGGCCACAACAGGGTTTTTGTGTGGGGAACTTATTCTCTAGCTTCGTGTAGTAGAGAGAGAGGCGTGACGGAAAGGCCTTCCATGTCTACTGAATAGAGTCATATCTTCCTCTGCCACGTCATTTCTCCCAAACATCAGTTTGATTTTGGTTAGTCCCAACTACCTCAACGGTCTTTCCAACCCCATAATTGGAGTCGCCAATCTTCCATTCTTAACCCCCCGCCCCCCTTCCATACCTTCTGGAAATTATGATGTTATTCCACGTAAGCAGTTCATACAACAAGTTTCGGTGTAGAAAAGGTATAACAGTGCATATTGTTCACTTGCTATGAGTTTTTTAATGATTAGGTTATCTATACATTAGATTGCACAATGATGTTTCCCAGAGAAAAACTCATAAGCGCTTCTTCATTTCTTCCTTTGAGTCCCACGGACAGTTCTATCGGGCATCAAATATGTTGAGTTAAAGATATGGGCTCAGCCCAGCCCATACTACTGAGAAATGAACGATCTGTCCGAGCTATAAAGTTAACCAATCAGGTAGACTGCCTTCACAGGCGACGATGTCTGAGGCGGAGAGTGAGGGTAAGGGCGAGAAACTGCGCCTGATGTTTACGTACGGTACGCTGAAGAGAGGACTTCCGAACCACACGCTCCTGGAGGATTTGATTGGCAAGAAAGACGCCGTTTTCAGGGGAAGCTGCGTGACCACCGAGCACTACCCTCTGGTGTGCGGGCTGTATGGCGTGCCTTACCTCATCCACTTGCCCGGGTCGGGTCATCAGATCAAGGGAGAGCTGTATGGAGTAACCAGCCGAGGCCTGGCCCGACTCGATGAGCTTGAAGGAGTGACGATCAAACACTACGAGCGCCGCCCTATTCGGGTGGCGATGGACGGATCGGGGGAAGAGGCGGAGGCGGAGGCATATTTCGCGCACGGCTGCTTCGGCGAAGCCCTGTGGAAGAAGAGAGGAGTAGTTGGGATGAGCGAGTACACATCGGAGAATGCGTTGGATCAGGTGAGGATAGAGCGGAGAGCACAGGACAGAAGTCTTGTTGATGAGCTTTTGGACTTAGTGGGCTCAGCTCCTAGTAGCATTGTCGATTGAATTTGGGAGAAATCAGTCAATTAGAAATCGTGGAAGAATTATCACTGTAGCTAGTTGTAGCAACCTTTTTCGTTTTTTGGTTAAAAAAAAGGACAAAAATTGCTGCTGTTCCTTATGGGCTACTTTGTGCAGCGGACTTGTGTATTGTAGAACATTTCATGTCCTTTTAATTATTTTCTTCACTAATTGAGTTAAAATTTAGTGTATATGATTAAGAATATTTGATTTTGAGGCTGGTGCGCTCATCATTGATTGATAACTTGTTTAGTAATACACCGCTACCCTTCTGGCACACTCATGCTAGGCGAGCTACTACCTCTTGTCCATGATATGGCTAGCTATTGGTTGGAAAAAAATTATGGTCCCAAATATAAGATAAGATTTTGTCCGGATAATTAGTGCTATCATTCAGTTTTATTCCTATTAATTATAAGAAAGAAAGGAGAGAGATGAGAGATAATAAAAATGTAACATTGAAGGTAATTTTATCTTTTGTTAGAATAAAATAGAAAAACTCTAGCATTTTAGAATAAATTTAATCACTATACTTCTACTCCCTCCGTTCCTTATTATAAGAGGCAAATAACCAAATTATGTTGATAAAAAAATAGTTAAAATTAGTTGAGGACAATTAATGTGTAAAAAGTATAATATTTTTTCCAACAATGCCCCCATTAATAAGGAGAGAGAGTATGAGAGAGAATAATTAAATTATTAAAAGAAAGAGAAGTGGGAGGGAGAGAGACTGGGAGAGTATGAGTTGGGGACAAAATAATAGAGGTAAATAGGAAATCAATACAAAAAAATAGAGACAACTTTTAAGTGTCTCTTATATATGGGAACATGTCATAAGCATCAGATGTCTCTTATAATAAGGAACAGAGGGAGTATTTTTTAGTGTGTTAGAAAAGTTAACCAACTTTTATATTATAGACGGGGGGGGAGTAGTGATTTAAAAAAAAAAAAAAAAAAGGAAGCTGGGATCACTGAGTCCATGCATATGAGTCATTAAAATTTAAAAACGCTAATTAAGCATAATTAGCATAACAACACACACAGAAATCCAAGCGGCTTCCATATTCGATTTGGCCCACCAATCGTAATGGGGACGCCCACCGACACTTCCCCGCCACCAAATATTCAACTTGATTCCACCAACAAACGCTCCACTCTAAGTTTCAGACTCATCGTAGTATTTCAATAACTTGACATGGAAACCCCCCCCCCCTTCTTTTTGCCAACAATATGAAACTTGTACATGTGAATGATTCCACACTTTAGTTGTAAATATGGATTTAAATAATAATAGAAGATATGAAGAAGCATTTGCCAGCATCTGGATCCCTCCCTGTTCTTGGCTTCAGCCGTCACTTCCGTTGCTATTGCTAAGTTGGGACTTAAATAATAATACATTCATATGCATGCACACATGGAGTGGCACTTTCCCCATGTCACTTTTAAGTGTTAAGTTGTAAATTTACCTCAAAATTTTTTGTTTAAGATCAGTGTCATTCTGATTTTTTTTTTTTAGTTTATTGTCATCTTGAAAGTTTCAAAATATAGCAATATTGTCACACCTTGTTAAAAAATTGACGTCAAACATTAAAATATTGGTATTGACTATGTTAACAGTATGGGGTAGCATTATTCTATTTTAACACTTTTGAAACCAACTTGTAGTTCAAAAAAATTTTGGGGCAACATTATTCTAATATTTTTCTGAGTAAATTTGCATTTTAACCCAATAATTAAATCACATGTTACATATGACTAAAAGCCAGCCAAAGCTTTTAAGTGTGAGGGACAACTTGCACATCATTAAGAGTCTATTCGGGTTAGCGATCATAGGTCTAAAAGCTCCTTATTTTAGTTCAGAAGCCCGTTTCAAAATTTGATTCTGCTTGGTTGAGCTTTTGGCTCATTCTACTTGTGGGTAAGGGCCGTGCTTCATCGCCAGCTCGCCTCTTTGCCAGCTCGAGTGTTCGCCGTCGCTGCTCTGAAACTCGACACCGGTGAGATCGTCCTGGCCTCGCGAAAACAGGGGTGGTCGTGCGTTTCTCGGCTCGCCAAAACCAAAGGAAGCTCCGATCCATCCATCCTCTGTCTCCAATCTTCGTTCTTCAGTTCACCCGGTGAGCTCTCTCTGGTGATTGCCCAAAATTTTGTTCGTATTTCCTCCATTCATTGATCTATCAGCTTCTTGCTTATGATTCTGGTTCGGTGGTTCTGATTCGGTCCCTCCTCTGTTTTCGGTCTGTCATCCGGAAGTGATATGAATTTTTTTTCAACCGTGGCTATTAGTATTTTGACTGTGGTATGTTGAATTGGAATGATTTGGCTGTATATCCTCTTCAATTGCAAGCTTCCTCTCGGTTCTATTTTTGAACCGTGGCCTTCGATTTCAGCTTTGTATGCCTAGTGGATCCAAGCGATGTATAATTGTTGTCTGGATATTCCTTGGTCTTCCTTTGCGTCATTCGGCGGATTTGATCAATGGTTATTGCCGAAGATCTTGTTCGTTTTTGCCATGGATTGTTTCGGGGTTTATCGTGTTTTTGGATTTCTTTAATTGAGCTTCATGTGCTGGGGATTATAAATGGTATGTTCGTTTGGTAAATTGGTTCTGATTTTATGAAACAAAGAGGGAACAAATTATGGTAATCAATGTCTGGTTCTGGAGGCAGGGGACGTATATGGATGAGAAAGTCTGGCAATTGTTATATAAATTCAATGCAATTTGTTTTTCCTGCTGTAGTCCAGATTTCCCCCGGAGAAGAAGCTGTGAAGTCGAGACTTTGGTTTTTTTTTTTTTTTGCCGTGGATAGTACTTGTGATAATGAACATTATTTGTTAAGAGTTGATCTGATTTGGGATGAGATAAGAATTGTATTGTTCTGTATTGTTGTATTAAGGATTTTGATAAATTTATGGCCAACTTTTGAGAGTGAGGAAAAATGAAATCACAACTGAAATCCATGTATATATATTGAAGGAAGTGATTTGTATTTTGGTCAGAGGTTTATGTTGGTAGTTTTTTTATTTTCGGTTGACAAATCTGATAAGGATATAATTTTTAAAAATATTATGAAAGGCTTGTGCAACATGTTATTTTTTAAAAACAATAATGTGCTTTATAATGTTATTTAATTAACATGTTATTTTGGACGTTTTAAAATTTTTAGTATTTTGAAGTAAAAACAGATAATGAAGTTTAGAAAGGAGGGGGTGTATTTTTTCCAACCATGTAAAATTAGAAATTTTTTGTGTTTATTAATTTTTGTCACACTTGGTTTGGTAGGAAGGAATTGAGATTTAAAATGTGATCAATTTTTTCACCTATTACAGTAGACAATATGATTTTTGTTATTTCAATTGATTTTGAGTTGATTAACCTGGGATGACTGAAGAGTTATAATTGTGCTATAGCATAATGCGTAAGAATACGGTGAAAGCTTCCTGGGACCTACGAACCACAAAAGTGTTTATTGACCTCTGCATTGAACTTGTGCAACAAGGGGAAAGAAAAGGTACTAGCTTAACAAAGAAAGCTTGGGATATTCTTGGTGATAACTTTACTGCCAAAACTGGAAGAGTGTATGAAAAAGGTCAATTTAAGAATAAATATGATTCCTACGAAAGGAGTGGCAGACATGGGATAGGCTGCTTCGTGAGACAGGATTGGGATGGGATACTGAAAGGAATACTGTCAGTGCAACTGATGATTGGTGGAGAGAGAAAAATAAGGGTAATTATTGAACCTTTTGATCTTACATTTTCTCTACTTGTTAATGTTTTGTGTATATTTACTGTTTTTGGAATATTTTATGATATTATTGGTGTCTAATGTGCAGGAAGTTCCAAACTACGAAAAATTCAGAGAAAGAGGACTTCAATTTAGGGATGAATTGACGCAACTATTTGGAAGTGTGGCTGCAACTGGACCACAAGCATGGGCACCTTCTTCCATGACACTTCCAAGTGAAGGAACACCGAATGAAGATTTGGAAGAAGGGTCCGGAGATAGTGATGAAATTTTAGGTGCACCAACTGGTATAAGTGGGGAATTTAACACAGTGAACTTCAATGATAATAGTGGAGGTAGTGGAGGCAACACTGAATTGAGACAGGATACCAGTGGTGGGGGTACAAGCAGAGGTAGGAGTCGACCTAGTAGCTCACTGGGGGTCAGAAGGAAGAGTGAAGTCAAGAAGAAACGCACATCTCCCTCTATGAAAATAGCGGATGCAATTAGCAAGATTGCTGAAACAAATATTTCTGAGGCCGAGCGTGGAAATGAGGTCATTTCACGAGCAGAAGCTAGAAGGTTGGAAGAAGAAGCGCGTGCTTATGAGGTTTCAATTAGGGGAGTCCTGTCTCACCTGAAAACAGTTCCTGAAGTTGTCAGTGATCCTGATTTCTTTAGACGGTGCACACAACTCCTTATGGAACGGCAGGATGCACGAGAAATGTATGCAGCTCTGAAGGATCAGAAGGAACAGCTTCTACCCATTTTAGAGCATTTTACTAGGGATTTATGACTTGTTTATTATATTAGACAGTTCCATATGTGTATGTTTTATGTGACCAGTGGATTGTTATATGAATCAAACAACTCTGTAACTTTTATAAATGTTTCGTAATTTCTACGTAGGAATTCTAAACTTTATGTGTATGTGCACAGGATAAAACGAATATGGATGATGAAATTAAACATGTGGAAGAGCATGCTAAGGGACGGAAAAAAAGAGTTAACAAAGTTGCAGCATTGGTTGGTGCATACGCTACTTTGAACTTGTGTAAGGAGCCTCGGCATACAAGTGCTTATACAGGCTGCATATGGGTAAGGGATGTTTTAGATGGCAACTCCAGTCGTTGTTATAACATGTTTAGGATGGAACGAGATGTGTTCTTAAGTCTGGTGGAACAATTGCAACAACATGGTCTAAAAGAAACTAAAAATATAGGGATACATGAATCAGTTGCAATGTTTTTACATACCGTTGGGCATGCACTTAGTAGCAGAATGCAGCAAGAAAGATTTCAACATTCAGGGGAGACAATTAGCAGACATTTTCATAATGTCCTAATGGCATGCTGTAGACTTGCCATGTCTAATATCAAACCAAAAGATCCAACATTCCGGCATGTTCATACAAAAATTCGGTTTGGTAAATACTGGCCTTTTTTTAAACATGCTATTGGAGCAATTGATGGCACACATGTTTCCTGCGTTGTCAGTGCAACAGATCAAACTAAATTTATCTCTAGGAAAGGAACAGTGTCACAAAATGTCATGGCGGTTTGTGATTGGGACATGTGTTTTACTTTTGTCTTGGCCGGATGGGAAGGTAGCGCACATGATGCTCGGATATTTGATCATGCCCTCACAACTCCTTCAATGAACTTTCCCCATCCACCTGAAGGTATTTTTTTATTTCCTATATTTTTTTATATTTAGCTTAACAAACATAATTTACAATAATTTCATTTTTTATATAGGAAAATATTATTTGGTGGATGCTGGATACCCAACACCGAATGGATATCTCGGCCCATACAGACGGGAGCGTTACCATTTGCCTGATTTTCGAAGGACATCTGGGTTTGAAAATGACAATGAAATCTTTAATTATTTCCATTCAAGTTTAAGGAGTACAATTGAAAGAACTTTCGGAGTTTGGAAAAAAAAGTTCGCAATCTTACAAAACATGCCATCTTATGATTTTGAAACACAAGTTAAAATCGTTTGTGCAACGATGGCTATACATAATTTTATTAGAACGACATCTATTACTGATCCTGGATTCGTTCAGTTGGAAGAAGAAGGTACTTATGCAGAAGATGATGGTGATGGGGTTAGATTTTCACGTATACATTCATCAATTCAATCTTCATCTTACATGGCTCAGGTTCGTGACAGCATAAGAGACGAACTTGTTAATTCAATACGAGGATAGTAGTCATGTCTTATTTATTTCCTTTTATCATAGATTGTAATATGTAGTTAAAAACAAAACCTATTACAAATGCTTTGTATCGATGCATCATCTTAATGATTATGACACTTCTTTATTTATATTTCTCTTATTAATATTATGCCTTATATTCTCAAGCTAATTATTACTTACTTGAATAATTAATAAATTATTTTAAGACGTGTTTATTCTATTTTGCAACAAAATAATTCATCTTCTCTAAAAATATTTTTCACTCTTATATTTTATGAATATATATGTGTGGTGACAATTAATTAATTAATTGTATTAAACATCAGAGGTTATTATACATGTAGTATGTTATTACAAAAAGTAGTTATGAAAAAATGTTATGGGATTTCACGTTTACAATCTTTAAACAAAATTAATATTTTTCTGTTATAAAAAAATCATTTTTCTATAAACATATTTAATATTATGTTTTATAAATATATGTACACATATTAATTATGTATTAATTATATTATCTTATATATTATTAATTATGTTAGTAAAAATTATTTCATTAACAATTTTATTTCTTCAAATCAAAATAAATCATAAAATCTATCCATTATATAATTATCATATTAACTTATACCCTTTTTGGTCATTTCCACATGTCAAAAGCACTTCTGGTAATAACTATCCAAACACTCTCACTTCTCAGAATCACTTTTTCTCAGAATCTATTCTCCACAAAATCTATTCTCCAGAATCACTTTTCCAAACCACGGTTTGAAGTCATCCAAACACACCCTAAAAAGTGGGATTCAGACGCACGATTTGGATAAACTAATCTAAGCTGTTTTTTGAGTTTATATATCATGCTTATGGTTAGTGGAGCACGCTTAAAATATATTTCAATAATTGAATTTCACTTCTTCCTGTTAAAATAATTTTAATTAACTATATTATGTAAATTAATTTTTTTATCATTTTTTATTATTTAATAAAAGCCATATCTATTTTGATAATTTTATAAACTAAACTTATTTATTTAATTATAATCCAAACAACTTTTATCTAATCTAACTTTTACAAACTAACTTTTATAAAATTCAATCCAAATATAAAATTATGTTACCAATTTAACTTTACCCAACCTAATTTCTTCAAAAATAAAATTAAAAATAAGTCACCTTTTTTATACCATGAATCTAAATAGACCCTTAAAACGGCAAGATATTGGATCTTTCCCCTACTTTCCTTCATATGTTCATGCTAATCTGAACCCTCTGATCAATAGTTCAACTCGCTGCCAAGGCACGTCCCTGACAAGAGATCCTCAAGCTTTTTGGGTTCCTTTTGCAGAACTGTTATCCATAACGAAAGAGGATGCTTAAACAGAAATGCCAATCTCCAATCACAATTCTCCACTAAACATTAGAGAGTTTATAGGGTTCAACCAAATGCTTCCGGCTCTAGTTATCTATTGTATTGGACAAAGAGGCAGCGGGTGCCGAAGACGTTCTACAAGAACCAGCAATTAATGGCCTTAGTATTCTTTGGATCCTTAAACCCTCATTTAACTTTTGCCATTTTTATAAACCTGTTCCAGGCCATCTTCACATATGAGGTGGGCCATAGGGAGTCCGAACAATGGTAGCTATATATGTTGGTTTTCCATCGCTGGTTGCAACATGTGGGTGTGTCTCAATGGGACCAGATAAAAGTTTTTTTGTTTTTGTTTCGTGCAGCTATATATTATAGTAGAAACAGAGAAGAGGAAGTGAAGCTTTTAATTTGTTCGTGGCAGCAACTACGGAAGCAGCTTTCTGTTGCTGCTCACAAGACAAAAAAAAAAGCAACAATCATCCTTTAACACTGTAGATTAAGCATAAGATGACATACATACATATATAACAACAACAACAACAACATTAATATTAATAACCCAAACGATGACAAGTTCTTAATTACATAACAACCTTGATTTGCGGGCAAATCACACACGCAGATCCATGGGGATACATAAAGGAACCGAAGGGACGGGGTTTGAGCATACAATATCCCTTTATTTATTTTTTTGCAGCCAAAGTAAAGCACAGACGTCACAGATAACTAATACTACCTCCTGTCCTAATTATAGGGTCTTATAATAATTAGAATCAGAGGTAGTATTATTTTAGTGATGAAGTGTTATTCATCAGGCCTCGATAGCACAGGTGCAGGGTCCAGCGCATTCGAAACCTTTCTGGGCCTCAGATGGCTGAACCCTAGAAATCACACAGCCCCATCCTTCTCCACACTTGCAGTATGCTCCACTCGCAACATCTCCTACCTCCTTCGCTTCCTGTCCTGGCACTTTCACCCCATCTCTGCATGCATCACATACAAAATACCACTTTAATTAATACTATCTGATATTTAATATAAGAGCTAGTTTGATAGTTAATTTAGTCTTAAATATAAGACATAAATTCACTTTGTAAGTTATTATTGATGAAACATACATAGAGCAGTCGCACTTCTCGCCACATTTATAGTAGGGTTTGCCAGCATCAGGGCCTGTGGTCTTACTGATCACGCATGTCCATCCCTCTCCACATTTACAGAACACGTTGCCCAAGCTGCCTTCCACCGGGACTTCCCTGCAAGTACAGTACAGTGATATATTAATCTGATGAAGCTCTTTAAGAAGACAAGATCTCTCAAGAGGCAAACGTTAAAGCGAATCGGAGTTAGGAAAGAAAACCTGATTTGGCTTTGAGATGCCATCTTCCTCGATCAGCTTCTTCGATATTTGGTTGGTTAATTTCATGGGACTCCCACCCTCTACTATTTATATATGGGTATTATACTTTCCGTTTCATTTGGCACTTCGCTTCTCACATGAAAAAAAAAAAAAAGGAGGAATATTTATATAGCAGTGTTTGTGTCATGCATGACGTGAGTTGAGATACCCATATAAAACTATAAATCTTAAATAATGCTCCTCATAATTTTTTCAATGTGAGTGTCAGCGGACTTTGTAACTTTCTTGTATACTCTATTTTTTTTATTTTATGGCTTAACCTCCTTTTTATATTCTAAATTAAAAAATGTTTTCAAAACCTCGTCTAGTTTCCAGGCTTATTATATTCTAGCTCCAGATCATAGATAAAAGTATTGTATGCATATATTGGCCATAGTTAAGCCAAGAAGAAAGGGCTTAATTTCTCTCATGTAACGTTAAAATTTTAAATGAAGTTTACCAATTGCAAAATTATTTTGAGAAAGCCACCTAATTGAGCTCAATAATACTTAAATATGACTTAATAATACGTCAATAATTGTATAAGAATGTGTTTCCTTATCAATTACGCCAATTAATGTTAAATTAATCTAATCAGTAATTGATAAATCAGCCAAATCATGTTTAATATAGAAAATTCCAAATAAGTTGAATGATTGATAAGACGTCGTCACAGTATAGTCTAGCATATTATTTTTGAATTATCACGATACGCGCATAAATTAATCAAGTGCAAGGACCCGCTCACCCCACTCGTGGTCCTTCAAATAAAATTGCAAATTTGTCCCAACTCTGTGTCTCGTTTTTAATTTGAAACCGTTTAGGTCATCATCACTGTGACGAGCACCTTCATAATTGTGGTACGATTTGCATTGTCCAAAAATAATTTCAATAGTTCAGCTTTAAAATTAATTTTGAATAATAAAATCATTTATTAGTGCGTAATGGGCCAGCAACCGCAATCATATAAGCATAAGTCACAGCAAAAAACCAAGGTTATTCAATAAAAGGATCAAATTGGCCCAAAACGCGGAGGTAGAACGATGATTTAGGGGAATATATTCGTGGGTGTTTGAAAAACTTTTCACACGCACTTAAAAATAATTTTATGCAAATTGAGGCAAAACTCTTCTTATATATTTACTCATAAAATTATTTCTAAAAAGCTAATTAAAACACCCTCAAATAGCAACATTAACAATGTTTCAAATAGACTTCCTTTTAATAGAATAATACTTGTATTTAAATAAAAAAACAGCAATATTTTTTATAAAAAGAATTAACAAACAATGCTGCTGCAGCCTGTAATTACGGTTTCTAGTGGGCTGCTTTGAGTAGTCAATGGACTGGTGTGTGAGTTTGTTATCAATTGGATCAGTTACGCATCAGAACTCTTGGTGTTCATTTATGAGTCAATTTGTATGAATCTATGAAGTATAGAGCCAGAAAAACAGACCGGCCTGCTGAGGCCTGAAAATTATAAGGTCGAGCTTGAAATGTTTCCTGTCAAATAAAAACGAACTTATAAGAGGTCAAGGGCTTAAACAGGCCGGCCCTGCAAGGCTGCGGACTGACCTGTTAAAGTCTTTTTATAATTTTTTAAAAATTTTTGTGTAATTCTAATATTATTATTATTTTTACATTATTAATGATATTTTGAATATTTAGTTATTATTATCATTTTGAAATTAAATTTCACATAATGGTTTGATTTATTTGGTTTTAAACAATAATTTGTCCAATTAAATTTTAAAAAATGGGTTACTTTGGACTTTAATAGTTATTTGATTTGTATTATATGTGTTGATATTTTTAAACTATATATATTTGATAAGAGAGTATTTTTGTACTTATATAACTTGTGATTCTATAATTTGAATTAGAAATTTATGAGTTTCAACAACAAAATTCCTATGAAGAAGAAAAACTTGATATTTTTGCTATGAAAGAAGAGCATACTTATGAGAAGAGTAATTAATTATAATGATGATGAAGTTTTAAGAAATTAATGATAGTGTTTGTCTATTACACAGTTGCACTATTGATAAAGGTGGAAACAGGCCAAGTTAGGCCAGTCCTTGCTCTTAACAAGCTAGGCTTGTTTTGTAGCACATCGGCATGGGCTTAGCCTATGGCCTGTTACACGCTTATTCTTCAGCCTGAGCTTGACTTGTATAAAAGCGTAGCTTGGCCTGAAACCTATCAAAAAGCCTACATTTTTTTAAAAAAATTTAAATTACATAGTGATATGTAAAAAAAAAAAAAGACTAAGATTAAAAAAAGTGTACATAATTAATTTTTAAGTCTTGTCTTTTATTTAAATTTTAGTGTCATAAGTACTATTTCCACCCCTAAATATTGATGGAACTTTTGAATGTCATTGTCTCGTTGATAGATGTTTTAGATGTTGAAGGATATTTATATATAATGATATTTTGTATTTGTGACTTAATTTTATTCATATTTATGTCTTTTATTAATAATTTCATTAGTTTGCTTTCATTTTTTGATAAAAAATATGAGAAATATGAAAAATAGAATTTTTTTTCTTAAACAGACCAAAAGCCTGTGAGCCGACCCTGGGCCTGTCAACTTAAAGGTTAAGCCTAGCAAATTGGGATATTTTTAAAATTTTAGCCCTGATGGGTTGAGTCGGCCCGTATTCCCACCTCTAATGAACTAGCTAATATTATTTTTCAAATGATATTCTTAAGACCCAACTAATTAAGTTAATCGTTGGCCAAAAAAATCAAGTTAATCACTTTAATTGATGAGCATACCAGTATTACAAATAACCTCCATTTATGGTCTTAAAGATCCAGATAATAAAATTGAATATTAATGAATTTCTATTCAATTAGTAATTGATTATTAATATAGTTTGATCTCACATTCTCAATGAATACTTGATGATTAATCACCGTCCCTAAATATAATAAATAGTTGTTTGGTATCTGAATATTTATTTTTGTTTTTTCCCCAAAATCTGTCTCTCATTAAATAGTGATATTTTTGAAAACCGGAAAGATCATTTATTGAGGGGACATCATCGAGGGCTTGTTTGGTTCTTGTTTTGAAAACAATTTTTTATTTTTAAAAACAAAAAAAAACTTATTTGATAATTTGTTTTTAGTTGGTTGTTTTAAATAGAAACAAAACATACACTATGTTTTTAAAAACTAAAAAACCTAACAATTTTTAGATGTTTTCTTGTTTTTGTTTTAGTATTTTTATTTTTTGTTTTAGAAAATTAGAGAAACTTTCTTTTCTTCTTACTTACTGCCCACTATTTATCTATGCCGAGCCACTGTTTACCAAATTAATTTGAAATGTGACTTTTTAAAATAATTATCCAAACATATTTTACGTTTTTTCTATTCTCAAAGCTTGTTTTCAAAAACAGTTTTATAAAAGTGTTTTGACAACAGAAAATAAAAAATAAAACTAAACAAGCCCTAAATATCGGTATTTTCAAAAAGATGATGGGATTCAGAACTTCCTCCACCTCCAGTGCTCACAGTCGGAGAGAAACATTTTCACTTCCCTCCACTTCTCTTCACCTTTTTATTCTCATATAAATTAAACGGTTAAGATTTAAGATCTTATATAAAAATATTATTTTAATATCAAACAACAAAAAATGTATATAAATAAATTTAAATAATTAATTTGATCTAAATAGTGCACATCGTTATATTTTTATTAAAATATTTTACACATTTTTTAAATTTTTCATAGGATATTAAATCTCAACCATTTAATTGAAGTGTATCTGATGGCAAGAATAAAAATGTGGAAGGAAGTGAAGAGTAAGGAAAGTGGAGTTCATGTCGCTGGGGACAACTTTTTGGACCTTTTCCCCCACTTCCCTTTGTATGTTAACGCTAATCTGAACCTTGTAAAAGCACAACTTGCTGCCAAGTCAAATCCACGACAAGGGATTCTTCAGCTTTCCTCCATCAAAGTCGTTATGCAGAACTGTTATGTCCAATGAAAGCGGATGCTCAAACAGAAATATTACATTCTTAAGGAAGAACGGAGCAGTGCCTTCTGAAAATCTGAGCTGAAACAGAACCTCCCAAAGGCAATCTCCAATCACATCTTCCCTTCGCATTTCACAATCTTTCAGGGTTCAACCAAAATGGCTTCTATCCATCGGAGGAAGAAGAAACCTGGCGCCGTCCCACTAGCTACGTCCCACTCTATCGGTCTGCAATGACCTTGGAAGTTGCCATTCCTATGCGTGCGTGGATTACTACACGCACGGCCCGATGCGTCCACCGAAAATGTTTGGATCCTTAAACCCTTATTTTTGCCATTTTTATGAACCTTTTCCAGGTCATCTTCGGATGCGAATTCCGAACGATGGTGGTTGATCACAAGAAAACGGATCGGAGCTACACTGGATTACTCATCGATGGTGGGGCATCCGAGAGTAGGGTATTAGAGGCCCCTTGCCCGTGGGTGTGTCTCAACGGAGCAAGATAAAAGCTTCTTGTTTTTGTTTCTGTTGCTGCTCATGAGACATTAAAGCAACATTAATAATTAACTTTCACCACCCTAGATTGAGACTTAGACTGGGCTAAACCCTTATGAACGCTTTCCCCATTTCCCTCCCTCATTCGTTGCTTTAATTTACAGAGAATATTCACGTAACCGTGAACAAACACGCTCCATATGTCTAGATATAGCAATTAATAGATACCGTCGTTGTATTCTCTACTCGATCAATTGGCAAGTTTTTATTAATACTTGGCCCGAAAGGAAGGACAAAACAGAGAAGAAGAAAGAAGAGCCAATATTAGATAAATCATGACAAGGACAATTTAAAGAGCGTGTACGTAATACAGACAGTGATTATGCAAGAGATTCATAATAATTATACACAATCCTTTATTTTCTGCAACATAATGATAACGCACGAGATATTATGCATATGGACAGAATTTATTTTGCATCAAGACAAGTGGCGCCACATAACACTCAGGCTTTGGAAATGACACAGCTCCAACCTTCACCACATTTGCAGCAAGCTGTGTCACCAACCTCCTTCGACTCCTCTTTGCACACTTTGTCCCCCTCGCTACATGCCAAAAAACCAAACCCATAGCATTAATCATCCCATATGCTGCAATTAATTCAGTCGTCTGAAATGGGCATAAAGTATTGACGTACATAGTAAGTGAGCAATTCTCATCACATTTAATGGATTTTCCGGCATCTGGGCCTGAGGTCTTGGTTACCACACATGTCCAACCCTCTCCAGTTTTGCAGCACAAGTCTACTGAGTTTCCTTCAGGCGTCACTTCCCTGCAAATATATGATATTCAAATTAACCTCTAGTGCCATGAACCAGATATATGTGAGATACGTATAGCAGAGTTTATATTATGGCAGATCGATGAAGCTTTAAGGACTGATATAAAAAGAATTTCAGTAGGTAGAGGTTAGAAGCGGTACAAGAAGAAGGAAGATGAAGTTAGGGGAATGATTACTTGAGGGGGACAGAGCTCTGAGACTGAATCTCCATGTTCCTTCTTCTTCTTCTTCGATATATTTGGTTGGCTTTGAGGGTGGTCTCTCCTGCTTATATGTGGAGTTCTCCATTCTTTTTGCCGGCCGCGCGTGTGGCTCCTTGTTACGTGGACTTGTCTATTCTCATTTGGCCATTGGCTTCTATACGATTCTCGATCACTTCCAAACTTAGCCATGCTCTTTTGTTCCTTTTTGTTTGGTTAATTTGCTGGGGGAGAAAATTCTTTCCCGTCATGTGTAATGACGAATTATATATGACAATAATATTATTGGGATATCCACCCTCCATTGTGTGGATAAGGAATATTAAAGTAACATTATCGATAAATTAGGTAAGAAGATCATCATCATAGCAATTATGGAGCCCTTTCCTTGTTCCCTTGGGCTCTTTTTTGGTCCACATGTTTGGTCGCATATCTATGAATATTTATCACTTAGCTTTTAATAAATTTATAGAGGATGAAATCTGTCACCCTTCTAAGAGTGCCAATAAACATGGACGTCATGGATTGCTTAGAGACCCTACTAAGTTATTGTAATCCAAAAGCATTATACTTGCAGTCATCCTAAATACAAGAGTATGATAGCTAATTTGTAAAGATTAAAAAAAAAACTATTTATAAAAAGTATACATTGGTTTTCCTAAAATATTCCCTCAATCAGTCGTATTAAAAATCATCTTTTTAATAAAATCCCTTTAATACATGCAATAAAAATAAATAGTTGGATAAAGAAATTCATAAATTTGAGAGATAAATTGCATTGAAATTTTAAATTTAGAACCTGCAACTAGTTCATATATTTAAGACTGAGAAGAATATTTCTTTTGAACCATATTTATAAAAGTGATCCATCAGTTTGCGTCTATCTCGCCCTCTATGTAAAGTATTTCGGTTCTCGCCATGCATCTTTATTTTCAGTCTATTCTCCATTGATTCACATTGGATCTTAAACAAGTCTTTCGTTTTTTTCCCCCCATCGTCTCGTCTTACATAATTCCCACAAATAATATTTCGTTGATGAAAAGTTTATTTGATTAATTAAATTAAAGCATATTACATACAAACCTTGATTTGCTAGAAAATCACACACGCAAATACATGGGGATACATAAAATAACCAAAGTGAGGAGTTTGAACATACAATAATATTTCTTTATTTCTGCAACCAAAGTAAACCACAGACGCAAGCAGATAATTATATCAGTGAAGAAGCACCATTCATTTGGCCTCCACAGCGCAGGTGCAGGGTCCAGCGCATTCAAAACCTTTCTGCGCATCAGATGGCTGAACCCTAGAAATCACACAGCTCCATCCTTCTCCACACTTGCAGTACGCTCCGCTCGCAGCATCTCCTACCTCCTTCACCTCCTCTCCTGGCACTTTTGCCCCATCTCTGCATGCACCAGACAACAATAAACCCCTTTAACTTGGTGTCTTATTCCATTCCACTTTTAAGTAAATATATAAGATCTACTTAACTAATTGGGTAAACTAACAAAAGTAGTTAAATTAGTGATTTGTTAAAAATATGTGTTGGTTTTCCTAAAATACCTTCTCAAATAATTTGGTTTGAAACTATCACTTGATGCAAATTCCCTTAACATATGCAATCAATAAAATTAGTTTGGATGAATAAGGAGGACAAAATAAATTATAATCTTATATTTAGGATCAAATTCAACCCCTTACTGTGAGGGACAGGAGGTGGTATTACATATACAAATGTTATGAAAAATTTGAGGTGTAAGTTACTGCTGTAACATACATAGAGCAGTCGCAACTTTCGCCACATTTAAAGTAGGGTTTGCCAGCATCAGGCCCTGTGGTCTTGCTGATCACACATGTCCAGCCCTCTCCACATTTACAGTACACGTTGCCGAAGGTGCCTTCAAGAGGGACTTCCCTGTAAGTGCATGGTTGGTGATATGTATGAATCACAAGCGCATAATAATACACTTTATACACACACAGACACCCAAGGAACCTGAAGCTTTGGTAAGAAAATAAGATCTCAAAAGGTAAACTTTAATCAGAATAGATCAAGCGAATTGAAGTTCGAAAAGGAAACCTGATTTGGCTCTGAGACTCCATCTTTCTTCCTTAACTTCTCCGATTTGGTTTCATGGGACTTCCACCCTCCCCTCTTTATATTTGCATTACACTTGTCTATTCCACTTGGCAATTTCAAAACTCAAACTTGCCCTTTGGTCCTTGAGATTCAAGTCATAAAGTATTGCGGGCAGTTTCGTCAATTCAATACTCAAACTTCGTCTCCACTCTAGCTCAGGATAATATTATTATCGATCGATATTTTTAATTAACACATGGATTGTCGGGCACCAGAATTAAACTAATGTGGTCGAGTAATTTGGACAAGAACAAATGCAATATCGTTGTCGTTCCCATGTGCCCCATGCTTCTTCTTCTTTTTTTTTTGGTCCCACTTGTTACTTGGCCTCTTTCTTATTAACGTTTTTTGTATCAGACCCGTGTCTAGAGAGTTCGTCTGATGAATCAACACAGTGATGTCTATTTCAACCCGAAAATTTTATAAAGTCGATTATATCTTGAGACTGGATTAAAATTTAAAGAACCAACAAATAAATAACTTGAAGGGCTCGATTTTGTTTTGCGATTGGTGATTTGACGTGTGGTGTAGTTTTTTGGAGTTAAATTTCCTTTTGCATATGTTTTTTTAGCCAACCCTTTTGCATATGTAGTGTTTTAATACGCACACAGACTTAATCTTTTGACCAAAAGCAAGCTACTAAAAATGGGATCAGTGAATAAACTAATTAAGACAATGGTTTAGAAGGTTAATTCAGGGCAAACTGATCATTTAAAATAACTTAATTTAATTAAAATATATAAAAATATTATAACTGTGAAAAGAGTAATATTTAAATAATAAAAACATTAATTCATAAGTAAGTAGAGCATTCATATATAAATCATGCAAAATAAGAGGTAGTGAAAAAGAATTAATAAAGCATAAATACGATGGATTGCTATTTTTTAAACTCAAAACAAGGTCATTTTAATGTCATTATTGAATGAAAAATGTATAAAATCCAACATGGCCAACCAATTCAAAATTTTTAACTGGACCAACTAGGAAACTAGTTCGCTGCTTTGACCCCTCAAACCAAGTTGGATTTTCATACCATGACCCTAAAAAAACACAAGGTACCAAAAACTGGATTGGTCTAAGACAATAATTCAAAGGTTAGTGGTTCAACCCGAGATCAAATCAGTCATTTAGAATCATATAATTTAATTAGAATATACAAAAGTATTCATATATAACTCTGAAAAGAGTAATATTTAAATAAAAAGCCATTAATTCCCAAGTAGAATATTTATATGTAAATCACACATAATCCAATAAAGCACAAATATGATAGACCATTATTTTGTATAACTCAAAATGAGGTCATTTTAAGTTCAATAATGAAAAGAAAAAAACATATAAAATCCAACCCGATCAATCGGTTTAAAACTCTTAGTTAGACCGGTTAACAAACTAATTTACTGGTCCAGTCCCCCAAACCGAGTTGGGTTTCGTATCATGAGATAGCATAATTATTAATACTTTCTTATTAAATATTCTCACGATAAAGAGATATCAATATGGCATAACTTGCAAATGATCTTCATGATTTTTTAGCTGACTAATGATGACTTTGTTGACGTACATACTAATAAATTGGTATTTAATAAAGTTTTTTACACAACGGAAAATATTAGCAAACTTAATTTCACTGAACTAATTGTTGATTAGTTGAATACTTTAATTCAATTTGTTAACACATGCTCTGGCCAAAAAAAATTGCTTTCACATGATCATTGTAATTTCTATCATGAACTTGCCTGTAGTTTGATTATGGCCATATTATGAACATATTTTAATCTTTTCAATATTTGAAAAGAAAGGCATGGTTTTAACTATTATAGTTGTGGTGAACTTGAAATAAGATTTTTATAGTTTTTTCATTAATAAATTAAGCGATAGAGTTGTGGTCAAATTTTAATTAATATTTCCAAATTCCAAATACAGTTGTCATATTAGCGACACAATTACTTATAAGGATTTTAATTAATGCTGATGATAATCCCAAACGATGAATTCCTTAAATAAAAAACTATAGGAACTTTTATACAAATTGATCACAAACTCTATAAAATATGGCTTTTCTATTTAAAATTAAAAGTTTGAGTGAAAAATATAAAAAGAATATTTATTTATTTGCGTCATGCATGACGTGAATTGAGATACCTATATAAAATACCCCCCAAATTGATCACAAACTCTGTAAAATATAGTTTTTCTATTAAAAATCAAAATTTGTATAGTTACTATGTGAAAAGTATAAAAATTCTTTATTTATTTGTGTCATGCATGACGTGAGTCGAGAATACTTCTCATTTTTTAACCTAAGTGTCGGTGGACTTTGTAACTTTTTATATTCTATTATTTTTTTTCTGACCCCCTTTTATATTTTCTTCTTTTTTTTTTTTAATATTTTCAAAACCTCGTACAATGTCCATGCATGTTCTAACTCCAGAGATCATAGACAATAATAATGGATGCGTATTATATTATCCATGGTAGTTAAGTAAAGAAGAAGGGGCCCAAATTCCAAGTTTATAAATTGAAAAAATAATTCTGACAAAGCGACTTTGATTGAGCTCAGTGGTCCTTAAATTTGGTTTAGTAATACTGGACATCAATAATTGCATAAAAGTGTGTCTACTTATCAATTACGACAACTAATCTCAAAAGAATCCCATCAATAATTGATAAATCAACAAAACCAAGTCTGATATAAAAAAATCCAATAGGTTGAATGATTGATAAGTAGTTGTTAATAATCGAACATATTATTTTTGAATTATCACATGAGACCCACATTATTACTTTAATTAATTAAGCGCAGCTAGGGGTGCTTTGTGGCTCTTCAGAAAAATATATATATATTGCCCCGAAACTTTTTTTTATTTATATGTCGCATAGAAGACAAGGGACTTATGGGTGAAAACCAAACAATGTACTCCTCTAGTTCTAAATGTAAGACCCTTATACATGTATAAAGGTCTTACATTTAGGACCAGAAGAGTACTATTTATGATCTTAATATAAAAGTTACTTGACTAATTTGAGAAGATTAAGAAAATTTATTAAATTATTTATTTGTAATAAATGAGTGTCAGATTTTCTAGAACTACTATTTAATGAAACTTTTAATATATGTAACTACTTTAAGAACTATTTTGAAAAAATGAATAAATATAAGAGACAAAGTGTATTAGAATCTTATATTTAGAATCAACTTAAATGTCAAAATAGCTCTTATAGTAAAAACCGGATTTTAAGTAGGGAGAAATTCTATGAAATTCCAAGTGAGGAATATAATTACCAAAACAAAATTCTAGATGCAACAAAAGCAATCTCCAATGACAAGTTTTGAGGTAATAAATGACACTACTCATTTGTCATTGAGATTTAATCATAATTATTTTCTTTTCTTAGGATTTCATTATAATCCTCTCTTTCAAATATTGGGTATATATGCCTCCATTTGTTAATAGTCTTCTAATCAATGAAATTTTCCTAAATGTCGATTTGGTACAAGCGAAATTGAGACAAGGAAAGAAGAGGGGTGGAAAAATTTTAATGCACTCAATTTAAAAAATTAAAAAAATTGAGTTAAAATTTTTGAATTAATTTTTATTACTCTTTTATATCTTACATCTTATTTTTATTAAAATTTTATAACCTTAGTTCTCTAATTTTTTTAAATCGAACTCATCAAAATTGTTCCTCCCTACAATTTTTCTCATACCAAACACAGGATAAGAGTCATTATAGACTAAACATCCAAATTAATTCACACGATTATTTGTTTGATGTGTTAATGATTCTCCCATCTACTAGGGGCAAAATGGGGTGTTTACACTTAAGCGGTGTCGTTTTGGCATTGTCAGCAATGGGCCGCGCCTATGTATTGGAAATGGATGGTACTCCTGATGCTGGATTGGGCTTCCGTCACACTACATATGGCCACAACACTCAGCCTTATTTAGCCTAATAACTGAGCTTGAATCTTTTTGTTTGGGGGGGGGGGGGGGGACCTTATTCGGCCTAATAACTGGAGCTTTAAAAAAATCATACTGAGGATATTACCCGTAATTTGCATTTGGGTTAATATAATTTTTAGCCTCTTAAGTTTGTACTCATTTTGGTTTTGATTTCTCAAGTTTCAAACTATAAGTTTTGATCCCTCAAAAGGCAAAATAATTTAAGTTTTTATTGGATTATGGGGACCAATGTATTAAATGGAAAAATTTGAGAGACAAAAACTTACAGTTTGAAATTTGAGGGGTCAAAATCAAAATAAGGACAAGTTTAAAAGATCAAAGGTTATATTAACTTTTTGGATTTTGACACGATAATAGCCAAATATGGCATAGTTATACAAAAATGTGATGTGTTAACAATCACAAATGGGCTTTTCATGCAAATATATTTTGTGGAAGATATGGCCGAAATCTGAAATGACGACCCTTTTGTTGAAATATTTTGGGGTCTTGCTTAGTTAAAATGCTGTTAAAATGCAAAGTAGTATATTGTGTTTTATGATGTATGAATTGATGGATTTTGAATATAAAATTTGCGAGCAATCAAATATTTAGAGGGAATAATAATAGAGAAGTTATGCATATAATTTTATACTTCTTCTGGCAGACAAGAAGTTCTATATATATATATATATATATATATTCAGAATGAACATGATCAAATTCATAAATCTCAGCGATAGCTCAACACCACCTATATATTGTTTTTAAGTAAAGTAGCAGTAAGAAAGAACAGTATAATTTTACCAGATCTGTCCTTAATTTTATGCTAATAATAAATACTCCCTCCAAACCTTTATACAAGGCATCATACAATATATTCATTACATCTTTTCATATTGTTCTTATTCAATGTTGATTTTATTTTTTTTCAATTTAAACCATATGAACTCAAATAAAGGTAAGATTATAGAAACTTATTGATTTCAAGACAAAATGAGTGTTAAGCCTCTCATTAATTAGTGCCAACGATAATGTTAAAAGTGTCTTATAAAAAGAACAAAAGGAGTAACTACTAAACACTTCGCATGCGCAAAATCAACCCTCAGATGGCTCATCAAGATTCATATATAGATAAACTCCCAGCTAACTAATAGCAAGGATTAATTATAAGGGGATTGTTCGAATCATCAAAAAATTGTTGAAACAAATATCGAAGTGCTAAATTCCTACCGCCATACGTAGAGTCTTGAACGACAATTAAGCAGACTGGCTCGTCTCACAGATGATAACGTCAGAAAGACGTATAGTGGGAATAGGAATGGTGTCATCAAGCACAGGCGTGGTGGAAAAAGAAAAGGGTAATTTCCACTTATAAGCAGAATGAGATGGATGGGTCCTACGCTTCACCTATTTAATTAATTTGCATGTGATCATCCACTAAATGCTACGGAAGCAGTTTCGATCTATTATTGCTGCTCATAGCGTGTGTGTGTGTGTGTGTGTGTAAATATAGCAATGGTTACATATCCTTCAACTCTCCAGAAATGAGACTTTTGAAGGGCCATAAAGCCTTGTGATCTTACACATTTCTACCTTATATATGTTGTTAGGTAATTTGCAGTCATGAGCTACCCTATATATATTTTTGTGTTTAATTAGTTAATTGATTGGGTTACTTTATGCATTGTCCTTACACGGAATTCTCATCTAAGCTCTATGTTTTACAAGAAGTCGATGGAAATTTTTTATCAGAGGAGAAGAGTTTATTAATGCTGATTGGCTGGAAGCCACTTATATTGCCAAATCAAATAATGGCAGAAAGTATTGGATCAATCTGCTGCAAGAAGGATATATATATATATATATATATATATAATGGCCACGTAAGAAAAAGGAAAGGACATGAAAATTAGGGGAGAATGAATACAATATTTACATAGGCCATGACAGTAATAAAGCAACAAGTAATAAAGGGAGGGTGGTGACTTATGAAGATCTGATCAGCACGTCTTCCTTTAAGTTATAATTACTTGTTCAAATCAATCTCTAACTATCCCTTCCTGGTAACTAAGGAAATTTCGATGTTGTGAAGAAACAAGGCTCTTTTATTTGTCTTGATCCTAGTACTCCAATTTATGATCATGACGATAACGTTTACCGAAGGGCCAATATGACCTGGTGTCATAACCATATATATAGTGTGAGACTGTCTAATTACTGTCTGCAAGAAAGAAAATTGTCAATGTCGAGGAAAACTTTTAAAAAATGTCTCCCAGTAAATACATTGAAATGACATTGACCAAACCCCAAGTGCCAATTCTAAAGTGAAATTAACTTGAATTTGTCGGTGTTAAAAATCCCATAAAAAACTATATGCATGTATAAGTATGGATGCATGCCTGCATGTATTAAAAAGAAGTTTATTAAGCTTAGTAAAGTTTAAGTAGGACTATTTATTTTGAATACCTTCTTAGTGTTAAGAGCGATTAATTAAATAACTTAATTTTTCCATAAAACTTCAATGATGGGCTAGAATTCTAAGTGAATATCTGCAAAATACTCTCCGCCACAATAACGTACAGCAAAAGTTGCCAGGTCCTCTGGCAAGGCAAGTTGGCAAATAACAAGTGTCCTTCATTTTGCTTCCCAGTCCACATGTTAATATCAACTAAATTAAGTATAGGTAAGGTAGCCATGCTATACGGTGTGTGTGGTCATTCAAAAGCACATATATATGATATTTGTCGCAGATTTGAACTAGCCGGACAAGGGAATTCTTAACCAAAACGTTACAGGGGAACGGATAAGACTTTGCTTCCAACTAATTTCTGTTCAGTGCATTCAAAGGTTCAACTATGTGCATTATATTTTTCAGTTTCTTGTGGCTTCTCATTTTCGATCATTCAAAACATTTAACTACAAAAATTAACTCCCTTTTTTTTTTTTTTTGCAAATCTGAATAACTATTGGATTTCGAGTCTGCTCTTAATGGCCAGGCCATAATATTTGATGAGGCTAGCTACCTGGCTGAATTAAATAATATTAAATTCATAATCAATTAAATAGGTTTTGACTGAGTATATATAAGATAATATTTGAATTGTTCTTTTTTAATTACGTTATTCAAAAGATGAATAGAATATGGTGTATTTTCTATCGTAAATATTTCAACTGTCCACTTTATAAACAATGGTGGCCACCATGAATAGAAATGAAATACATCAGTGACTCTCTCCCTTCTCCCCTTCTTTCTTGTGAGTTGTAATAGAATAGACTAACCCTCTCACCCTCTAGTAATTTTCTGACAATAACAATACAATCATATTTACTTTCTGGGAATTGAATGCATCATGTTCAGGTGGCACGAAAGTATATGTGAATTAAATAAGTTGCTTACAATAACTTGCTGAAATTTCCTATATTTTGTTTAGGATTAGGTAATACCGTAACAGGTACATTCCGTTAATAAATGGAAAAATACATCAATAGTCCAACTGGGAAATCAGTTCGAAGGACGAGCTACCTCTGGCTTCATTTGTAACGATCCAAAAATCAAACTCTTCTGGGCGACAGCAATATATAGCACACTATAGTGCAAGTGATGTAGAACTCATACTTGTATCGATCGGACTGCCTTGTCGGGACATGCGACCTAACTTCACTTTCAGCAATATACAGATACAATATGTGTTTTTGCGTTCCAACACCCTTCCCTACATATACATATCGATCTTCTCTTTAAACCTAAAACCAACAATTGTTGGACTCCAACGCTTGAGTATATTCCCATGGCTACAACTAAACTTGTCGGTTTTGTGTTCTTTGCTTTCTTGGGTTTAGCTGCATGCTCTGCCGCTCGAACACTCCTCACTACTCCCAAGGGCGATGTCAGCTCTGGTCTAGGTCAGGGCAACCACGATGTTGCTGCTGGAGGTTATGGCGGTGGAGGAGAAGCTGGTGGTGAGAATGGTGCAGGTGTTGGTGCCGGATATGGAGCTGCTGAAGGAGGGGGGCGTGGTGGTGCAAGTGGAAATGGCTACGGGGAAGGAGGAGGTGCTGGGGACGGCGGAAATGTAGGAAGCACTAGTAGTGGAGGAAGTGAAGGCTGTGGCACTGGAGGTGGTAGTGGTGGAGGCGGAGTCGGTGGTGCAACGGGATCTGGCAGTGAAAATGGTGGAGCTGGAGGATATGGAGGCGGAAGTGGCGGTGGCATCGGAGGAGGGGGCTCAGGAGGAACACAAGGAGAAGGATCAAATGGGAGTGGCCAAGGAGTTGGTGCAGGATATGGTACTGGAGGCGGTGGTGGAAGTGGAAGTGAGGGCGGCAGTGGAGGCGGTGCTGGAGGAGGTGAAGGAGTTGGAGGCGGATACGGCGGTGGAGGAAAAAATAGTGGAGGATATGGAGGCGGAGGTGGCAGTGGCATCGGAGGAGGAGGTTCAGGAGGAACACAAGGGGAAGGATCAAATGGAAGTGGCCAAGGAGTTGGTGCAGGATATGGTACTGGGGGCGGTGATGGAGGTGGAAGTGAGAGCGGCAGTGGAGCTGGTGCTGGAGGAGGATACGGTGGCGGCGCAGGTGTCGGATTTGGAGCTGGCCGCGGAATTGGCGTAGGTGGTGGATATTAACCTTGAGTTGATGGCGCGCCATAATATTAATGTGGCCTCTCATCCTCATGTATATAAATATATACATGTGTATAAAGTAACAACAATAAGGAGGATATTATCTTGGTCAAAAAAATAAGGAGGATATTATGGGGCGCTCATATTAAACCATTCAGTGATACTTGTATATATTGCTACGTGAATGTCCAGTTGAGATGGTCTCAACTCTCAACAATACGTATCAAATTCCACAGTTTCACAGGTAATATAGTTATCGAATATATAAAAATATATATACTGTATATGCATTATTCGATTTCATTTTACAATAATCTTCTATCATAATCTGTTTATATGTAATCTTAAACACGAAAAAGTAGTCAAATCTGAACGAAACGAAGAGCACCTGATTAATTAGTTTCGTGTTACCATATATACAACGAATAACCAGGGCATGAAAGGAGTACTCCATATATTCAATTGTTTAAATTCCTGAAAACTATGTGAACCTCCCGTACTCTGGCTCTTTTAATATTAATGATAAGTCATTTTAATATTAGTCATTTTGTAGCTCTTCATTTATTCAGTGCTTATCATAATACTCATCACTGTAATGCAATCTAAACCATCCAAATCTAATATGAATGGTTCATATTTAAAATTTTAATATACAATTTTTCCAATGATAAATTTATTTTTTAAGGATATGTTAGTTATAATATTATATTTATTTTAAATTCTGTATCTACTAAAGCAAAAAATTGATTAAAATATATAAAAAATTTAAATTCAATCTGAACTATCTAAAATCAATCTGGATGGTCCAAATTACGATGAGCACTTCATGTTTATCATTGTGCTGAGCATAGAATTTGCTCCCGTCTGTAAGATATCTGAACATTGATTATCCACCACTGGTCCTTTGACATTAATTATAGGTATTCTGGAAAATCTCTTCCTCATGCTTATTCTCATTTTCTTTGTTAAAATGACTTTTTGGCGTATCAAACATATATATATAACACTATATTATCCCGTATTTCCTGAGGTATTAGGAAATATATGCATTATCTTTGGAAATCATGTCAAATTCCCTAAAATTAATTAATGTGCTCATTAAACAATGGCAATATCAGAAATCATTGGAATTTTATTTTATCAAATAATTTTAAGGCATGAATACGATAAGGAGGATTACATACATCTGATATATATGCTTGATTAATTACTACTAAAATAAGGGAATTGAATCATATTTAACCAAATAGGATGCCTATAGCTTGCCACTTCATGGTGCAGCACAGAAGGTAGGCGGCTTTTGATAACACGCACATACGTCAACATCACAAAGTGCGGTTTCTTCATCAGTGCAAAAGAATATTTGTTTAAGCAACCAATTAAAAGAAGCACACAGTTGGGGATGCATGTGCATCGATCTTTCTAAAGGTCGTTGCTGACGCTCATAATGACCTCATAAATAATGTTCTACACATGCTCAAATACTACTATCTTATTTGTGAGCATCATATCATACGTATGCATAGCATGCAGTTTAATGCTAGTTATTAGTAATTGGTTCCATTTTATAAAAAAAAATCCAATTTTTGAATGCCAATGTGGCACTTGACGATATTGCAAAACATTTCAAGAAGAAAGACCAGTATGACAGAGGGTCCCGAAGGTCGAACCTGCATTTTCTGGTTTTATACTCTTCGGTAATTGAGCAGAAATTGAAAACTATGAAGTTTCCGATAGGTTTATGATCGCATTCCGTAAGCTTGCATGGAAATACTTGTGCAATAAGGTAAAGAGACGCATGCAACGTTTATGGTATTGGTGATTCCACACGTAAAATTTTTGGGAGGAATATATAATTAATTAATTATGATTTTAAACCATACCAGTAAAGCATGTTCATGTGCCTTATAATACCTTTAATTACCTTTTCTTTTCTTCATCTTGACGTCGGTCAATATATACATATATGTATTAATAATTCCTATCTACCTTGCATCTGGTGAAGTTTGGTCTTCCAATCACCTTCTAATTCATGCAATTTAATTGATCTCTTGAGTAGCATATGTGTTAAACACACTCCTTGACCGGGAAACGGCAAAGGTACCAAGTAATCACTATTTGGTCTAATGGAGAATATATATTTATATATATCTCTATACACACACAGACACATAAAATACTGAGAGCAATTTGCAGCAGAAAGTTGCGAGTCGGCAGTAGCCAGGTGTGGCAGCTAGAGATTTAGGCAGGGGAGGATTTAGTGGGGAAAGTAAGATTTGTGTCTAAAGCCTAATAAAAAACTCTCACTGAACATCTATATGTATGAAAGAATTGGTGGAAAATAATTGAAGAGAATAGAAGAGATATGCAAAATGATATATGGTGATGTGGAAGACAGCAGAAGCACACAACAAGGGGAGTGAGTGGGTTAGTGTGTATATCTTTGTGTGCTTGTATATTGGGCCACACTGTGGGGTCATCCAACTTCTCGTACCATGTGCCCTTCAACCACTTATTCCTTTATACGCGGCTTCATTCCCTATATATACCCACCCCACTCCCTCCTTCGCTCAACCAAGTTTCTGGGATTTCTTCTTTTCCAATCCCATGGCTCTTCACAGAATTCCCACTCTTGCCTTGTTTCTCTTGTTGGCTCTGGGCTTATGTTCTGCAAGGAGGGCCCTTCTCACTTTTGATGCTGGCTATGGCGGAGGACATGGAGGTGGCTCTGGTGGCGGCGGCGGCTATGGAGCTGCAGGAGATCATGGAGTTGTTGGCTATGGAGGTGGTGGCGGCGGTGGAGAAGGTGGGGGCGTAGGATATGGTGGTGCAGGTGGTGGTGGTGGTGGGCGTGGTGGAGGAGGAGGGGCTGGCTATGGAGGTGGGGGCGAGCATGGTGCTGGATATGGAGGTGGGGGTGGAAGTGGTGGTGGTGGTGGTGCTGGTTATGGTGCAGGAGGGGAACACGGTGGTGGTTATGGAGGTGGTCAAGGAGGTGGAGCAGGGGGTGGCTATGGCGGTGGTGGAGAGCATGGTAGTGGCTATGGAGGAGGTGGTGGTGCTGGTGGCGGATATGGTGGAGGTGAAGGAGCTGGTGGAGGCCACGGTGGTGGTGGTGGAGGCGGGTCAGGTTATGGAGCTGGGGGAGAGCACGGTGGTGGTTATGGAGGTGGAGGAGGAGCGGGAAGTGGTGGAGGTTATGGAGCTGGGGGAGAACATGGTGCCGGGTACGGTGGTGGCGGTGGAGCAGGAAGTGGTGGAGGCTATGGCGCTGGAGGAGAACATGGTGCCGGTTATGGAGGTGGTGGAGCTGGAGAAGGTTATGGTGGAGGAGGGGAGCATGGTGGTGGTTATGGCGGAGGCCAGGGTAGTGGAGGTGGTGGAGGATATGGCGCCGGTGGAGAGCATGGCATAGGGTACGGAGGAGGAGGGGGAAGTGGAGGTGGTGGAGGCGCCGGCTATGGTGAAGGAGGAGCTCATGGAGGAGGATATGGAAGTGGCGGAGGAGCTGGTGCTGGTGGGGGCAATGCAGATATGGCGGAGGTGGCGGAGGTGGCTCTGGCGGTGGAGGAGGATACGGGGCAGGTGGTGCACATGGTGGTGGTTACGGAGGAGGAGGTGGACACGGTGGAGGCCATGGTGGTTATTATGTTCACTATCACCCTTGACGTAAATGGAATCTGCTTGGACGCATCAACATTCAAGAATAATTGAGTAAAAATATATTGATATTATAATCATATTAATAAAAACATATGTTTTTCGCTTTCCTGGTATTACTATTTATATGTAATGAAAATATGTCTACCATAGATAATTGCAGTATCATTATAATATTCTGAGCTACGCTGCTTCTTAGCTGATAATATTAATATTTACACAAAAGTAAATTATCTCATTTTATTTTTGGGTGCCTGATCAAAGTATAATTATCATTAATCTTATTCATACTTTGTTCTATCTTCATTCTTATCAAATTAATTCAGAACACTGGAATAGGATAATGCTTAATAATTCGGAATTTTAATTTGTCAAACTTAATTACCAATCAATGGATGAAACTATAAATATAATATAAATTAATTTCCCCAGCTACCATACAGTGATTTTTTTAAAAATATAAGATCGTGAATTCTCAATTCTCACTGTAGATGAAGGGCCATATGAAAACAATTTGCATATATACATTAAATTTAGATGTATACATTGATTGATATTTACAATTTTCTGTCACATGTGCTGCTTCCAAATAAATGAAGATAAACCACCCAAGAGAAATGAGTTTAATAGTTGTGGTTTGGCTGGTATATATACTAGCTCTTTCTCTTCAAAGATCTGTAAATGTCTGCCATATTGATCGGAATAAATTATGTAAGAATATATCATGTGCTCAAATAATAAATTTGACATGATCCACTTAATTGAAAAGAAGTGTTAGAAGTTTTCATCTTTTAAATAAATAATAGTCGGAGGTCTGATTTCCAACCTCTATATAAAGAACAAGACTAATTAAAATATGTTCGTTTTTTCTCTCAGTATTCCAAAGAAGGTTATAGCTACTGTATCGGCATAAGAAAGTACTACTTATCCATACAAAAAATGGCGATACTATTTAATACAAGATTTAGTTTGTAATACTTTATATTAAAAGATGGGAGCTAGTATCACTGGCCACTTGGCTGACTAGTATGTGTGCGTAAGTGGGTGTACGTGTTGCCGGTTCGAACCCCACCTCTTGTAAGTCCAAAAAAAAGAAAAAGGTAGTAATAAATTTGACGTGATGCAGAGTCAAATCCAGGAAAACTTCTATGCTTATAGTCGAGGTTATGCTCATCAAAGTAGCGTCGCTTTCACCAATTCCAATATGTGTGATTTAGGACCGGTTTAGAACCGGTTCACGCAGTTTCACTTGGGATTTCAATTCATGATTAGCATCAGGTAGACACATTAGTCATTTGAGCGCTGTGTTCAAAATTCCACTGAACTACGATCCTCTTTTCAGGGAATAAATCGCAAGTTTAGACGTACACAAGAACCCATTTGACATTTATTAAAGAAACCAAATGCTTCAAGGTCAGGTCCTGAACACCCCCCATAGATATTAGTACGTGCATCTTCTTGAATGACACTTGGTAGCATTCAGGACACAGATCCCCACAACTTTGCTGGATCATGCCTTCTTGCGGTTTCGGAATCAGTCAACAGTCAAATGTTATATTCGCATATTTTACCATCATGTTAAAACCTGAGGTTATTACGTTTAACTAGCAGTTTTTTTTCCCTTTTTTTTGTTTGGGGGGGGGGGGGGGACAACATGGCAACTGCACACGTCAATTCTACGCCGATTTGTATTGCAGAACTCGCTTGGTGATTAAATTCAAGAATACGAGCCAGCAGAATGCCTCAAGCTATACATTTTTGCCTGTATTTATCGACAAGATTTAGCAAAATGAAGGCAAATTTTCACTAGAACTCGGTAAAAGTTCTGTTTCCAAAAGACGCTAGTTACCCTGACAGAAGCCTCAGGAGAGTTATCTCGAAGCACACATGACAGAACCATGATTTGACTTCTTACGGTCACCAGGAGTTATGGATTTCTTGCATTGTAGACCCAATTTCTTCCTCTTTTTTATCGAATAACTTTCATGGGAGGGCCCACCGGCCATGGCACCCAAGAGTTTTGATCTCCTTGAACCATGCACATTCTTGCTAAGATATCTCATAGCTTCTTTCCTCTCAGAATCATCCACATTCTTATTTAATAGTCTTTTACCCCTCTCATGATTCTCCGTCTTCAAATGATCCCGTGGAATGCGGCAAGTGACATCTAAAAGCTCTGACTCAGATGTTAGATACCGTTCCAAAACATGGAGAAAAACAAAGCATTGAAAAAAAAAAAATTAATTTTGGCCCCAAAAAAAGTTCATCAAGTTACCTGGAGAATTAGAATCTGGACCTGGGGAGCTGGGTGGAGTTAAAGGACGGAAACCATCATTCTCTCTAATATCAACAGCCTCCTGATGACCTTTTTCATCATGTGAGGACATGGAACCATTTCCCTCATTACATGGCACTTGGACATCGCCGGTTTCTTCTTTATAGCCGTTAGAACTAACAGTACTTGGATTTAACTCAAAGTGAACTTGTCCAGCTTCAAGATAAGAATCCATATAATCATTGAGCATTTCATTAAATCCTCCACTAGAATAAACAGGCATCTGCTGGGAAACTCCTTGGGATTCATTTGCACCACCACTTGCAAAATTTGCCTCGCTAGGATTAGGACAATACGAGCCATCAACATTGTCTAAAACTGACTTCGGAGAAGTATTAAGAACACTTGGGGCGAAGCATGGGCTTGAAGCATCCATTATGGCAGATAGCCATGGTGTGCCCTGTCGAGCATAGAGTAATATGTATGCTTCCTGAGACAGCACAAAATCTCCTGCAACCCTAGTAACCTACAGAAAAGATCAAACAAGAAAAAAATTATTCACCACGAGTAAATAAGAGATCACTTAAAAGGCAAATTTCAACTATCGCATCTACCAATACGTTGACATTTATGCGTGCACATCAAGAAGGAAAAACATGCCATTACGAAATCTTGGCAAAACCCCTTTGCAAATCAATAATATCTCTAAATCTCCTAAAGGAAATAATTGAATCTCAATAATATATAAATCCTTTACTGTAAAGGGCTCCAGAAAGCCCCAAATGTAAGGAAGTAATAAAGAGAAAGAATGATATCCTATGTGTCATCTCATTTCATAGCAGAAATAAATCCTGGCAAGGTAAGCAGGGGAGAGTTTAATTTTTAGACATTACCTTGGAATCATCCAACCGATACCACAAGTCAGGTGCAGTGCGGACAAAACAAAAGTAATGCCCAGAAGTAGATGATAGTCCAACATGCACAACAATGGCATACAGGTCATACCTCAGAGCTTCCTGTTATCAGGATGGAGATTCAGACAATGCTAAACAATAAATGAAAACCAGAGCTCTCCAAAACCATAATTTGCAAATGTCAGATGAAGGTAAAAGGGGGAGAAATGCATAACAACTCACATTATTGCTCTTGTTACAATTGGTATAAGGCAACAAATCCAATTCTAGAGGGAAATCCACATGATTATCAATCTTTTCAACATATATCCCATCTGTCTTAAATCTCTTTAAATGAAATGTTGCAACTGAAGGTGTCTGATCCAAAATAAGCCTCTTCTCCATGGATACTTCTTCCTTGCAGCTATCACATATAAACTTAGCATCTATCTTTTCTACCTTAGTGAAAGACGCTAAAGCACTTGGAAGGCTATCCACATTTTCTATCTCCAAGCTTAAGTCAATGAGAGGCTCATAAGTGTCTGAACAGTGGCCACAGTTACAACATTGAAGCTGAAATATGAAAGTCAAGACATGAAATAATTAACAACTTAAACACTATGAACCTTGAACAAAAAATCAATTTGCATAACACTAATTTAATTAGTTAGAAATAAACAATTTAAAAAAAAATAACAAAGGGAGATTTCTGTCATACTTTGCTGATGAGGCGACCTCCAAATATTTTCTCCACTAGATTGTCAACTTGTTCCCAACTCTTGCTATTTCTCTTCAAATCTAGAAAGCATCTTTCCAGTTTATCTAAGAAGCACTGCAGGAATTCATGGGCATCCTCCTGCTGGTATCTTGTAAAAAAAGAAGAAAAATCTATAGCCGGTCATGGAAAACAGCATTTTAAAGAATAAGGTACTCATCCATTGGAGCCGGGCTTGCAAACAATTTGGTCCTTATTCATTAGCCATTAATATCATCTGGAAGCCTTTACACCAAAGAAAACGCAAAGCTCCAATATAGACACCTAACAATTAGGTCCTTATCCATTAGCCGTTGATGTCAACTGGAGACCTTTAAACTAAACTAGACACAATATGTAATCAGATATAAATACACCAAATAACATAAATAAATAAATAAATAATAACAATAATAATAATAAATCCCAGCTACTGTTTGAGGTACATATTAGCATTCACATAGACATGCATGCCCAATACATGCAAGATTTTCAGAAGCATTGCCTAATACTCCATACCAATCATTGGTAACATAACTAATAGCAACAGAAAGATGCAGGAAAAGTTTATAAAACCTTAAATTGTGGTAAGAAAAGGATACAATTCAAATTGTCAACAAGTTTCAGAGGTGACAGAATTCTTCCAGAAGACTTCAACGAAAGTTCAATGTGATCACGAAGAACACAAAGAACACAGAATCCACCCATACCACCTGAAACTCCCAAATCCAAAAATCAAAACCTCACAATAAATACAAGATATTATGTGCACTAAATCAAGAATGGCATTCCAAATAAGAAATAAGCCTTACTTTCACAAGGTGCAGTATGACTGCAAGTACAAAGACCCCGAATTAGTGGCACAGTATGAGTGAGGCATTGCAAGATAACATTGAAAAAGCATGTGTTGCCAAGATTTTCAAGCCCAGCACCCTGTGATGCAAATAACTAATCAAAATCCAAGAACCACAGGACTAGTATTCAATCATCTTCTAGACAGACATAAAGGAACATACCACCGTGAAGGGTACAATTCCGGAAACATTAAACCCATTGTTCAAAGGCGTGCCAGTATCTTCAGATGGAACCAAGATCTCATCAGAAGTGAGCTCGGAATTCCAAGTTTCTTTTGGGGGGAGCTGTGAAGATGCGGGCCACGAAGGCCACTGCTGGGAAGACGATAAAGGTGGATAATATGATAAATTGTTTACCGATCGAATTGGCTCTGGAACATCACCTCGATCTTCCCCACCGGAATCACAGAATGGGAGGTAATAGCTATTCTCATGAGCCGTTGCCATGGGCAGTGACGACTTGTCAAGAGTTGATGACTGAGGCACCAAAGGCGCTGAGATTTCTATTGATGCAGAAGTGGAACAATCATCTAGGGTTTTGGAACCTAAATAGGGGTGAGATGCACCCACATTGGATGGTAAGGACGCATTGATCCGCTCCGTCTGGGCTTCACTGGATGAAGACGCTGAAACCCCCATCTGATTTGGCACATATGGAACCAAAGAAAGGCCATCAAGACTCCTAGAATGCGAAGACGGTGAAGACCCAGTTAGAGCTGCCTCCGAAGCCGGCATCTCTGAAATCGTTAAAGCGCCGTTGAAGGGTACTCCGCCGAGAACAGAATCTGAAAACCTAGCTTGGAGGATTTCAGGAGGATGGACGTACATAACGAAATCAGAATTTGTGAAGCGAAGCGGGATCGTTGGGCAATGGCGAAAAGAGGCGGGAATTAGGGCTGAAAGGTTTTAAGTTAGGAATTTGCAAGGGTTTGGGATTTAAAAATTGGGGGAAACTGAAGTAAAACGGAGAGAGAAGAAGGAGAGGGAAAGATGAAAAGTGTTCAAAACCAAAGAATTTTGAAGAGGAGAGAGATTTTGAAAAGAGAGGGAAAACGATCCCCAATTTCGCATTTGCCCCTTCGCACCAAAAATTTCAGGAAAGGGACATTGCGCGCTCTCGCTCTCGCCCCCTCTCTCTCTCTCTCACGTTCTGCCAACTACACGCGAACATGGTGATCGAGGGCCTTCTCCAAATAATTATAATTTATTATTATAATAATAAATATAGATGTATAAAAGACCATAAAAATCATTTTAAATCATTTGAAAATTATCCTGATAATTCGAACGTTACAAATAAGATGGCCCTGGAATTAGAGATAATTAGATATTTTTAGAGATAAATAATTAAAAGAAATGAGACTCTAAATTCATCCAAAATTATCACCTGTCAGATCAGATCTATCCAAATCTCTCATATTTATACTCATTGAATCGAAATGTTAATTAAACCAAATATACGAACATTCCAACCTTTTCCTTTTATTGCTTATCATTAAAATTTAAGTCCAGTGAAATTATTATTTCTTTATGAATCAAATGATATTTTTACTAATAAATGAGTTAGCAGCTGCCAGCTAGTACAACCCAAGCCTATTTCGTGTTGGAAAATCCTTTTTTTAAAAATAAGTTTTATTAAAAAATGCTTTTGTCCCTATCTGTAAATTGACGTTTGTGTGATACTCTTCCAATCCTTAATATAGCACCCAATTCTTAAGTTGGTTTTGGTCTTAAATATAAGACTCATTTCTTATATTTATCAATTTTCTTTGAATTACCCATATGGATATCCCCTCAATCATAATCAAATAGAAGAGGAAGAGGAGGTATTAAGAAAAATGATTATGGTGTTTTAAGAAAAACATGTCACTTTTCTTATAATTAACTAACTTACCTCACTTCCTTAATTTAATCAAATTAGTTAAATGGGTCTTATATTAAGGATCGGAGGAGTACTACCTATGGTTTTTAATATAAAATCTTGTTTGACTTTTATTTTGGTTTTAAATATAAAACTCCAATTCATTTTATCTCTCGTATTTATACATTTTTTTTCCAATATAGTCTTTCTAACAATAGTGGCTATAGCCAATACACTTAATTAACAAGAATATTTTAGAAAAGACATCACATATTTATTACAAATAACTAATTTAACTCCTTTTCTTAATCTCCTCAAATTAATTAACTAGCTCTTATAATTAGAATTGAAGGTAGTACTAGTATGACTTTGTTTAAATAAAATTATTTTTAACACAAGAACAATTTTATTAATATTGAAAAAAAAAACAAGAATCTGAAAAACACTTTCAGGCTTTGGATTCTCTTTTTCTTGTTCCCTGTCTGCAAGAAAATAATTAATTTCAAATCATCCCTAGCCATCCAAATAATGAAAACTAATTAAACACTCAAATTTTATGCAAAATAACAATTTCTCCCCACAACAAGGGAGATTCATAGTCAATCAATTCACTATTCATTTTTCCTCTGTTTTTTTTAATATTAGGGGCAGCAATTATCAATGTTACAATTTTCTTTATTTTGTTCTATATTTTTTTAATGAATGCCAACCAACGCCATTAAATTGACAGTGATTATAACTTTTCACGATACATGTTTATCACTGTAATATATAAATTCGTTACAAACGAATTGGAAAATTCCTCCCCACTTATGTTCTGATACTAACAAATAGCATAAAGATCAACCATTGAAATTTCACCTGACCAAAAACAAATACTAAGATTTCACCCCCCCAAAAAAAAAAATTCAATAATGAGAACAAGCAAATGTTTTTCTTATTAGAAAGGCATTGTGCCGTCAAGCCAGAACGTTCAAATTCCTCTCCTTTTTTTTTTTTGCTGGTGGATTTGAAATTTGATTTCTAAAGCTTTCATATTTGGTCTGATGATCACATCCGCATCATCAAGTTTCAGGTTTGACAAACCCACACTCGGCCCGCCCATAAACAAAGAAAAACTTATTCACTCACAAAATGGCCCAGCAAAATCAGAAATGTCTACGGGAGAGTAAACTTCTAACTGATGCAGAGGACATCTGTGTTCGTTTTTTTTTTTTTTTGACCTGTGTTCGTTACAACTTACAAATTTGCATGATATTGACTAATTTAAAATACTTGAACATATTAGGAAGCTCAAAAGTCAAAACAATACCTGTGCTACATATATATATATATAGAAACAACCACCTGCGACAAGCCTGAATATTATAATATCTTATTTTTGTTTCTTAAGAAAAAAATTGTATATTGAGCTCTTCTATTGCATTGGAAACATAACTGTCTGGTATCTGGAATAAACAGCAAAGCCTTTTCTGGCAGACAGAACATAAAGGATTAGAGGATTCTGTCCTGAAGGTCTGTTATCAAAGTGGATGCCAAAGAACTCAGCTTCTTCCCAGTCTCTCCGGCAATGTTTTTGATAGAAGAGATATCCTGCTGTGCCTGTAAAACAAGAAACTCAATTACCACCACGACACGGAGCACAAACAATGACAAAACAGCCAAGTTTCAATTCATCAATCTGAAAAAGCATGCCTGAAAAGATAGACGATTGATGAGGTCACTTGCACTGATATCAATGGAGGGATCTGCCGAATGACCAAAAAGATCTGCACTAGAGATGGCAGTTGAACCCTAAACAAAACAGGAAGATAAATACTGTTAAGACTCTATTGCTTTAACATCAAAGCTTCTTCCTGCTATTAGGATGCTAAAACCAACTACTGCTTAAGTATTTGATCATGCTTGGTACCCAGTAAACTCTTGAAGAAAATGAAGAGAATTTTCTTCCATAAGTCATAGAAGGAACTTCGCCCTTTTAGGTTATGACAAACATTGTAATCAATTTCACCACGTGATCAAGGGTTCGCTCCACAGCGTCAATGATGAGGTAACAAGTGAAATTGCGCATGGAACCATGCAAAATCACATGTAATTTTCTTCTTCTTCTTTTTTTCACAGTAATTTTCTTACATCATTGCGCAACCATCTAAGAGGACCTTGCGGATCTTAACAAGTTCGAATTTGCATTTGAGTTCAATTCAATATAACTAGATACTGGCCCGTGCATTAGGTGTGTTTGGGAGACAAGCTGGAAGTATTTTTCCTAAATCCAACAAATTGTTGGTTGGGAAGGTAACCTTTCTGCTACTGCTAAACATGATGAAAGTTCTTTTAGGAAGGTATCCAAACACACTAAGTATAGGAAGTCAGCTACACTATATAATTCTTAAAAAAAATATATTTTTTATTGATGATCTTGATAAGTTGATCCCTTAAGCTCCCCATTGACAAGAGAGAAAAATAGCCAAGTTAATTCCTAAAAGCATAATTAAGAAAAAACCAGCATTGGTGATGCCACAATTGTGGACAACTTTTCCCAAATGATGTTTGGAAATAACTCCAGGCCTTCTTCCTGTTTCAGTCATGATAAACAATGATCCATGCCACAACGACAAATAATTTGCTGACCATTGCTTTTGTTTCAAGTGGGGGAAAAGGGAAGTTTGAGAACACAAATTCATATATTCCTGAATTCCTCCGTCTCATTTTAATGTAAACTCATTAATATATCTCCAGGCCCTTCACATTCTTTCTATCATAATATGAGTTCCAAGCTTAGAGGAACTAATCCTGAGAAAATAAAGGGGGGAAAAAACCGTTGAATGCAAACTCAATACCCAAAATCTCCATGCTAATATTAGTCAGACAAATTGAAAGCGGATTATTAACAGCAAAAATAATTACCGAGAACTTTGCCAAAGTAACTTGACTGTCCGCATCTGCAGCTTTGTTCTGATCTCCAAAAAATTGGGCTGAGGATATAGATTTAGCATTTGAGAACTTCTTCCTTGCTTCATCAGAATCCTGAATCTGATAAGATATAGAAATTCAGAATTTGAAAACCAAATATGAAGTAAAATTTACATTCATCAGTAAGAACACTTGTCTACATATTTTATATATGTCTTGCCAGAAATAAAACTGTCAGCTGAGATAGCCATGTAAAAATGTTACTACCTCTGGTTCTTAATATAAGACCTCGTTTGACTTTTATTTTGGTTCTAAAAATAAAACCCTAATTCATTTTGTCTCTCATATTTATGTATTTTTTTCCAAGGTAGTCCTTCTAACAATGGTAATTCTAGCCAACACACTTGATTAGCAAGGATATTTTAGGAAAGACAACACATATTTATTACAAATAACTAACTTAACTTCTTTCCTTAATTTCCTCAAATTAGTCAACTAACTGTTATAATTAAGACCGTAGGTAGTATATAAGACCTCAATGGCTAGAATATTAACTCTATCATTATTTGAGGCAATTAGCATATTGAAGCTTTATTTTCTAAAATGAATCCAGGATTTTTTATTTTTTTTTAAGGTTCCTGCAATCCCCCCATGATTCCATGGTTTAGCATATTGCAATTTAAAAATTTTCCAAAAATTCTCCCACTACGTTAACCACACAATACCATGCAAGATTAAGATATCATGCCATCGTCTTATCAAGCACGACATCCCAACTTGTATTCATGTCACTTCCAAACTGATCATTTATGCTGCTCCTTGACAGCTACAGACATGCATGTTAGTGTTACAACATTCAACAAACACTTAGCATGCAGATTCGTTCATACGACTAGACAGTATGCATCTTTAGTACATGCCCACATGAGATCCTGAAACGAAACTTACTAACAAGATTATAAGTTGAAGCAAATCTTATCTGGCCAACAACAAACAAAACATGCTCTTAATGCATTCAAAACATACATAACATGCATATCTTTTCATATATTTAATCTAGTATGCATTAATGCACAAATCTAGACGCATATGCCATAGTTATCCCTGAAAGCAACATTCAGAACAATTCAACATGTGGATGTATGTGGTCAAAATATCCTTACTACATGCAGTAGTTACACTATACAGAGACAAATGCAACGGTCCATACAACTTACTTGCATTTTTGAGGAGTTTGACCCAGACCGTTTTGGGAAGCCACTATCCATACCAAAATCAGCAAAAAAGCTCGATGACTTTGGTGCAGCCACATGACTGAGTACGTGTGAATCTCCAGCAGAATTTAACTCAGATGACTGGAGATTTTCAACGTACTCAAACCGAGATGTCAAGGATGGGCCAGCCGCCAAGGCATGGCTTGATGAGGAAGGAACGGGAGCAGGTGCTTCTTCTGGCTTCTGTTCATATAGAGATTCACTTGGCTGTATTTCAACAAAATTATTCGTCATCAGAGCAAATCTTAAAATCAAGCAGAGGAAAAAAAATGTTCAACCATTGGAAACTTATATGATGCCTTTTTCATATAAAATATGGGAACAAGACAACTGTATGCATACCTTTTTAGTAAGCTTCCGAGCACCAAGGCCCCCAGTCTTGCCAACCTTTTTGACACCAATAGGTTTCTTGACAGTACTGGAAACTGTTGTATGAGAAGCTTTAGGGGAAGCAGTGCTCTCAGGCATTTCTGGCTTTTCCATAATGTTCTCTTTTGGCGGTTCATTGGTTCTGACTTCAGGAAGTCCATTAGCTACTTGTGTAGACTGAGAAGCAACAGGTGAGGATGGCAAACCTGCCTCCTCTGCCATACTTTTAGCTACTTCCTTGGAGAGAAGTTGTCTATACAGCTCTGCAGCTCTAGATGTATACTTGGCTTCAATTTTTCCACCATCAGTCCAACCATGTTGCTTAAAGAAAACATGTGCACGATTGTTTCCTCCAAAGCTCATTGTTCTCAGCTGCTCAGGAGTCCATGAGTCTAAATTTGTAGATCTGCATAGAAAGGACATGGTTATCATGATTCATGGCATGCATCTTTCTTCATTTTCCTTAAATTCTGCTACTTCCTCCTTTTTTGTATATCTAACAAAAAAACTGGGTAAGGAAATCATCAAAAGCAAAGCATACACAAGGATGGAACATTATTAATCAATGATACATCATACAACTACCAAGCATTTCAAATTATTCATTCATAGGATGTGAAAATAATATATACCCGTCCCATAATCAATAGGGTGAAAAAAAATTTTGGCAGATATAACTATTCTGTGTCATTAGAAATAACAAAGGAATAATATATAAAGCTTTTTCATTTGCTCCAGGTTGATTTCGTCTATTGACAACTAAGATGCCATTCAATTTCATAGATGGTCCTCTAACCAGCCACTAGCTCCCTCAATAGATAGAAGAAAAGGCAGGAATAAACTTCAAAACAAACCACAAAGGAACTCGCCAGCTATATACTTGCAAATAAAGCATTAAAGCCCGTGACAGAGACAGGCTAGTCCTGATTCCCATTAGATCTCCAATATGAAGCAGGCAAACCCATTGAGGAAAAAAATTACATACAGTCATACACTTGCATGCCTCCAAAATTTCATGGCACAGAGATAATATCTGCAATCATTTCCATACCCTATAACGACACATGAAATGATATACTAAATGCAGAATCCAGATTTATAGCCACTGTTGATATGAAATTAAGCTTGGACAATTCAATTTGCAAATTAGCTAAAAGTGGCACCGCACAGTTTTAAATTCATCGACATGCTTAACTCTTTAGTGTGAAAAGGGAATCCTCCTCGCATTGCAACACACGACCCCATACACAAAAAAGAATGGTTTTGCTTACGAAGCAAATCAACGACTTTCAACAGCCAAATAAGCAAATAAGAGACACTCGCCTCCCCAAAAGAGACCAGATAATTCAACTTGCCTCACAAAGCTGACGTGCACACCAAGGCTGCGATGAACAGCCGAGCAATCGATGCAGAGGAAGATCCCATATGTAACCGACGCCCAAGTTGGATTCTTTGCATTGCAATCGAAACACATCTGCAATACAAGCAAAAAAATTAAGATTTCAAATCCAGAGAAAATAAAGCGCAGATCTGAACCCGATCTCGCAAAATCCACAGCAATGAAATGACACAAAGTAAAAATCATAGAAGGAAAGCAAAGAAATATAAGATTTAAAGGAAGCATAACATGACGACGGGCCCGGTTAAATTTCAAAAAAAAAAGAAAGAAAGAAGAAAACGAACCTTGTTATCGGACTTTGCCTTGAGTTTTCTGAAGACAGCATTTTTGTCGGCAAAGCTGTCGGAGGCCATCGGAGACAGGAATGGGATCGGGAACGGAGAAGGAAATGGGGGGTGTAAAAGGATATCCCTCAGGGGTGCTGGAACACCGAACACCTCCTGAGCAATACAGGGCTAAAATGGCAGGGGAAACCGCAAATGGGGTGGCTTTTATTAGAGAAAGGAAAGTGGAGAATTAAGTGACGAAAATGCCCTCGAGCAAGAATTGAGGGAGTTTCCAGTTTCGATTTCTGGGCAGTCGGTGAATTGTAGTTGTCTGTATCAAGCAAATGGCAACATCAAAGCGGACAAATCATAATTTATTGTGAATAATAATACAATAAAAAAGACACAAACGTCGTCGTCCTCTGTTACGCACGGGGTGGCAGGCGAGCAGCTGGTGGCTGCAGGTGGCGGTTGTTACCGGTAACAACGTTACGCCACCGTAACGCTTTTCATGTTCTGGTGACGTTGACCTCGTTACTGAGTCACCACATGGAGGAAACCCCCCTTGTTTTTCTTTTGAGAAAATGACCATAAAATACAATATAAAAATCAAAAAGACAAAACAATCATTTAAATAAGTAAAATGACTAAATGGGCATGAGATACTAATATGAAATTTACGTTTTTGGTGTAAAAACTGAAATGTCCTGATTGTTTTTGAAAATTGAGAAGTGCATTTGTGTGATGAAGAAAGGGAGAAACTGACTTCCTCCACTTGACAAAACTAAATCCAAGTTCCTCTAATAATCGAAAAGGGTTCTTTGAAATTACATTGCCCTTGTCGCAGGAGTAGATTATCGTCGTTGAAGTGGGTTACCGTCATTGAAGTACATTGTTCTGCCTGAAATAACTCGTACTCCCTGATGTTGCCGTTGTCGAGGAGGTCGATGAAGTAATGCCAACTGTGATAAACAAATAAAAAGTTTGAATATTGTTTTTCATAAAGCATTTTCAATGGGTCCCCAAAGCTTAAAATGTTATTGTCTAGCATTCCTCTTTCTGGTTTCGTGTTTGTTCTTCGCATAAACCTGTTTTCAAGGAATGTGAAGCTACCTGATTTTCTAGTATTATTAAACCATTTGCCCTGAATTTTACAAAATACATACTAGGATTTACAATTTTCGTAGTGAAAGTAACCACTTTGTTAATGAGTTTTGCAACATGTTTTCAGGAGATAGGTAACTTGTTTCTAAAAACCAATAAAATTCCATGTTAAATTTGATAAAACACATAGTGAGATTTACAACTTTCATAGTAAAAATGATCACTTCTTCAATAGGTTTTGCAACCTGTTTTTAAGAGATGGACGACTTGTTTCTAAAAACCAATAAAATTCTATGCTGAATTTTACAAAACACATAGTGGGATTTACAACTTTCGTAGTGAAAACCACTTCTTAAATGGGTTTTGCAACCTATTTTCAAGGGATGGGTAATTTGTTTCTAAGAATCAATAAAATTCCACGCTGAATTTTACAAAATACATAGTGGGATTTATAACCTTTGTAGTAAAAATGACCACTTCTTAAATGGGTTTTGCAACCTGTTTTCAGGAGATGGGCAACTTGTTTCTAAAAACTAATAAAATTTCACACTGAGTTTTACAAAACATATACTGGGATTTACAACTTTTTTAGTAAAAATTACAGCTTTGTTAATAGGTTTTGCAACTTATTTTTGGGAGATAGGTAACCTGTTTCCGACCACTAATAAAATTTTACACTGAATTTTACAAAACACATAGTGGAATTTACAATTTTCATAGTGAAAGTGACCACTTTCTCAATGGGTTTTGTAAACCTATTTTCACCAGATGGCAACTTATAAGCATAAATAAACCATTTAGTTGACGTGCACTTGAAGTACATCATAGTAAACATTAAACCATTAACTTTCATGATTAACTACATGTGTGATGAAATATACCATTCACATAATGGTATTTACCAAAAACTAACAAGCATATGACAGCAGTTACATTACGTAATTGCTTACCACTATTTTCTGATTTTTGCTACATCATTTACCAAATACTAAATATAAACCCTCAAACCCAATAATCCTATCCCTATTTCACCATGAAGCAACCAAAAAAATGAACAACCCAAACCCCACCATCAATTTCTCTACTCACTTACGTAATCCTACAAGTTTACTCCCTCTCTTACTACAAACCCTCTTACCCATAATCAAAACCCAGCAAATCAATAATATCTATAGAATGGTGATACAGAGGAGTAAGATAGTAGCATTTCTAACATTTCTCTTTCCTTCTATGTGTGTTTCATCAATATCTTTCTCTGTTTGCTTTCTTTTCACCTTCAGCTTCTTTATCTCTCACTCCATGGACATTTCAATCTCTATGCCAAAAGTAAAAATTCCAAATTGGTACCTCATGTCCATTTAGTCATTTTGCTTATTAGAATGCCTATTTTGTTTTTTTTTAATTTTTATATGTATTTTGTGGTCATTTTTCCTTCTTTTTTTTTGGGCCAAAAAGATATGCGCCTCTTAAATGGGGATTCTATTCTTTGTGGCTTCTTATTTTTGGGTTGCCAATTGGGCTAATGCTGAATGGATTGAAGCCAGCAATGCTATTACGGGTTCTTCTTTTTTTTCAATGAATATATAGAGCTTTTTTTGCATCTTCATCTTTAGCCCTTTTAAAAAATTTATTTTTATAGTTTTTTGTACCAAAAAAATTAATTTTATAGTTTTGACTTCATTATAACTCAGATCTTAAATTTAACTTGACGCAGTTCATTTTAGCTATATAGTTGACTTAGTTGAAACTCAGTCCTTAAATTTTAACTCGCTGCAACTCAATCTATATGATTTTAATCATTGAAAACTTTAATCTCTAAGCTCAATTAAATATATAGCTTTGTTTTCTAAAATATATGCACTAATATTTAAATGACTAAATTATGGGGATTAAGTTGCAACTGGATTTTTTAAACTGATTTTTGTAATTTCTTGCCTCCTCATAAAGGGGGTCACACTGACCAGGCTCGGATGACTATTTACCAAAAACACAAGTCTTTGCAAATTGTAAGACTGTATAGAGTTGATGTCTGCTTAGTGCCGGAAAGTCAAGGAAGTTGGTGACCTGATGATAGGGGAATCGATAACAGAAATTACTATCAGTAAAATGATAATGCTCTAGAATGAATATGCTCTAGGCATGTGCTCCTCTATTTATATGTTGTAGTGTACAATCATATATGACATGTGTCCCATTGGTGGGAACAGTTTAGAGATACAAATGCAAAAAATAATACAATAATGAATATTATTTATTCTTAACTCCCTCCTTTACTTTAAGGTTCTTTTCTATTCCTCTCCCTTTCACCAAGAATCTGACTTGTTCTTGTTGGAGTTGTAATGACCCCTAGCTTGTCTCTCAAATACCAGAATCGTGCATGCTAAAGAGGTTTTGTAAGACAATTAGCAATTTGATATTCAATAGGAACATATCAAACACTTAATTGCTTTGACATTACTTGATCTCTTACAAAATGAGCATCAATCTCAATATGTTTAATCTTGGCATGGTGTACAAAATTGGAAGATAAAGCTACTGCACTAGTGTTATCACACCATATGATAGGTATATGTTTGAGTTTTAGGTGGAGCTCAAAGAGGAGAGACTTAACCCAACAAAGTTCTGCTGTAGTATTAGCCACAGAGTGATATTCTGACTCAGTACTAGATCTAGCAACCACTTTCTACTTTTTAGATGACCAACTTATAAGAAATTCTTGAGGAACATACACTACCTCCAACAGATCTTCTATTATCAGGGCAAGATGCTTAGTCAACATCAGAGTAGTCAACAATATCAAGAAAAGTTAATGGTTTAATGTGAATACTATAGTAGGTTGTCCCTCTAAGATACCTTAATACTCATTTCACTACTTTCCAGTGTTCTGTTATTGGTTTTGAAAGAAATTGAGTTAGCCTTCCAACACTAAAGCTGAGATCTAGACGTGTATTGCATAAATATTGCAATACTCCAACAGTAGTCCTATATGTAGAGGGGTCTTCAAGAGGCTCTCCAGAGTGTATTGAGGCTATAGGAGTTTGACAAGGTGAGGCATGACTCATTTGGAATCTGTCCAAAAGATCAGAGAAATTCTTCCATTAGGTTAGATACAGCCCAGATCTATCTTGATATGCTTTGATTCTAAGAAAACAGTGAAGGGACCTAGGATCTTTTAGGGAGAAAATACTGTGTAGTTTTTCAGTGAAACATTTCAGACTATATGAGTTACTCCCTGTAACTAAAATATCATGAACATATATTAATATCATTAGTATCTAATACTTGTCAAAATAGATGAACAAAGATATGTCACTTTTAGAGTTAATGAATCCCCACGACAACAACACATTTTTGAGTTAATCAAACCATGCCTTTGGGGCTTGCTTAAGGCCACATAGGACCTTGGACAATTTGCATACATAAATGATGTTTGGTAGGGTCGATGAAACCTTCCTGTTGCTTCATAAAAATAGGTTCAGTAAGAAAACTATTAAGAAAAGCATTGGTAATGTCAATTTGCTTAACTTCACAGCTAAGAGAAATTGTAAGAGCCAAAATAAGTTGGATGATAGATGCCTTTATAACTGGACCAAAAGGATCATACAAGTCAATACCTTTAGTTTGTTGAAACCCTTTTGCCACCAGTCTTGCTTTCCTTTTTAATTTGCTAGAGACCCATCCGGATGGAACTTTGGTTTGAAGAGCCACTTGTTTCAAAAACTTTCTAAGTCGAAGGTCTAGGGACTAGGACCCTTGTCTCATTCTTCTTTAAGGCAAGGAACTCATCAACCATTGCTTGCTTCCATAGTAGGGAATGGAGTACCTCCATGGGTGATTGAGGGACTATTTCTACAGTTTAAGTCAAGCTAATGTAAGATGCTCCAGGTTTATAAATGCCACTCTTACTTCTAGTTTGCATAGGGTGAGTATGTAGGGTAGCATGTGATGAGTTGGCTTGGGTAGTAGTGGCTAGGTTTGGTATGGATTGTGTTAGGAGTGATTTAATGTCAGGTTCTCTGGTGGCATTTGTGAAGTGTTTAGTGTGTCAAAGGTGGGGGCTTGAGGAGGTTCTAGTTGTAGGTTTGGATTTGTATTAGGATTTGGGGGATTAGTGTGAGGTCGGAGAGCTTAGAGAGTCACCATTAGATTCAACATCATTAGAGTTCTTGGACTGATGAGTATTTGGCATGGGCATTCTCCAACTCCCTCTTTGATCCTGCAATTTAGAGGCAATGTCAGTATTTTGTAACATGACAAAAGGTGTATCAGCGATATTTACTATTTCAGAGTTCTTTGGTTGTTTCAAATTTAGAAAACCATCGCTGAAGGGAAAATCTTCTTCATTGAAGATGATATAGAGTGAGATATACACTCTGCCAGTAGAACTTAAGCATTTATAACCCTTGTGTGACCCACTATAGCCAAGAAAAACATACTTGGTGCTTTGAAATTAAAATTTATTTTGATTTATATGGCCTAAGACATGGAAAGCAAGCACATCCAAAAGTTTTGAAGCCACTATAATCTACCCTTTTACCAAACAAACTTTCAAAAGGAGATTTATTGTCCAACATTGGTGTAGGCAACCTATTTATTAAATACATAATAGTAAAGAAAGCCTCCCACCAATAATATGATGGCATTTTAGCTTGAGCAAGAAGAGTCAATCCCATTTCAACTATATGCCTGTGTTTTCTTTCCACTTGACCATTTTGGATAGAGGTGTAGGGACAAGAGTGTTTGAATATTATTCCATGTTCATCTAAAACAGATTAGAAGGATCTGAATTCAGCTCCCCAATCACTTTGAACAACTTTAATTTTCCTTTTAATTTGATTTTCAATCATATTTTTAAAGTGAATAAATGCCGATAATGCTTCATCTTTCAACTTCAAAGGATATACCCAAAGAAAACGAGTACAGTCATATAAAAAACTTATATAATACTTGTATCCAAAAGTGGATTGGTTGGTGAGGGACCCTGTAAATCTGTGTAGATTAGATCCAAATGATGTGAGGCACGAGATTGTGAAGTTGGGAAAGGAAGCTTGTGAGATTTTCCAAGTTGGCTGGAATCACAGAAATTGAAGTCTTCATTAATATTCAAATCAACATTACTAAGAACCTTTTTCAACGCACAACTATTTGGATGACTAAGTCTTTTATGCCAAGACTCAACTATTGAAAGGAAAACATTTGACTTACATTTCTTTTCTAATTCAAATTTACTTCTACCAAAAAAAATTAATAGCACCAACATTTCTAGCAGGCACCACCTCATTTTTTATCTAATAAAGGCCTTGAGTTGATCCTTGAGTTGTAGTACCTCGAAGCAATGTCTTATGCCTACTCTTGTCCTTCACAAAACACCCATGTGAGTGAATTTCAACAAAGATATTTGAGTTGTCATTAGTAAGTTTATAGCCGTTAATCAGATTTTTCCTCATTTTTGGAGGAACAAGAACATTGTTGAGTTCTAAAGTCTATTGTCACATAGTAGTTTAGAGTTTCCAAACTTGACAACTTTAAGAGATGCACCATTACTAACAGAGAGTAAGTTTATACTTGTGTTAAAGGTTCTAGAGTTGACATTTTCAGGGGTATGAGTAACATGGTGAGTAGCTCCTGTGTCTATGTACCATGCGGGGTCAACTATAGTATCTGAAGATGCTATATAAGCAAAGGCATTCTCATTTCTCTTGGGACCTTTGTAGTCACAATTATAGCGGTGCCAGTAGTCAAACACCTTGTGTCCAGGTTTGTCACAAAGATGACAAAACTTTTCTAATTTATCAGATTGTCTACGACCTCTATTTTCACGGCCACCTCTGCCTCTACCTTGCCTACCTCCTCTCCTTCTTGATGTATGGGAATGACTCTATCTGGTGTTTTGCACTGTCAGATTAGCAAAGGCATTAGAGAAATTTGATGGAGATAAAGATTGGAGTTGCTCTAGTTAGGATTCAAATGTGAGCAATTTAGATTGAAGGTCACTCTAACTCAAATTGTCCTTCTCAGAGAGGATCACAACAATAGGTGTGTAGTCTGTATCAAGATGTACAAGAGTATGGGTGATTAGATCAGCAACAAAAAGGGGAGCACCAGCAAGAGTAAGATTGTTTGAGATTGTTTTCATTTTTGCTAAATATTCCTTCATCTTGAGACTTCTTTTTTTGGTGCTTTGGAATTCACTTTTCAAAAAAATGACTCTGGACCTTGTATTTACGCCAATATACTCCTCTACTGCCTTCTATAATGCTGATGATGTCTTGCAGTGCGTCATTTGTTATGCAATCTCAGGAGTCATGGTGCTAAGAAGCCAACCCAGAAGGATTTGATCTGTGGCCTACCAGTCCTCAAATGCTGGGTTCGAGAGAATCTTCACTGCTTCATTAGAGATGATTCAAGTGGGGTAGCTTTAGTACCCAATAAGTATCCTTCAAGTCGATGACCTCTGATAATGGGAAGAATCATGGATTCCCATGTAATGAAATTATCTCCATCCAACTTGATGGAGTTTGCTTGATTCAAGGAGCTTAGAAGAGGAATTGGTCTCATAGACACATTTGGAGCTTGGTGAGCCATTGGAAATGGTGCGCTAGAAATAAAAGGATAAGCAAACAGATGAAAGTTTGGGTAAAACTGGGTATGTGTTGATTGGGAAGAGTTGGGTGCAGTGGTATTTGGGAGGGAAGATTCAAAATCGACATATAAGGGAAGATCAAAGGAAGAATTGTGGAGAAGTTTGGCAAGGCGAACGAACAAGACCAAGACGAGGGAACAAAAGGTAAAGGCATGGAGATATTGAACGATACAACTAAGGCTTCAGTAGAGGCGAGGCTCGTTGCTAGGGGGAGAGTGTGAGGGTTTTCTGAAGTGACGATGACTTCACTAAGAGGAGTGCTAGGGTTTTGGCTCATAGTGTTGTTCCTAGTTGATGACGCCATTATTGATGTTTTTACGGCTCTGATACCAGGAAATTACTATCAGTAAAATGATAATACTCTAGAATGAGTATGCTATGGGCATGTGCTCCTCTATTTATATGTTGCAGTGTACAATCATATAGTGATATGTGTCTCATTAGTGGGAACATTCTAGAGATAATAATGCAAAAAATAATACAATAATGAATATTATTTATTCTTAACTACAACCGAAACCTCTGTAAACAGACTTAAATTTTAAATTTTGACTTGATGCCACTCATTTTAACTATATAGTTGACCCGATTGAAACTTAGTTCTTAAATTCTAACTCGTTATAACTCAATCTCTATAATTTTAATCATTTAACGTTTTAATTTCTAAAGTTAATTAAACATGTAACTCTATTCTCTAAAATATAGAGACTAATGTTTGAAATGACTAAACTATAAGGATTGAGTTGCAACTTGATTAAAATTATAAGAATAAAAAAATTAATTTTTTAATTAGATATATTTTCTCATAATATCTTCAGTATTTGGATCAGCATTCTCTCTTTAAAAAAAAAATTAACAATTCGACTCTCCCCTCACAAAATAGGGATCTATACATCCACTCCCTATGTTTGTTGTCATTTTATGATACAGAACCTACAACTATTTTTATAAAGCAGTGCCATTGAACCAAATTGTTTTGGGCTTTAGTTTCACACTTAATGTATGACCAAACTACAGAAACGCAGAGCTGTTCTTTTTTTTTATATATAAAAAAGTTTAGATAAGTTGAATTTCAAGAGCTCATCAGAATCAAAACATACCTCCAAGTTCAAAATATATTTATAAAAATAGGTTGGAAACAGTGTCTCGCAACCATATCAATGAACGATTCAGCCCAAGGTAAGGTTGGTCCTTGTCTATTTTAGCCCAAGAACAATCCTATTTAAAAGTCCAATATGATAGGGAACGTGGGCAGCGTGGCCCTAAAAGCAATATAAAGGAATGGCAAAAGAAAGCAATCTAAGCATCCATATACTGGGCTTCATTTATCAATTGGCTTGGCCCACTATGATTCCTGGCCCAGCATAATGCAAGACCTGCTCATAACATTAGTGTCCAATCTAACGAAATTGACTAATCCCTTATAATGTGACAAATCATTGAAAGAAGTATCCACATTTAGTGTCCAACAATACTTTAAACATAACCAGTTCTGTTCCATACTTGGTAAAAAAAAATTTATTATTTCCTACGAGGATGGTACGCCCATAAATAACGTTTGAAAAATCAACCGGATGGATAAAGGGCTGAATGTGACAGGGTGACATCTAAAGCTAAAAGATAGAGCTCGATGATTAGGATTTTAATAATCACAAATCGGAGACACAAAAGCAATTATATATATGAATAGGTAATGCTTTAAGCTTTGTTGGTTTGTGGAGCTGGTAAGCATGTGAAATTCCCATATGATATTGCGACATGTGAAGATATGATAGATATTACTTTGCAAATTAATGATAATTAACATATATATATATATGAGAGCATCTCTTGTTTATCACATAATAAAGCCTCCAAGAGATTGGAGCATTGTTGGACTTTTTCTTTTTTCAGTTGGACTTCATTGTCATGTCTTGCTTTGATTATTATTAAATCTGATGGATATTCATCAATATGTGTGGGGGCTCCTCCTTCATGACTTGTTTGTTTCAAGTTCAACTAACTACAATCTTCTTTCACCTATATATATTTTCAAGGTTATCACCACACATTACTCTTAAAAAAAAAAAAACTATCAATAATTACTTGCTTTGCAATACAAGTAAATCTTTCAACTTTATGGGGCTGTAGGTCCCATTGTTCTCATATGACCTCTTTTCCTATGATACAATAATAAATTTATAAAGGTTATATATATCCAAGACAAAGGCTTTGGCATTTGGCAGATCACACCAATAGAACGAATCATCCATGACAATCAAATTAATGAAGACCTTTTTGTTCTTGACACAATTCAATCATTTGAATTTTATTCATTTTCTCTTTAGCAAGTTGAATAGATTTTGATTTGATTTTTTCCCTTAATCATTCAGCATAATGTAGGTAGCGATTCAACTAAAAGGTGAGTATATACTACATCCAATCTTACATATAAGATCTAATTTGTAGTGTAAAATTATACTACAAATTAGATTTTATGTTAAAAATCAGGGTTGGATTTGCAGGCGAAAAATACGATAAAAATATGACAACTGTAACTCGTGCACTAATGAGCGACAAAATCATGCATTTATATACACAGCATGTCACAGACTTGAAGTTTTTTTCATCTTAATGAATTTCCATTAGTGAACACAAAAACTTCCATTATTGTATCAAAATACTACTTATGATCTTTAATATAAGAGCTTGATAACTAATTTATAGATATTAAAAAAATTAATCAAGTTAGTTATTTATAATAAATCGATGTTATCTTTCCTAAAATATCCCCATTAATGATGCGCATTGAAAATACCTCCTTAACATGTGTAATCACTATAAAAATTATTTGGGGGCAAAATGGATAAAGATTAAAGATATAATAGATTGAGGTCTTATATTTAGAATTAAGTTAAATTTCTAACTAGTTTTTATATTAAGGAAAAATAATAGTATCATCATATTTATGACTCAAAATACTCTATGATAAAATATGTGGGTTTTTTTCTTGTATTGGAGGTGAAATCATTCCCAATCCGGGGAAAAAAACACGTCTCTATTTTTCAAAACAAGATGCCCCTTCATATGTCTGTTCACTCCAGACACATGCAAAAAGCACATCAGTATCTACATCTGTTCGGAGCATAAATAGACTTAAAAACACAAACACAGGTATGTTATGATCAAAACGGACATAGATACTTTTATCTACTTCTATTCCTGGCATATATAATATAATATAAGATCTAATTAAAGTGTTAATGTTAATCCTTTGTGTAAGACCTATTTTACATATTTATCAATTTTTTTTTTCAAATTAACCCTATAGGCCTCTAACAATAATTAAGTAAAAGAGGGAGAAAAGAAATTAAGAAAGATACTTAGAGTGTTTTAGAAAAAATATACTTCCTCCGGGTCCTAAATATAAGACCTATTTTGTAGTATAAATTATACTACAAAATGGGTCTTATATTTAAGATAGGAGGAGTATATTATATTAACTAATTTAACTAACAACTATAATCTACTCAAATTAGTTAATAATTAATTAAGTCTTATACTACCTCTGGTCCTTAATATAAGACCTTGTTTTATTTTTATTTTGATCCTAAATATAAGATCCCAATCCATTTTGTCTCTCATATTTATATATATTTTTAAAGTAGTCCTTCTAATGATGGTAGTTCTAGTCAATACACTTGATTAACAAGGATATTTTAGGAAAGAGAATACTATCAACTTACTTTCTTAATCTTCTCAAATTAGTCAACCAGCTCTTATAATTAGGACCAGAATTAGTATTAAGGATTGAAAGAGTATTTTAAAACAAATGCAAGTAAGCTTATTACCTACCACGTCATCTGTATTTATATCTCTTTTTTTTTAAAAAAAAAAAAGCATTTTAGAACAAAAGTAAAAGATATTTGCTGCAACATTGAACAAACGTCTTAAGAAGGATGGCTAGAAAATATAGACCTTTTTGCTTGAAATATGGTCCATGGAACTCAACCGTTAAAAAAAATTATTCCAAAGGTCACGCAAATGCATTACATATACATATACATATAGAGAGGGGTGAGGGATCAAATTTGGCTTTTAGCTGTCAGATCAATTAAGTCAAGAGACCAAAGGTTAGACAATTAAAACAAGAGAGAGCATCATAATTAACAATAAACAGAATTAGAAAAGGAGGCCAAATTAATTAAAACAGGAGGAAGGGAATAATGTAAGGTAGGAAATGAGAGTGAGAAATTAAAGAATACATGACTTGGCAGCCAAAATTGATCAGGGGGCTTAAAACACAATACAATATATACATATTTATTTGTGCAACAGTGTTATATATAATGTGTAAATAAATAACAATTTACTATACATATATAAAAGCCAATTTTTTTTCTGACCAGCACATATATAAAAGCCAATTAATATCATGGTATTTAACCAACAGAGGTTGGGTCTAGCAGAAGGGGCTAGTCTCCCACAACATGGTGAATCAAGGTTCAAATCCCTGCTGGGAGAAGTGCTCACATTTAGTGTCCGACAATGTCTCGAATAGGATTGCCTCTAATAAGAAAATACTTATGCTTTAGCCAAAAAAAAATCATGGTATTTAAGGAAAAAAATAAAGAAAGAAATTACAGAATATAGTACGACATTAATGGAGGGAAAGAGCAAGTTTTGGAAGGATAGAGCAGAAGGCGTGAAACGTGTGTGCATATCGCATATGTGCCTTTGTCTTTGGGTTGTTGTTGTTTTGTACATATGTAGAGATGCAATTCTCCCCTAAAAATCACATTATTCTTCATTCATTCTCCTCCAAACATCCTTTTCCTTATTTATTTCCTTTCATCATTAATTTATGGTTTCGTTAATAATGACTAATAATCATTCCATATCCATTTTTCACCAGTGACTCTCCCTCCATTATAACAACACTGAGAAAATAGAAAACAACATCTCTACAACTCTTAATTATATATCAATCTACCATATATCACCATTATTCTTTCTTTTTTCCCCCTTGGGTCATAACTCATACATTTAAATTAATGTAGTTTTATAGAAGGCTCAAACTCATAATCTCACACTTAATTAAGACAAACTTAAGAGAAACATTTGGTGTTATTAGGCTACAATACTCTGACAGATAAACCACCATTCTAATTCTTTCTCCTTAGGTATTCATCTATTTTTCGAAATATCTTTATGATACCTCGACCCAAGCTGTCTTTCTTATTTGACTTATTCTCTATATTAAAAAGTTTAGTTAAGTTATTTATTTATAATAAATAGGTATTGATTTTTTTAAATTGTCTTTTTTAATTATATGTATTGGGACTATCTTTTGCGGAGAACCCCTTACAAGGATATTTTCAAAAAACAATTAAAAATTTGGAAGAAAGAGTGAATTGAGATATTAATACCTCTGATTTTTAATATGAAAGCTAGTTAGAGATTTAATTTGATTTTAAAATTATTCATTCTTAAATATTTATTCATTTTGGATCCAATTAATCCCACAATAATTGCACACTTAAAAAGTTTATAAATATGATTAATAAGAATATTTTAGAAAAGACAATATTTATTTATTATAAATAAGTAATTTAACTAATTTATTTAATATTCATAGATCAGTTATATAATTCTTATATTATACTACCTCCGGTCCTTAATATAGAACATCGTTTGACTTTTATTGTAGTTCTAAATATAAGACCATAATCTATTTTGTTTCTAATATTTATGTATTTTTTTCAAAATAGTATTTCTAACAATAGTAGTTCTAACTAATATACTTAATTAGCAAAAATATTTTAAGAAAGATAATACCTATTTATGACAAATAACTAACTTAATTTTTTTTAAATCTCCTCAGATTAATTAATTAGTTCTTATAATTAAGGTCAGAATCTCCTGTTGTCTCGCGTATATCCCGCCCAATGTGGGTCCGAAGTCAAATTTGCCCACGGAAAATGTGGGGCTGTACACCTGCGACTATAATGCAGATCTATATGTGTACACCGCGTGTACCCCCGCCCTTATTGTCGTTTCTAAGGCTTATGCGCGTCGTTTTTGTCGTGGTCGTACGAAGCTACTTTACTCGCATCTCACGCGGGTTCATAATTCAGACACGTGGTCCTCAAGTGTGTGCAAAGGATGTGACGTGTGATGTCTAGCTGTGAATGGTCTTCATATATAAATATTACAAAACAATCTTCAAATTATTAACGGATATTTTATTTTATTCTTCTACCATTTTCATACCTTGCAAATCTTGATTCTCTTCTTTAATTTGTTAATTTATTTTCTCCATATGACATAAGCTTATCATTTTTTTTAAAAAAAATGTCAAACTCACAATAAAATCATACTATCTCCAGTATTATCATGTTACACAATAAAATGAATCTTATATTAAGAATGAAAGACACAGTACATGGTACGTAAGAATATTTGTTTATCTTAAGTCTTGGTATTAATATATTATGTGTGCTATTTCATTAATTGTTCTTAATTATGAAATATAGCTTAATCAAATTCTTTAACTTCAATTTATTTTTCTAAGAAACAAGACCCACTTCAATATTTTTATATATATAAAGTTAAGGGTTGGTGGGTGGTGAGAGGGAGGTTGCTTTCGTTGTATGATGGCTCCCACACTTCTGAGTTCTGAGCTTTACTGAGAGGAAGCACATGGAGTGTGGCTTTTTGTGTTACGTAAAACTTCCCCAATCACACTCCTTTTCTCCCTTCATCATCTTCCTTTCCCTATTTTGGCTGCTTTGTGTCATTGTGTGTGTGCGTGCGTGAGAGAGAGAGAGAGAGAGAGAGAGAGATTAATTTTAAGATCGGCAGTGACGGACATAGTTGCTGATGATATGAGATTTCAACAAACGAACCACTGATAAGCTCTTTTATAAAAAGCAAGTTAATGGGATTGTGATTCAACACTTTTAACATTCATTAAATGTGATTTTCTACCTCTTCATTATATCCCTTCAGAAAATTCTATAATATAACGCTGAGGTGATGATATTAGGCATACAGTGTACATCCACACGCATTCTTCCCTTTAGTTGTATATGACTCTATACATAGACAGGAACATATATAATTAATATCAAAATCAAATAAATCAGAATTGATTTGAATAGCTAGGTATGTATGGTGCCAAGTAACACGCACGAACGGTGGTTTCCTTCTGCCTTTCCCAAGGTGCTCTCGGCTTTTGTGCGTTCTTCGTTCCCCAGCATTTTGGAAAGAACTCGCAATCATACGGAAAACCAAAAAACACACTACTAACTTTAGAAAGCGATTACACGGCAGAAAGGAAAAGAGACTTGATAAAGAAACACTCAGACACAAACTTCCCCCCCGGGGGGGGGAGACGATCGATGATGCCACACGAAAAGGCCAATGGAAGGAATGAGAATGAGAACGCAGTCCATCGCTGGTTCAGTGATGGAGAACAAGTATGCCACTGGAAGTTAAAAATACACAAACACACACACACACACACACCAATACCCAGAATGAGAATGCCGCAAAAAGAACTGGAGAATGACAAAACCAATTCAAGAAAACATTCATATCTTGCAACGAGAGCAGGACAACGAGAGAGCATGAGGGTTTTTGAGTGTTGGTGGTCGCCGGTGGTGATAGGTTGGGTCATCGTCATCAGTGGTGGTTAAGGTGGCCGTCGCCATTGGGTGAGTGAAGAATCGAGAGCATGAGATATGTGAATAGGGAACGCTCACAATGGTTCTAACTTCATATTGCGAAATTTCTGATTTCATATAAAGCCGTTCTATCATTCTATGTACAGGTTAAATATCATAGAAAGCTATTGGAACCGTGATAAAACTCTTCAAAAGTAATTTTTTCGACCATAATTTAATTTATGGAATATAATGTAAGCATGTAATGTGAGTTTTCTCTCAACTTACTCGAACATATTTATAAATACTTATAAAAAGTAGTTCCAACTTCCAAACAAGCCCTTAGGAAGATCTTTCTGTATTAATATTGATTAAAATTGTGGAAGCAACGTAGAAAGTCAGTAAAAAACATGAACGTTCGTTGTGCGGGATAATAGTTAAGGATGTTTGCAAGACGGGACTGGATCAAGACAAGCCTATCCAATGAAAAAGAATGGGACAGTTTTTGCTCTGTGTCCTGTCCCATTCCAAAGGCATCCGTTAATTAAAAAAAAAACAGAAAAACCCCAATGTTTTAGAGAATTGTGGCTGTGAAAAAATTATGTTTGAGGAAAAAAATTACTGTTTATAAAAATATAAACATGGTGTTGAAGGGAGTTGAAGAACGCGAAGCTGACAACCCTAGCGTCCTATTACTGGACAACATGTTTTTACAATTACCTTATCTACCAAATAAGTTATTAATTGGCTAATTGAGTTTTAGTTTTATTGTTGTGTTAAACTGATATTAAAAAAAAAGCTTAATTTTTTGTACAGTTAAATTATTGAAGCTACCTGACAATAAGAGGCTGTCTAAATAGAAACTAAATCATAATTTTAAAAATGATTTTACAGTATATTTTATAAAGTAAGTATATGAGAGGAATTTTATCTCAACTTATATGAAAATATTTTTAAAAAACACACCAAACACCCCTAAGTAGCTAAAATGAGAAACTCTTACTTGTGTGCTATGCAAATGGATCCTTAACTCTGCAGGAAACATGGCAACAAGATAAGCCCACCTAATATACAATATATGTTAGCATATTATATACAAGAATTAGAAAAAAATATTCGAGATAGGATGGGACACCCCCATCCTGTCAGAGTTCCCAGCTCTTTCGTCTCATCTTAATTTTGTCCCATTTCAAAAAATTTTGGAACAAGACCATTCTATCCTAATATGGTTGGGACCATGACAGGCTAATTTTAACACTTTTAGTAGTAATGGTGGTAAAAAGGGAAAAAGCAAAAGAAAATAAAAAGACAAGAAAGGGAGATATGAAGGATGTGGGTGGTGAAACAGTGGACAGTGTGGCTTGCAACCACACAAAGTGGGAGCGCATTCCATACTTATTAGAAAGATAAACATGAGGTGCTCATTCTAATTTAGGTCATCCAAATGATTTTGAATTATTCAAATTTAATTTAAATTTTTATGTTTTAAATAATTTTCTATTTTAACATATACATAATTTAAAATAAAAATAATCTTATAATCATTTTTTTTTAAAAATAAGCTTATTATAAATTAAAAACCTTAAATTTTAATGATTCTTACTAAATTTTGAATGGTCTAAATTATATATGACAGTAATGAGCTGAGCTGTGATGAATACTGAATCAGATTCCAAAAAACGGGGGGATGGATGGTCGACAGAAGGTGGAGTATCTTTCTCTGGCGTGCGTACGTGTACACTATAATCACGTGCTTTGCGCCTTTGCTTCCCCACCATATCCTCTGCTCAATTCTCAGTCCCCACCTTATCGTGCCCCGTCTGTCTGTTTTCGCGACAAAATCTAAGACCAAGGTTCTCTCATTTTTATTCCTCAGGAAAATACCTTTTTCTTATAATATATATATATATATTTGTAGAACTCAAGGTTTTTTCCAATCTAAATTTGAGATTAATCTTTACCGGATCAAAAATATTATGGTTAAAACCCTCACAGTTCACAAAATTTGAATATGTATTCTTCTCTTTATAATATATTTTGATCCTATTTATAAAGTATAGAGAAAATATTTTTATTTTTAGAGTAAAACATATTAACTACCTTTCTATTTTATCTAAATTACAGAAATCTTTTCTCTATTTTGAAAATGTGTACAAACATCTTTTGAAGTTAAAATGTATGTTACACAAATCTCCATTATATAGTTAAAATTCTATTTTTATCCATCCAATCATGAGTTGATTATTAAGTTTAACTTTCAAACTTTTATTTTAACCAAAATATCTCTTCTTAACATAAAGACTATGTAAGCATTTATATTTAAAAAAATAATGTTTATACAAAAAACAATTATAATATATGTATTTTCAAACTTTTTAATATGTTATTCAATTTATTAATTTTGATTATATTATAGAATTATATAATTTTAAGGCATATTGAAACTTATTTATTTAGGTTTCTTTTAAATGACTAGAAAATATTTTAAATGCATATTTTTTCATCATATAATATAAATTATGTGAGTTTGGGACGTTATATAAATCATTTAAATACATAATTTAAAAATTTTAAACAAAAAATTTGTTGCAGACATTTATAACTTATTTGTTGTAAAAAAATTTCACAAACATTTAAATATATAAAAAAATTAATCAAATTTTTATTCAATTTTTTATGTTTACATTAACTAAATTACTTGATTTTCTGTCCCAATATAATAAAAACATTAAGCAAATAACTCTGTGTAAAAATAAAAGTAAAATCAAAGTAAAGGGAATATATTAAATTCTTAAAATTATTTTAGCCAAAATTTAGAGATTTAGTATCATGAAGGCTAAATTAGTAAATAAAAAATATTTTAATATAAATTTTAATTAAAAAAATCTTTTTAAAATATTCATAAGGAAATTAACTGTTTGGACTTAAGTGTATATTTTCAAGATAAATGAGAGGTCATTATAATTAGGAAAAAAATGCAAGAGGGGTTAACATATTCTAATTTTATTTTTAATATAACTTATCTAATTAAATTTATTTTTAAATATATAATTTTATTCTTAATATATTTTTTTAAGAAAAAATCCCAATAAAATTCAGCTGAAATATTTATATTCAAATTAAGGCCTACATTTTTAATAAATTTTTAGTCAGGCCAAGAGACCTAATTTAAAATTTTTGAATGTTGCTAAATGAGTAAAATGTCCTTCTTTAATTAAAAAGTAATTATTTTACACCTTAGAGTAATTTTTCATCTTTTATCATCATTTTTAGGACAAACAATATATAAGCAATTTTATTGTCTCTAAAATTTGTATATATAACTAAAGGTTTCAAAAATACACTAATAAAATATTTTAAACCACAACGTAAATAGCCTTGAAATAAACCTTTTTTATTTCTGTTAGTAAATATTTATTTAAAGATCTTAAAATATTTTAATTTCAAAAATGTTTGATATTATGTTCTTATAATTTACTTTAGTTTTGTTTACTTAAGCAGACGTTGAATTCCTACCCAAAAAAATAATTTACAACAACTTGATATTAAATATTTACTGTAATCAAGATATTTTAAAATCTTAAAATAAATATTTACAACCTGGAAGTTCAAAATATTTAGCTAAAAGGTACTTATAATGTAACTCAAAATATTTGACCAAAATATTTTTGAATTTTTTAGTTATATATAAATCTTAAACACTATTTTTTAGTCCTAAAAGATAATCATAAAGGATGAGAGAATATTTGAAAGAGGTAAAACAATGAATTTTTTTAAATTAAAAAGGGTATTGTGATTATTTAACCACATTTAAAAATCTCTAATGGGACCTCATGCCCTGATTAGAAATCTATCCAAAGTATAGGCTTGAATTTGAATTTAAATATTTTAGTTGGATTTAATTGGGATTCTCTCTCTTTTTTTTTTCTAATAAGCTGTTGTGTTCTTAAAACGTAATCTTCTGGTTTTTTAAATAAATTTTAAATAATTAAATTAGGTAAATCAAAAATGGGTTAAATACAGAAATATGGAAAAAAAAACCTTTTTAAAAAAAATATGCTTATTTATGAAAAGTATGGATGTGACAAAAAGAAAAGATGGAAAAAGATGTGTGAGAGAATGAGTGGAAAAAAATAAAAAGAGAGATATAATTAAGTAGGATTGAAAATTAAAAAAAAAACATTGAATAGTAAACATCTCCAACGTGCAGTGTATAGAAAGGACCAAATTCATTCCAAGAACTGAAGCTTATAAAACGAACATGAGGAGCACAGACGTTTACGAGTAAAACTAAAAAAATTATTAAATTTTAAAATAAAATTAATAAGATTTAAAGTTTTTTAATTAAAATTGAACATGGTAAAAATATCTCATAAATAAAATCAGAGGTTGCCCAAACACGGTGCAACTCTACTGTCTTGTACATGTTGAACATAATAATTAACCTTGAAATCTAACATCATGCCAAGAGAAGACAAGGATGAGCTAAATTAAAAAAACGTCAATTTGCCATCAATATATGGATCCCAGAATAAAAAAACACGGTGTTACGTTATATACTCTAATGAAAATGATTTTTTTTTTGAAAAAAAAAAAACCAGTTGGATTGGATCTACAAGAAAAACCAATCCCCCGCAATATTGCAAATTAAAGTTTAAATCTTCAAAAAAAAAAACTTCCGGTCCTTAATATAAGACCTATTTAATTAATTTTGATTAACTTAAAGAAGTTAAGCAAGTTAGTTAATTGTAAGAAAAATAACACATTTTTCCTAAAACATCATAATCATCTTTCTTAATACTTCATTTTCCTCGTCTACTTGATTGTAATTGAGGGAGTATCCAATTAAGAGAAATTTGATAAATATGAGAAATGAGTATTATATTTAGAACCAAAACTAACTTAACAATTGGGTCCTGTATTAAAAACCGAAGAAGTATATATTTAATACCTAACAGTATCTTAATTAGAATTACCTAATAGAATGATACATGTACTTGGAAAAAACAAAAAACAAAAAACAAACTGGTAAGACAGGACAACCGCGGATAGGTATAGCCGTATGGACAAAGCAAGTCACTGTCCAATTTTTTTTTTTTTAAAGTTTAAATAACCACGTTAATAAAATAAACCAATGTTGCCAATCAATATGGGTGGCTGATAAATAGAGAGGGTGGCCATTACCATTCGTGTGGAGCCCACTAATATTAATTAATGGCGATACTATATATTTAAATGGTTAGAAAGAGATTAGTTTGGCGGTACATGCGTAGGAGTGAGATGATGATTAGTGTTAACAGTGTGGGTTAATCAGGTAAATTAAAAGTAACGTTGATTTGATGAAACACGTGAGATTAATGATTCAGCCCTTTGGTTCATTGCACCCTCCAACCTCGAATTTTCCTGCTGCTCGTGACATCTTCCCTGTCATATATACATGTAAGCATGCATGCATCTCTCCATTTTCAATCCTCGATTGATTTGTCATATACCAAACTACAAATCCTCAATTCATTATTAATTTGAGGTCAAACTTTTGACTCCTCAGATTCCCTTTTTCTCTACGTCACTCTAACCACACTTTACTTGCTAGGTAGATTCGGAGATTGAGATACAGACGCCTCTAGAAAAATGACAAGTATAATTAAACCCGTAACCTCTGATTTATAGAAAAGTATTTATGTCATTAGGTTACAAGCCCACAAGATCACTAGTGATCTAGTTAAACTTCACTTCACCTTACTTTTCTCATGCAAGTGAAATGAGGATTCCTCTTTTGGTTAATTTTTTTTTTTTACCCAAAAGGAAAGCTAAAATGCAGGAGGAGGTAATTACTACGAGGGACTTTTAATTTTTACATGTATGGGTTTTACTTTATTGGGAGAATTAGATTTCACTATAAAAAGATGTTAATGATAAATGATCAGTTTAACCGTGTTGTCATTTTTCGCATTAAAATTTATCATCATAAACTCTTCAATTGTTAACAAATTTTTAAGTAATTAAATCTCTTTTTTTTTTTTAGGATCCAATAGTAATTCCTCCTATTTTATTTGTTTTCACAGTGCATAGAGTTTGGAGAGTGATGATTCTGTTTTGTTACGCAAGGGAAGCAAATGTGACCGCCCCCGATTGTTGACTTTGGTGCGGCTTTTGGTCGCTGCCCATCTCTATCAGATTTCATTTCACGACCTCAGCCTCCTACCGTCCAGCTTTCTCAAATCTCTTCTATATTCATTGGCCACCCTATATGCATGCATGGTTACTATATGTGGTTTCTATGCTCTGCTCTTTTTCGCCACCTTAGAAAAGGTGTAAAAGGTGCAAGATGATTATTCACCGTGTAGTTTTGTCTTTTACTGATTTGTTTGTTTTTAATTTTTTAACTTTCATTTATTTTATTCTAAATTTTTAACTTTTAATTTATCATTCTTAAATATAAATATAGAAGCTGAAGGATTTACTTTGGTTTTAAATGAAATATACTAATCCGCTTATTATCTCCTAAATATATGACTGTTTTTCAAACTATATATATTGCTAGTGCTTGTTAGAGAACAGTTTTCATTGAGGTGGTAGTTTTTAATGCAGATGATTAAAAAATGTTTTGGAGAAAATCAACACACATTCTTTCTTTTTCCCACAAATAACTAACTTGATAATTTTTTTAATGTACATGAATTAGTTATTTAATTATTGCGTACATTTGGGATGGGGAATGTGAAATACTCCTCCGGTTCTTAATATATATGACGTGTGTTGAGTTAATTATAGTCTTAAATATAAGATTTATTTATCATATTTATTAATTTTTTAAAAATTGCTTCTATTGATATTAATGAAAGAAATGAAGGATATTAATGAAGATGACTGTGACGTTTTAAAAAAAAAGCCATATTTCTTATAATTGACTAACTTATCTAACTTTTTTAATCTAATCAAATTAGTTAAATAAGTCATATATTAAGGACCGGAGGAGTATACTATATTTCTTGAGGAATGAAATTACATACATACCCTTTACATTTTAAAACTATTATCATTTATTTATTTAGTTTGCTTTTGTTTTAAGATTTATTTTGTTTCAGAAATACAAGGCCTCATCAAATTTTCTTCCAACTGTTCACTCATTTAATAGTATGCGTAACTAATTATTCTTCCAGTTATTAATATAAGATTTTATTAACTAATTTGAGTATATTAAAAATGTTAGTTAAATTAATTAATATGATATGTTTTTTTCTAAAATACCTCAAGCATTTTTCATAATTCTTTCATCACTCTTCTACTTGATTATTATTGAGAAAATATTAATAAGATTAATTTGGAATCAAATTGATAAACATGTTAAACAAGTGTTATACATAGAATCAATATCAACTTTTTAATTAAATCCTATATTAAAGACTAAAAAATATTTCTTTAATTTTATTTTTTTTACCAGAATATTTCTTTAATTTTATTTATAAGTTACTTTTAGACATATTCAAATAAAAAAAATTTAAATCTTATTAACTAATCTCGTGTTTAATGATGATGGCTTTGCGAGGGGGACAAAGGATCGGAGCAAGTCACCCTGATCATATCTGCTTGATTTTTAGAGAGAAGGAGATGGTTCAGATGCATATGGCATGCCATGTGTACCATTTTGGCCAAATAAAAATGCTAACATACCACAATGGAATAGTTTGACGACAACTAAACCTGTCAGATTTAATCTCAACTGTTCAGATTTCAAATTTTTTATTTTTATTTTCAAACAATTATTTTAATGAATATATAATATAAAATAAATATAATTTTCTAATTACGCATTTTAAAAACAAATTTTTATTTGAAATATAGATTGTCCAAATTTAATTAGTTTCGATGGTTATCATGATGAGCCCCTAAACCAAGCTGGCAAGAGACAACATCGCTCCCTCTTAAAATATTTAAGAGCTAAGAGTTTTTTGTTTGCCAACCGTTAACCAAGAAATACGCAACGTCAATATTTTTTTTAAAAAGAAATTAAACTGGATAACAATTGGCTCATTTGATAACAAACTCTAATATTTTGGGAAGCCATTTTTTAAAAGCCCGGCTAATCTAGCGGGTCTGAGCCATTTTTCCTTCTTGGACTATTGGCATGATATGTTGCTTTTTTTTGGGGGGGAGGGGGAAAAGCTCAATGGAAATTGGTTTAATTAAAGGGAAAATTGCAAAAAAAGACCTTAGAATTGTAAAAACGCAGATAGGGACCCTTGACAACTTCACTTTGGGTTTTGACAAGAATAATATGCCCTGAAGTTGTCAAAACCCAAAGTGAAGTTGTCAAGGGTCCCTATCTGCGTTTTTGCAATTCCAAGATTTTTTTTTGCAATTTTCCCTTAATTAAATGAGCTAATTTTTTTAGAAATGTTTATATTTAGTATCTAATAGTGTATCAAATATAATTATTTTTAATAAAAAGATAGATATACGTAGAAAAAAAAGTACACGGGGTTCAACCATGATAACATTGGAGATGGAAAATGAGAAATATTAAATTGATGTCAAATAAAATATGGGAGAGTGGTGGGGGTTTCCACATGGGAAAGTCGTTCCGACACGTGCTAAACAGAGGAAAAGTAGAACAAAAAAATATAAAATAAAAAAGGTTATATCCACGATAGGGGTGAAGAAAACGTGATTAATATTTAATTAAGATAATAATAATTTAAAGAGGAGCAGGAATTAAAATAAAAATATATTAGCTGTCAGAGCAAGTGGAGGTTGGAAGGAGACGAAGAGTACGACGAAGGGCATGAGGGACTGCGTGTGATAACTACGATAACGTGTGCCCCCCATCTCCTTTTGCTTTGTCCCAAATTTTCGTCACTCAACTAATTAATTACGCTGTCGTTTTTCTAACAGGGTCATTAAAAAATATGATTAATTAGTATTACCTTCTGTTCTAATTATAAGATATCTAAATTATAAATAAAATCTTATAATTAGAATCAATAAGAAAAAAAGAAAGAGTAATTGATTCAATTAATAAATAGTTGATTTATAATTCACAAATTGTGAATTCAAATTGTGCTATTAATGACCCCTCATCCTCGGATTTGACTAGCGAAGGGATCAGACACTCTCAAAATTTGGAAGAGGTTCGATTATGGAGTTAGTCGAGATATTAGGAGAGGCATCTTCACAGCTGAGTAAAGTTGAGAGATTTGTACCTATTAAGACACACAAAAAAAGACTTATTTGTCATGTTACTGTAGCTGTAAGGATATGTTTTGATAGATCATGAGTTAGTTTTCACGCTACTCTCTCTAAAATATTTGTAACAAAAAAATTCTGCTATTAATATGAAGGTTCTATTAGTGAATAATATGTAAAAACTGTTGCAAGTGTCGTCTGAGTCTAAAATGTATCTCAAGCGGAGTCAAACCGAACTTACCTGAATTTTTTATTTATAAATAAAAGGAGGGGCATGATGCGGGGGAAGGGGATTCGGGTCAAAGCAGCGTGGCGATTATTTGAACCGCGTTGGCCGAGTTTTTGAAGGGATTTTACGGAGCCGCTCTTTCATGGAAACGGAGCTGCGGGGAGTTTGTCAGTTTCGTTGTCGCCGTCCATTTTTTCGCCCTCTCAATCCGCATATCGTTGTCGTCAACCCCACCCACCTATTTTCTATTAAAAAAAAATCGTTTGCTTCGCAAAATATGATGTTGTTTGTCGTTTGTGGAAGTTGAGGTGGACCTAGACATAGAAAATGCAGAAGGCATAAGAAATATCATACCAGTTAGCCGATAATTCTTTTTTTTTTTTTTTTGTTGATTGAACCCGCACATATATTCTGGAATTCAATACCCTACCCATAAAATATTGCTTTTCCAAATGAAACCAGAGCAGCCTTTGCATTGCCGGTAACTACTGAAAATCTAAAAATAAGTTCAAATTTGTTTAAATACCCATGCTTGACTTTTTTTTAGTGGCTACAAACTTTTTTTTAAAAAAGTTATATGCTTTTAAATGAAATTTTTCTCTAGCCACGTAGAACATATATTTAACTATAAGTAAAATGAAAATATCGACACATAATTAAATATATATTGCACATGATTAAATAAAAATTATCTCCGCTAAAAAAATCTAAATCTCTAAGTAATAAATTTTATAATGTGATACTTGCCAACAATTTACTCGGCTAAATATTCCCATTCTATTCATGCAATGCTGGTGCTTTAAAATATTAAACATATTTTATATTGTGTGCACTTATACACATGTGATGGTTAGATGCATTGTGCTTATCGATATATAGGACATGTTTTGTTTCTAATATAGAGTATTAATTTATTGAGTATGTATGTGATTGTATATAAAGTGCAAGTATTTTGAATTTATAAAATTGGCTGTATATAACATGTAATGTTGGATCTCACCTAATACACTCTTTACATCATAGCGTGTTTTATATTTTAAATATTTTATCAAATGATAGTTTTAATCAATACGCATGATTAGTAAAAAGTATTTTAAAAAAGACAACAGTTATATATTACTAATAACTAGTTTAATTAATTTTTTTAATTTTCTCAAATTAGTTAATTAGTCCTGAAAATAGTAATAAGTTTTGTTTTGGAGTTTGAATTATGAGAATATTCGGAAAAAAGGGAGAAAAATAAATGGAGCAAGGGGGGAAGGCTGGAGCTCAAAATGTTCCGTGGCAGAATCACGAGCAGGCGGAGCAGATAACAACGTTTTTGCGTTCAGTGAAGATGATGATGCAGTGGACAGCTTCTAAGTGGACACCCAATCAACACTTGCCACGTCCTACAACTTCTCACTGCTGTTTCCGTGCTTTTGCTTGGCCTCGCTCTCACCCCCTCCTCAATTCTAACTTCAAATATATTTCACTAGATAAATAAAAATTTTAAATTTTGTTTAATATCATTTGGAAATAGTTTCCCCTTCATCTTCCTTTTGTTTCATTTAACCTGATATCATGCATCTTTTTTCAATTTACTTTTGGAGTAAAATAACATATTTTAAAAATTAAAGTGTCGTTTAAAATAAATGAAAGACAAATTAAAAAAAAAGCATCTCATATTCTTGCATATTTATTATATTTCTTTTTCTGTGCAGTAATTTTAAAGAACAGACTTTTTTTTTCAAAAAACGATATATATAATAAAACAAAAATATTATTGGTTCTTATTTTAAATATAGGAATTACTTGAAGAGATTATTTTGTGTTAAATATAAGATATCAATTTATCATATTCTAAATTTCTAATATTCACATCATTAGAAATATCAAAAGGAGACCTTACTTAATGAGATGGTTGTCACTATAAATGATTAATGAGGTGCTTGAGCAAAATCAAGCCACTACTCCCTCTTAGTTCTTATTACTACAAGCCATTAACTAGAAGGTATTCGTATTTAATAAGGATAGGGAAAAAGAATAAAAATTAATATAATGTTAGTGGTTAATATAGCTAATAAGAATAATATTAAAAATCTAACATTTTTACTTGCTTTTTATTGGTGTGTGACAATTAATTAGAAATGACTTGTAATTGCCACAAAAAGAGTATTTACAAAAATAATTAATTTAATTTTTTGCCTGAATAAATTAATTATCTAAGGCATGAGAGGAAGCGTTTATCAGAGGGCAGTATTGACGAATTTTTTTTTGCCAAGGGCAGTATTGACGAATTTAATACTGCAATAATTGGTTTTCGGGGAACCCGGAGTTAATTATTAATTAATCTTACAATAGCAGGATTAAAACGCCGTCTTTTCCAGCATGTGTCTCCGATTATCGCCATGCCTTTTTACTAGAGGCCACTTTCTTTCTTGCTTCGCCCCTCCGTCCTCTTCCCTGTGTCCCTTCTTTTTTAACCTAAAATTCAACCCAAATTCACTCCAAAATCCAAATGAACCCCAAATCCACCCTCAACCACTAGCTGCCTCACTCTCTTCCGTCTCTCCTTGTTCTTCCACTTCCGCCACACACTCTCTCTCTCTCTCTACTTCCCTCCTCTCAGAAACTTCCTCAGGACCTGTCTTTCTCTCTTCGTCTGAGGTTTTTTTCAGGCTAACTGGTGGATGAATGACAGACTATAGGTCGCCGCCGACTATGAACCTTTGGTCCGATGACAACTCCTCCGTTATGGAGGCTTTCATGAGCTCCGATCTATCCGTGCTCTGGCCTGCTCCGCCTCAGCCCCAGTCCTCTGCTTCCACTACTACTCCTGGACCCGACCCCACCAAGCCTCTTCCTCAGTCTCAGTCTTCCGCTGCTCTCTTCAATCAAGAAACCCTTCAGCAGCGCCTTCTGGCTTTGATTGAAGGTGCCAGAGAGAGCTGGACCTATGCTATCTTTTGGCAATCGTCGTACGACTACTCCGGCGCGTCCTTGCTCGGCTGGGGCGATGGGTACTACAAAGGGGAGGAAGATAAAGGAAAAGGGAAGGCCAAAACGCTGTCGTCTGCGGCGGAGCAGGAGCACCGGAAGAAGGTTCTACGCGAGCTGAATTCCCTCATTTCTGGATCCTCTGCCCCCAGCGACGACGCCGTGGACGAAGAAGTCACCGATACGGAGTGGTTCTTTCTCGTTTCCATGACTCAATCGTTTGTCAACGGCGACGGGTTACCGGGTCAGGCCTTCTACAATTCTACCCCTGTCTGGATCACCGGTGGGGATAGGCTGGCGGCTTCGACCTGCGAAAGAGCGAGACAGGGCCAGGTTTTCGGGCTTCGGACTTTGGTTTGTATCCCATCGGCGAATGGGGTGGTGGAGCTGGGATCCACTGAATTGATTTTCCAGAACTCGGATCTGATGAACAAGGTGAAAGTATGGTTCAATTTCAACAATCCCGAAATTGGTTCGTGGCCTCTCATGACTCCTAATGCCGATCAAGGTGAGAACGACCCTTCCTCGCTTTGGCTTAACGATCCGTCTTCTGGAATTGAAATCAGAGATTCGACCAACGCCACTGTTCCGGCGTCCGTTCCGAGCTCGAATAACAGTCACAACATCCAGTCAGTTGCTAAGCCAATGCAGTTTGAAACCCCTGTTTCGAGTACTTTAACTGAAGCACCAAGTGTTGTTCATGTCCCGAATACTCAATATGGTAACCAGCAACGGCAACCGGCACAGCAATCGCAGAGCCAGGGGTTCTTCTCGAAGGAGTTGAACTTTTCTGAATATGGGTTCGACGGAAACGGCCTAAAGAACGGGAATATGCATTCCTTGAAGCCGGAATCAGGTGAAATTTTGAACTTTGGGGATAGCAAGAGGAACTCTTATGGTGGGAATGGGAATTTCTTTACAGGACAGAGTCCATTCGTCGCAGAAGACAACAAGAAGAGGAAGTCACCTACTTCCAAGGGTAGTAACGATGAAGGGATGCTCTCGTTTACTTCCGGTGTGGTTTTGCCCACTTCTAACATGAAGTCTTCTGGCGGCGGCGGCGATTCCGATCACTCGGATCTTGAAGCTTCGGTGGTGAAGGAAGCGGATAGTAGCAGAGTGGTAGAACTAGAAAAGCGACCTCGCAAAAGAGGACGAAAGCCGGCGAATGGCAGGGAGGAGCCTCTGAATCACGTTGAAGCAGAGAGGCAGAGGAGAGAGAAGCTGAACCAGAGGTTCTACGCACTTCGTGCCGTAGTCCCAAACGTGTCAAAAATGGACAAAGCATCGCTTCTGGGCGACGCCATATCTTACATCAACGAGCTCAAGTCGAAGCTCCAGAATTTAGAATTGAACAATAATGATTTACAGAAGCAGCTGGATTCAGTCAAGAAGGAACTCGAGCAGGCCACTAGTAAAGATTCTCGTGCACCCCCACCAGACAAAGAACAAAAGACCTCAAACAACCAAGTAAACGGCAAGCTAATAGATTTAGACATCGATGTGAAGATCATAGGTTGGGATGCAATGATTCGAATCCAATGTAGCAAGAGGAACCATCCGGCAGCGAGATTGATGGCCGCTTTACAGGAGCTAGACCTGGAAGTGAACCACGCGAGTGTGTCGGTAGTGAATGATCTGATGATCCAACAAGCCACTGTAAAGATGGGAAGTCGATTTTACACACAGGAGCAGCTCCGGCTAGCACTTGCGTCCGAGGTTGGAGATGTTCGATAAGTCCTCCACAACACTGGGGATAGGTTTTGATTAGTGTATCTCGTCTTCATCCTCTTGATGTAGGACTCCGGGACAATTTTAAGGCTTCCCTGTAGCTGGCAATCCCTGTAAAATCCACTACTGTTCCATTGTCTGTCTTTGTATTTTTTTTGGGTAGCTATATCTATTTAATTTTGAGGTAATTTTCCATGGTTTATGTGGTGGGCAAAAGTAGGTAGTTCCGAGTGAGTGAAAACTGAGTATTTTTGTGCCAATATTGTCTGTCTAGATTGTACATATAATGTCATAAACTTGAACCTCATCAAATCTCTGCGTATTATCCATCTTACAGTAGGCCGATCACTGTTAATACAGATGCCAAGTCTCCAACACTCTGCGTCAAGAATTAATTTAAAAGAAGAAACTTTCTTGAATTTGTCCAAGTTCTGTTGAAGTTAGAAGAAACTTTCTTGAATCTGTCCAAGTTCTGTTGAAGTTCTATTGTCTGATGTATGTTGGGAAAACAGTGATGTGGTTGCTCAAGCTGGTGGTTCCCTTTTCAGCCATGTGAAAAATGCTTCAACCTTTCCCTTTCTGTTTCTGTTGGTGCTTGTTTCTTTTATGAGCATCCACATCTAGGGTCTATTTTCGTGTTTGACTTCCTCGCTCTCTCGAACTGGTGGAGCTCTTGGTTTTGTTTTTCCCAGTGACTTGAGATTTTTCTTGTGGTAATTACAAACCAGTGAAGTGTTGACCCCACCTCATTCCTTCCCCATCCCAACCCGTTCGTTTGGACACTGAATATTCACCGACAGGCTTCGTAGGAATATGGAAAGAAAATGCATCTGATCCTCATTTGCCCCCAGAATTGGTCGGATATCAGGTTTTGCTGTGTGTTCCAGGAATTACTGCCAGCGTTAGAAAGAGAGCCTAAAAAGGAAGAGATGACTTGTTCTTCGTTCTTCCCCTCATGCTGTTTCTTGCTTTCCTTATTTGTTTGTAACAAAATATAATAGCTAATCGGTAATTACTGGCTGTTGAAATCACCTCAAGATGCGGTTCCATTTATGGGATTCGTCCTCTTAAATGATGTCATAATGTGCATATATGTCTGATAAAAGCTGGACAATATATCTGCCAAAACCATATTTTTCTTTTGTTTTATTATGGTATCTGGCAAACTCAATTTACCGCGCAGATGGATGCATTGAAGATCAAACGACCTTTGCTTGTCAGGAACATTAATTAATCATAGATATTTGGCAGCACGCCGTTACTTGTGTTGCTGCGGATATGAATAAGCCCTGTTGCTTAGTTAATGTGTGGCTAAAATGAAAGAGAGTTGGATAACTGAAAACGCTTCGCTGTGTAGTGCCCCACAAACAAACAACAGACAAATGTTTATAATCCTCCGAATCTAAACATAAGACTTTTTTTGTAATGTAATTTAAACTATAAAAAAAATCTTATATTTAGAATCAGAGGAGTACACGAGAGCTCAAGGATTTTGCTGCTGAATATAATCAATATCCACAGCACAGACCTGCTTGGGATGTTTTCTTCTCCTTTTCACATCACCCACCAACCCATGATAATGCATTTGTATTTTAGAGAATAGCTGCATCTAAGTTCCTTATATTCATTATCTTTTGTTGACCAATCAGACATGGCTATGTGTCTTCATATCTCTCATATAGGTTTATAATTTAATGATAGTATTTTAAAATGACAAATGACCATAATGGACATAAGTAATTGGAGCCAAGGAGTATTATTGATTTATGTTTTAAACCTTGATCGTCCCTCATAATCAATATTTGTTTTTAATAGATCAATTATGATTTTTTTGGTCATAACAGATCAATTATATCTAGTGGTGGAGCTTTTATGGCTTCAAAACACTGTGTTTAACACACCCCACCAAATTACCAAGTGGGGTTTACTGTATTTATAGCCTTATACCCTTCTTATCAGTCCCCTCGCCAACCTGGGATTAAGCTGAATAAGCAACCTTCCTTCCTATGAAAGACAAAATACAGAAATTAATTAAACAACATGATGAGATCAACCTAATTAGCCCATCAGGTGCACTGTCTTGGGCCCACTACTTTTATGCTCACGCGCCCAAAAATTAGGGCTTGTTTAGATTACAATTCGCTTTATCCCAACCATATTTTGTGAATTGAAATTTGAATAAAAATCAATTAGTGTAATATTTTATGTTTAGATATATTTTTATACAAAAATTTAATTTAAACACTGACTTTCGTAATCCAAAAGCTCTAAACTGTGTCTCTGAAGCCTAACTTGACTTTTGAAAAAAAAATCATCTGATTTCAATGTTAATCCAAACATAATTTCTTCTGGCTCAATTTAATTTTTAAGTTCGTAAATTAGTTTTCAAGAACTTTTAAAATTACAAAAATCAATCCAAATAAGCTTTTAACCTTCTAATGGTTTGAACTTTGAATTTCCCCATGTGAACCCTTCTGGTCTGGACACCATGGAATAAAAAATTAGCGGTTCTTACAGAATGAAGTTTTTTTTTTTTTAAAAAGGGAAAGCCTATGAGAAAGATGAAAAATAAGCATGTCACGGGTGTAGATTCCCAACTGGCAAAAAAAAAGTGTCAGATATAAATCTACTAAAGATATTATGTACTTCTCCGGTCCTAAATATATAAATCTACAGAATGAGTCTTATATTTAGGATTGGAGGAATAATTTATAAGAGATTCGATTTTCTTTGTCTTTCTTTCTTTTTTCTTTCTAATTTTAGTTTTTAAATGATTATTTAAGATTTCCACGGTTTGGTTGCTTACATTGAATGATTCCGACAGGAATATTTTTCTTTTTGGAGAAAAACCAACATAAACAATTTGCTCTGTGCCCCATTTTTTTTTTTTTTGGGAATATTGGGTGGATCGAGTGTTTAGTCAATGACTAGGTTGCTAAAGAGAAGTTGGAGAATGATTTAGACCTAAATTAAAGAAAAATGAACGAAGGAGAGATGCCACCAAAAGTAGCACTTTAATTAATTAAACCCATTTTCTTTAACAATGCCTAAAGTATTATGCACGCTAAACACACTTTTTTTACATTAATAACAAATAGCCAGAACCCCACATCCAATAATATTTGTACATGTGAGGGCCCTGAAGTCATCATGGATATAATTATATATTCCTTTGGTCTTTAATATAAAACCCAATTCTTGAGTTTGTTTTGATCCTAAATATAAAACTCATTTATCATATTTATTAACTTTTTCTAAATTACCCCTATAAATACTCTCTCAACCATAATCAAGTAGAAGAGGAATATGGGGTATTAAGAAAGATGATTATGATATTTTAGAAAAAAATGTGTCACTTTTCTTATAATTAACTAACTTATCTAACTTCCTTAATCTAATCAAATTAGTTAAATGGGTCTTATATTAAGGATCGGAAGAATAATAAATCCCTTCTAACCCATACTAACTAACTTTTATATTAAATATGCAACAATATTTAATTTAAGGAAGATTGCAACGGCAGTTGGGTACCTTGGGAGATAGATATTTACATTTTAATTCTTCCAATCGGATATGGTAAAGAAGTTAAGTTTCATTTTTTTTAGTGTAATAAAATTTTTTAAAATATAATGGATAACTACTAAAAAAAAATTCCTTGTTTTCCTTGCTCTCCTTCCTTGCGGTCTTTTACAGGCTTATTAGGGATAGAGGTAAGTATTTAGTTTTTCGGTTTGGTTATTGGTACCGAATTAACCGAATAACCGAATATAACAAATTTTAAACACCAAACCGAAACCGATAACTGAACTAACTAAAACTGAATTGATCGAAATATTTCGGTTTGGTTAACCGATTAACCGAAATATATAAATATGGAAGTGATTTTAAATTAATAATAATAATAAAACACAATTACAACCATTAATTATTAAATATTTCATCATTTAATGTGATTTATTATAATAATATTTATTATAACCATATTTATTGAATGTAAATATATTTAAAGAGTTCACATAAATCTACATATATATTTATTATAATAATATTTATTAGATACAAATATATAATATATTTATTTCGGTTTTTTGGTTAGAACCAAATTTTTTTTTTAACTAACCGAACTAAATTCCGAAACCGAATTATTACAAAAATAAAAACCGAATATATAACCAAAAGCCGAAATAACTGAATCGAAAAACTGAAATTAAATTCGGTTCGGTTTTGCTCACCCCTAATTAGGGATGGGCTCTAAAGTCCTTTTATGCTCATATAACCCATTTTTCAAAGCTTGACCCCATGACGGGAAAAAAGGGTCTTACTTGGACAACCCGGTAGCCTAGCCGGATAGCCAGCTATAGCTCCAACCATAGCGACTTTGACCATTTTACGACACTGCTTTCTTCTTTTGCTTCTTCTTTTTATTTATAAATTTTATGAAAAGGCAAAATGATACTTAAAAAAATAAAGCATACAAAATTAGGGGGTCACAATAATAAAATGACAGAAGCAGAAATTAAAGTATTGAGAAAAATAAAGAGACTAACAGAAATAAAGTAAATAGTAGAATAATAAGATGATAAAAAAGAAATATAATGCAATAAGGTGCTGGATTAAACACCAAAGTGTTGATATACGCTATGAAACTTTTTTTTTTTCGTGAGTTGTCATCAATTAATCTTTGATATAAGTATTTGACCAGGTCATATTTGAGTATTACCAGGGGCAGCTCTCTCAAAAATATATATATTTTTAATTTACATAGACTCGAACTCAAAATTTCATATTGAACCGAAAATCCTTTTTACAAAGACTATAAATATCCCCCTTTTAGTTTGTGCACGTGTGTGTATATATATATATCATTTATATGTAAAATCAGAGTTCAAAAGCACATTACTAAGGAGGTGTTTGGGTAAGAACAAAATCATAGTTTCAAAAATATTTTTACAGTATACGAAATAAATATGTGGAGGAATTTATCTCGATTTGCAGAAAAGTACTTCTGAAAAGTAATTATGGGGTATTCCAAATACCCCGCAAGTCATATTGATGCCTATGAAATAAGGAGTAACTGCCACATGGTATCACTATCAATTAGTCTGAGGCCATATCAATAGTATTTAATTATTTACTATTACGCTCAATGACACACACAGTTATGTAATGCTGTGTGTTCTAATTAAAGAAAGTTAGTGCGCAATTAAAAAAAAATTATATTAGTTGAACAATAAATGCTATTACTTTCGGTCTTTAATACAAGACTCGGTTGACTAATTTAAAGAAATTACTTTAAAATTTAAAGTATTTATATTTATTATTTTTTTAAAACTAATTTACCTCACTTATAAATTGCAATGGATAAAAAACTGGAACGAACCAGCTAGTGTAACCGAAAAACTGGTCAACTGGTTAGTGGTTCGATTTGGTTCAAGCACCAAACTGGTCACAAATTGAACCGGTGGCAAACCAGTCAAACTAGGAGTGAACCGGTGGTAAAAATCAGTATGAACTTGTGATGAGCCAGTTTGGATAATTATATTACTATTGATCTTATTTTTTTTCATTTAGCTCCTGATATCTTAGTCATTATGGATTTGAATGAATTTTAATGATGAATTTGGTATCAATAATTATTAATTTTAGTTATTAAGGAATTATAAAGATTAAAATTTTCAATACTGTTATACTTTGTTATTGTTATAATCAAACTATTATTGTATTTTCTTGTATTTTGTTATTAGTGATTATTATAGTTATTGTATTTTGTTATTTTTAATTAGATTATATTATTTTAATATGACCAGTTTGATCCTAGTTGGACCTTGGTTTTACCCACTAACTCTTGAACTACTACCTTAATCGGTTTAATGTCTGGTCCGTTTTTTGTTTATTGATAAATTGATAGAGACCATGTAAAAATGTTATAATTAAGTAATTAAATAACTTTCTTATTCTCTCCAAATTAGTTCATTGGATCTTATATTAAGTATCGGATGTAGTATTATAAATATACTACTCCTCCGGTCCTAAATATAAGATCTATTTTGCAGCGTAATTTACACTACAAAATGGGTCTTATATTTAGAATCGAATGGAGTATTAAATTAAAATCACATTCTAGATTTCTAGTTGTACTGTACAAAAGTATTATCATTACTTAAAAATTCACATATTAGAAACGATATGTTTTTTTGTTACGAAATTTATGATCATAGCTTAAAAATTCACATATTAGGAATTTTTTTTGACAGGAAAATTCTCCTCATAACTATATCAGATTTCGAAATTTATACTTTAGATAAAATATCCATGTTCAAATATCCTACTTTTCTGCCCCAAAAGAGCATGATTTTGCAACCCCCCGGTGATCAATTATTAGTTGTCACTACAATTCAAATGCAGAATTAAAAATTTTAACATTCTGTTTGGTGAGAATGCAGATGATCTATATTTAGTTAGTTCAAGCGCACGACCAAATACCTAACAATACTTAATGACGCAGCCATGTAAAATTTACATCAAAGGGTGTCAAAATTTGGCCGTTAAGACAGTGATTTCAAATCCATCTCAAAACTGTAAATTGCATCATCTTTATTATTCCAGAATGCAAAATAGTTTGACCCCAAAAATGACAAGATATGACTATACAATATCAAAACCATATCAGAAATTACGGATAAGAACCAAATATAGCAACCTATTGTTCTTGCCTTAACGAATATCAGTTGCATTCATTCATCTTCTCATACGTCATCCCCTCAATGTAGCTTATATATAATCCACGTTTCACAACCCCACTTCATTCATCACCCACCATCTCCCTTCAATCCTCCCATATTCACCAGCCCAGAAAGAAGAGCTTAATTTTGTTGCTTGGAACGCAAGCAAAACAATGAGTCTAAGCTGTCTTACCTGCAGCCAGGTTCTTCAGAAGACAGATTCTTTTAGGGAGTATTCCTCGGAAAAGCCCGGCCTTAGGAAAGTGCGTTGTACGCCGGTGGAGAGAACATGGTCGGGGAATATTGCTCTGGAAGATCAAGATCGAAGACAAGAACCTTTGGTGAAGATCAAGAGAGAACATCGCCGTGCTCACAGTACAGGGTCTGCTGCTTTTCCGGGCAGCGTCGAGCCGAGGCTGGTGAGGAGCCCTGGGATGAGAAGAGACTGGAGTTTTGAAGATTTGGCAGGAAAGAATGAGGAGGGGTTCATGTGCCCCTAAATTGATTAATCATCTGTCAAAGCATTCAGAATGATTCATACCTTTCTTCTTCTTCAGCCATTTCATTCATTTATATATTTTGATTCATTGATACATCGATGCTGACGGGAGAATGAGATGACTCAAAACGTGCATATTCAAAGGGGTGGGATGGTTTGTGCATTGTAAATCGGTGTTTCAAGCGCTTGATACAAACTCATCAAGCTGCTTTTTTTACGCCTTAATTTGCAATATAATACATATCCCTTAACTTTCTCGCGTATGCAGCCTCCGCTTATGAACGCAATTTCCGTATTACGTGGACTTTTTAAGCTTTTTGCAACGTAAACTGCATTATATGTGTAAAAAAACTAAAAATCATTCATGAGAGTGGCGTAATTAAGGCAATACAAATGAATGGACGCAAATGACATCACATGTCATGTCGTTGTTTAGAGGGCAAGTAGGGTGTTTACGCAGGGAGGAAACAGATAAATGGCAGACACAGGTAAGTGGTTTCTTTTGTTTCTCGATGACCTGATGATTACTTGCAATAGTTAAGGCAAACTTCAAACCTTATCTTGTTTAACACAGAGGGCAGTCTAATGAACGTTTCACCACAACATTCTGCGAAGATGATCTTCCGATATAGTTCTTGCTACAAAAAGATCAGAGATTCTAAACTAAGCTAGGCGTGTCTTACAATGGTCTTCTACATCTGCAACAGAAAAAATTCGCAAATTACACAATAACTTCCTCGTATGAACCTCAGTAAAATTCAGGTATTTAACATATCTTAATGCAGCATTCTTTTACATCATATAATGTCTATTATACAACAAAAGACCACTGCGCAGAGTGAATCTTTTTAGAGAAAAAGGGAATAATACTAGTTTTTCTTTTTTCTAGCTTCTGCTTTCCAGTCTCTTCGACTCAGTACAGTTCTAGGAGTTTCATTGTTAACAACAACAGGAGATCCAGACTGGCTTTCCCTTTCCTGCGTCATGTCTGCCTTCCCAGAGGCTAAGCGTGCTGCTTCAGGTTCACTGGCTAGTTTGGTAATATGATCAATAGATCCATTAGGTGTCACTTCTTCACGTTTAAGAGCGTGAGCCCGTCTTGCATCTTTTTTCCAATCTCTATTACAATATACGCGGGTCATAAGATTGTGATTGCCTGTTGATTGTGGTTCCTCTTGTGGTGTTATGGGTGTGATGTCTCTTGCCACAGAAGACTTCTTGGTTTCAGCTTCAAGACGCTTACGGGCTCTGTATCTACGTTGACGCTCTCGATTCTTTAGGCGTCGAGTCAGGATGTCACTTCGGCCTTTAATATGGGCTCTTTGGTCAATAGGCTTCATCATAGACTTATCTTGTGTTCCACCAGCACTCACAGTTTGCTTGTTTTCCATTTTCAGCATGGGATTAGCATCTTAGCATCTGCAGACATCAAGTGAAATGAGATATTACACAATCGTTTTATATGCATTCCACTCTATGCAGATATGTCATACTCTCATTTAGTAACCTCTCCATCCTAGCTTATCACATAGTATCCTAGCCAATGAACAAAGGACATTGTAGCAACTAAATGCCCTAAAGAGCAGCATTCTGCAGTGGATAGTGAAAAAGTTTTTGGGATCCAATCAGTGCCTCCGCTTCATTGGGAACTCACTAAATAAAAAAAAAAATTCCCGGAAAACAAAGAAAGAAAAAAAATGGAAACATATGTTATTAGAGCCAAAAGAGGTAGAGATGACTAATAAATTTCTTTGGACCTGATAATTGTCTGAACATGACATTTAAGAGAAAAACGCGGTATTTGAAGAATTAAGCATAACAAAAGATGTCACCATCTGCAATGATGAGATAATATAACACAAATCAAACTAAAACTAACCCCATCAACATAAAGCATTTAATATCCTTAAAAAAAAAAAAAAAATCTTTCCATGACACAAGCTTCCCTTCAAAATCGTCAAGTGAAACAAAATGACTTTAGAATGACAACCCTTGAAATTCCGCTTTTCAGAGGAGTTTAAATATAAAGAAACAAAGAAAAAATGCAACTTATTAAAGAAGAAATGCTGGTTTCAGCAAAAGGGAGAAAGGAGATGAGATTAAGTTGAAAACTGTAACGATTTCAACCTTAGCCCCTAAACATCTCATTTATACTAGTGGATCTGGCCAGCAAGGGCCATGATACAGCAAATTTCTCATTACTCAGTCTCATTCTCATGCACTCCTGATTAGTTCATTGATAACTCACTCAATCATATTTGCTGAGCAGTCAACACTCCTCTGCCTCTTTCTCTTGTTAATTACTTTTTTTCTTTAAATCAATTCAATCAATTATTCTTGAATTTGGTTATCCAACTCTCTCCCATAAAATGAAGCATGGATTTTTCATTTGCTCATCTAGAAAACATTGTTCCACAGCTCAAAAAGGAAGGTCGGTGAAACATTGCAACAATCCGGGCTACTAGTAAACCCTTAGAGCATGACAGCTTCTAGAACTCTTACATGGCAGCAACCTCGTTAACATTCCTCAGGTTCTTCTCCTATGGACAGCTCTCTAGAGTCTTTTTTCTCTTTTTGATACAGCTCTCTGTTGTCTTTAATCTGTTAAATACTTGTTGGCCTTCTCTTGGCTGCTCTGTTAAACTCAATAAGAAGGCTTCTCAAGCTCTTCAATCCACAGCTCTTCAGTGGCCTATTCAACTTTATCCCACAGGTACTCAAGCCACTCACTTTTCTGGAGGCATTGCTGTTGACATGATTAAAAATAATTGCTACTAGTCCTATCAACAAAAGCGCATCATGCGCGTGCTAGTGTGAACACACATAGAGAGAAGGCAAAAATTGTCAAGAACAAGATGCTCCATCGAGACTAGCTAGTCCAAGCCTGGATAAAGGAGAAGGATTGTATTAGGCTCTTGATTGCTAATGTAAAATTCATCTCTATTGCACGGATCAAGATGCTCAATTTTGACCCCTAAAGAATTTAAGCGTACTAGTAGTCAAGGCAAGCGATATTGCGAATCCCAGAATATTCCCATCAAATCTCTCAATCTCCTTTTATTCTAATTCCTTAATTCTAATCCATTTTTCAGACAACTCAGTTATACAAGTCCTAAAAGTAAGACCCATTTGTAGTGTAAATTACACTACAAAATGAGTCTTATGTTTAGGATTTAGGATGCAGAGGGAGTATTGTTTAACTAATCAACCTCCAGTATCTTTCTCTCCCTCATTATTCTTGATCATCCAACAATACAAATAAGCGAAACCTCCTTTATTTATCAATCTTATGTCAACATAACCAGATCTAAATTAGGACATACAACTTATAGAAGAAGATCATAAACTAGTAAGCAAACTATAATTTCAAGTAGAGTGGCATTACTTGTCTGGAAGTGCTTCTAAAGTTGCCTTCAGGATAGTTCATGCAATCATGCCTTAATTGGGCATTGATGCGATCGATACGGCACTATTTGTATCCAGTGGTTCAGTGATCCCTCCGATTAAATAGGGATTAATATTAGTCAACACCATATTTCATGACAAAGACAACAATTAACATCATCTAAGATGAGTATTTGAAGCCATGGTTATCAAGTGATCCTAAAAAACGCATACATTATGATGTGGGTGTAGCATGTGAAAGCATCAGTAATATGAGAAAGTCATCACCACCTCGTATCCCCGCCCCACTAATTCAAAGGCATTACAACAAAAAGATATGCAATCAGCCAGCTCCAACTCCATATAATTCATCTAATTTAAGGCCACTTGAATCAATTGCTAAACTAAAAGGCCGCAGCACAATGCCTTTAGAAGAGAAAGCAGCAGCAAATCCGGGAATGAAAATAAAACAAAAAAAGGAACTTCCCAGACAAGAAGCATGTATAGTTCGAGAGAACAGGACCAAAAAGTTTGCACTAAAACCGCAGAAACCGGAAAGAGAACACTTTCGGTCGGGGGATTTCCCGTCCGGTAATCAGAGAAAGACAACCCAGGATATGAACACAGATTTCAAGGTAAACTGAGATGAATTTGAAACCATAGGTGCAAGTGAAGAAAGAAAGCACAAAGCTGCCGCATTACCTTCTGAACGCAGATCTGTACTTGGTCTTTGAGATTCTTACATACCCAGAGTGACACGAAGCTTTTACACGCCAACTGAGAGAAGTTATTCATATGGGTTGGTGAAAACAGACAACGAGACTTGAGAAAGTAGACGCGAAGACGGGAGCCGAAAAAGGAAGGCCAATTTAGCTGGATATATATATTTTTTTGGAGGGCGGGACTCATTCTGTCCATGGGTTGGTGCGGCTAGGTGCTAAGTGTGTTGTTCAACTTTTCAACTTTTGACATCCAAAAGGTCGTGAGTTCGAACCTACTCAAGCTCTTTACATTTTCCTCTCCACGATTGCATACAAGACGGCTAAACATGGCTAAGCCCAAAGATCAAAGGTCAGTGAAGAATTCTTTGCATAATATTTTTTTCCCTCTGGCGATGTAGGGAGAGCAAATACACAGCCTCCGAGGAGTGTGCTTCTGCTTCCTCAGACAGGATAGGTTCGCCTTAATGTGAATGGTTTTGCGGATTAGAGAGCAAGCCATATGAAAAGAACTAACACACGCACTACAAGCAAGGGCAATTAGATCAGAGGTCTTATCAAGAACAAGAAGTTGGGATTCTTTTAATTGGTCTTAACTTTGCAAAGCAAGTGTACAGGATACAGCAGTATCATGAAGCCTAGTAGGATCTGTCATGGCCAGACCACACAGCACCGTGCTCTGTGGCCCTCAACTTTATTTGCTCTCTCTGGTCTCACTCCTTCAACCCAGTCGTCCTGTGAATCCCAGTGGCCACCACTTTCATGGCATGGCCCAGAATCTCCATAGTCTGCCTACTTCCTGAAGTACTTCATCTGTTTTTTCTGAACTCAAAAAATGGGTATGCATAAGGAGATATCATTAAGAGTCTACAAATTAGATTGGAAATTATCTGTGACTGGGGCAGAGGGTGATTCAATTTGTAATCTTGGATGAGGTCAAGAAACAAAAATGTAATCGTGATCATATCAGGGAAGCAAGAGATGAGTCATCAACTAACAAACCTATTACCTAAATAGCATTTGATGTTTAATATTGATGATATATTACACTCAGGAGAAAGCTTTACCAATAGTATATGTCGTATATCGTTGCTGCAATCTATCAATTTGTGATTTGTGCTTGCATAGGCTGGCAGGGGTTAGCTTGGATTTTCTTATCTTGGTTGTTTTACTTGTTATTGTATTTGAAGACATGGTAGAATTTACTCACTGAAACCTCGTTTTCAGTTGCAGGAAAGATACACTTCAAGGTTGGGTTTTTTTGGGGGTTGGGGGGGGGGGGAATATCAGGCGTTTATGTGATAATCTAGGTTTGAGGTCTGACACAAGTCTATGAAATATAGTTATTAAAATTTGACCTTATTTTAATTTTAATCCTTGAAGTTTGATCTCATTTTAATATGTATAAACATTTTTTTGTCTCTGAAACAGTGTTTTTGGCCCCTAAAACAAGATTTTAAGGACCAAGCCCACTGGTTTCAAATTTCAGATATCAAAACTAAAATAAAATCAAGTTTTGACTACTAAATATGGTATTAATAGGATTAAAAGACCTTATGATGCTCTATTATGGTGGAGACATATGGTTTCAAAAGGATTAAAAGACCTTATAATTATGTCATACCCTAATTAAGTTTTTAACAAGCTTATAATTATGTCATACCCACTCGTAATCCTTATGTTTGTGTTTGTCATGTGCTGCTTCTACGCGAGCTGTGACAGTATATGACGATTTGCTTTTAGTTGCTCCTTCTGTCTCAGTTCAATTTGTTTTGATTCTCGGTTTAAATTTCAATTCGAATTATGTAAATCTTGCTTGATTTTGACTGTGGAAATTGACATTTATTATGAAAATTCGGATTTAAATTTTGGTTTTGCCGTGGTCGGTGGGGAAAGAGGACTACAGCCTAGAGCAGGCCAACGAAGGGGGAAGGTGGTAGAAAAATGGCTGAGGCCATTTTAGTCTTTTTATTTTTATACAAAAACTATATATTTCTTTATATTTTTATTTATTTATACAATTAAACACAAATACACACACATACATACATACCAATGTCAAAGTGGAACACAAGACTTTATTTAAATATGATAAGCTATGCTGTCACTAGGATAATTTATTATTGGCAATTTCCTTTTATCGTTTTTTTAATGGGGAGAATTTCACAAAAAATTTGAAATTAGTAAATCCTAAATTAAGTTTGGTTTCAACACTTCAATATAGGTTTTGACAATATTGACTTTGCAAATAACAGACAACACATTTTTATAAAAATTTCTTATTTAGAATTTAGTGATTTTAAGCTTCTTCTTATGAGATTCTCTTCTTTCTTTCTTTCTTTTTTTTTTTTTTAAATATCAAACATGAGAGGAAGAAGGCAAATATCCTCTGTTTTTTCCTTCTAAATTTTTTCCATGAAATATACACATATGCTATGTTTTTATAATAAATATTTTTTCCTATAGGCTAACAGTAAAAAACTAATTTCTCATACAAAAGCGAAACAAAGATCCTTCCTGATTGGATTTGTTTCATTCATGCATAAGAATGCAAAATCAAAACCCTCAACAATTATTTTTTTTTTTTTTGGGTCAAAAACCCTCAACAATTATCCAAAGATGTAATAAACATTTCACATTTAAAAAATTATTATTTTTTATTATATATCTTTTACAAGAATGAATAATATCTTACAATTTTTATGGACCTCTTACTCTTGATATTATGAATGATTAAGACAGAAAATTTTCCGGTCACTATCTAGATTGCAATCATTGTAATTACCGGTCTAACTTCTCTGCTCCACTTATTTCAAATATCTATGACCTCAACTCTATGATGAAAAATGATAAATATTACTCACAAATTATAAAATAATATGTTTTATTTATTAAATTTCATTCAACACACAAAAATCTCCCTAGCTAACATTTATATGGAACAACAATTAATGTACATATGTTGAAAATGTTAAAAATAAAACTGAATCAAAAGAGTGAACTTTGTTTTGGTATGTAGGACACATTGGCCATGACTGCAAGTAACTAGTAAACATACAAATTGGTGTTCGGTGTTCTCACACACACATGTATGTTAAAAAGTAGATTTAATATTTATACTTATTACATTTTTATTTAAAAATTTCTAAATTTAAAAATACTCCTCCGGTCCTTATTATAAGACCCAATTTGACTTTTTATTTGGTCCTAATTATAAGACCCAATCCATTTTCTCTCTTATATTTATGCATTTTTTCCAAGATAATCCTTCTAATAATGATAGTTTAGCCAATATACTTAATTAGCAAGGATATTTTAGGAATAACAACACTTATTTATTATAAATAACCAATTAACTTACTTCCTTAATCTCCTCAAATAAGTCAATTGGGTCTTATAATTAGGACGGAGGAGTATTATTTATTTATGACACTATAGATAGCAATAATTTAGTATTAGGCTATTACCCAACAATGGGCATGTTGAAAGAGAGGTTTAGGTTTAATGCATGTGATAGGCTGGCTGGCTAGCTACAATTACTATATTCACGTGTGTGCGTGCAAATAAAATTCAAATTTTGCCGTGTTAGCCCATCCACCAATTACCGAAAATGACCAATACGTGGACTTCTTCCTAGTTCATCCACCGATTATATGTAGTATATTATATAATTTTTTTCTTCAACTTCACTTAAATTACCACTTCACCGGTTCTAATTATAAGAGCTAGTTGACTAATTTGAAGAGATTAAAAAATAAGTTAAGTTAGTTATTTATAATGAATATGTGTTGTTTTTCCTAAAATATCATTACTAATCAAGTGTATTGGATAAAAATACCATTATTAGAAGAACTATCTTAAAAAAATACATAAATATTAGAGATAAAGTTAATTGGGGTCTTATATTTAAGAACAAAATAAAAGTTAAACAAGGTCTTATATTAAGTACAGGAGGTAGTACATATTTTTCGTTATTAGTAAGATACACACACGTATCTAACTTCAAACATAAAGAAATAACAAAATGATATTCATTTTTTAAGACGGTTCATGTACCAATTAATCTCACTAGAGATTAAGAAAAGAAACCATTTTTATAAGTTTTATAACACATTTTTAATTTGTAATCATTGTTTAATATGTTTATTACAGATATTATTTTTTAAATAAATTTTAGTCATATTTTTAATTATTTTCATTATGTTAGCTTGTAAAATGTTAATCTTGCTTAGGTAAAACGTCAAAACATAGTACAAGAGGTTTTGATTAATCTTCCAGGTAATTAAATTTTCAAAGTTAAATTGACGATAACTAATCAGAGCAGGTTTTTTTTTTTTGGCCAGTTAGTCTTTCGACCTCTGCCACTTTATGGTCTATAGGCTAGTTCCATGAAACTTAACAACCTAATTAAAAGGATTATGAACAAGAGAATATTTACATCAAAATATTTTTTTTCCCGATTTATAGCAACATTTTGAATCAAACTTCATTTAATTGATGCGCTCCTCTCTTTCTTTATAGACAAGAAGTTTGAGACATTTTCAAGTAAATTAAAACAGAGTCCTTATATTATTTATTTTCCTAAAATATCCTAATATATTAATATATATATACCAGCTCCGATCTTTACTATAATAACTAGTTTAAATTTTTTCTGGTAAGAAAAAAACTAGTTTCAATTTTAATTGGTCCTAAAAATAAAACCTCAATTCACTTTGTCTCTCTCATTTTAAAGTAAATCTTATAATAGTTGCACATGTTTTCCCATTAAATGATAGTTATAGATAATACACATGATTAGTAAGAGTATTCTAGGAAAGACAAAACCTAATTATTACAAATAACTAACTTAAATTTTCTAATATATTTAAATTAGTCAACTAGTTCATATACTCTAAAACACCATAATCATCTTTCTTAATACCCCCTCTCCCTTTTCTACTTGATTATGGTTGAGAGAATATCTATAGGGGTAATTTAGAGAAAATTAATAAATATAAGAAATGGGTCTTATATTTAGGACCAAAATCAACTCAAGAATTAGGTCCTATATTAAGGACCGGAGGAGTATTAGTATAGATAGTACTCATATTCATCATTATTGTTGTTATTCACTTGTTCTATGTGAGAGATATCATAGAACCTTGGCTCAATTCGAAAGATCACTATTACAATTAAAAGGTTTAAAAAGAAGAAAATCAATATTTCCACATAACACGTTGTAGATTGAATAAACTAACACTAATTTTTTGGAAGACATGTAACATCTAGGATAAGATTCGAAAGATCACTATTACAATTAAAAGGGTTAAAAAAGAAGAATCAATATTTCCACATAACACGTTGTAGATTGAATAAACTAACACTAATTTTTTGGAAGACATGTAACATCTAGATAAGTGGGAGTAGTCTTAGCTTCAATTATTTTTTTTTTTTCCGGAAACATGACCATTATTCATTATCAAATTGTCAAACCCATGTAGATCGAGGTAGAGGTACGCGTACTTTCCACATTATACAACTGTCCCTTTCCATCCATTAAATTAGAGGGATACCAGTGTGTTTTACTTTAACCTCTAACGTACAAAGCAAATATTCATAAATGATAAATAATGATAATGCGACTTATTATTATTTTTCACATTAATAAATAACTATTTTGGATAAATAAAATTAAAACTGAAAGGCAGAGAGAGAGAGAGAGGTTACTAATTGTAGTAGTTGTGGTGGCCACCAGTAGAAGCAGGAGAGGCAATGCAATAATAATAAAACAGCCGAAATTAAGAAAAAAAAGGGTGCCTCAAATCGAGCAATTAAAGAGTCTTTCACATATATCATCAAGTAGACCTCGTAGCTTCTATTCTATTATTCCTCTCATTTTCTCTCATCGTCACTTTTCTTAATTTGTGCTACACACAACCACACACACACACACACACCACACAACACCCACACACACACACACAGAGTTTTAATTAGTCCCACAACTTGCCCACTTGCATTATCCCCATCCATCTTCTAAAGCCAATAAGGCCTCCAAGTCGCTTTCTCAGACTTATTGCTCTTCACGTGCCTCTGGCTCTCCCCAATCTGTGGCCTCCATTTAAAGCAAAGCTCTCTTTCATTTCAATGCTTCAATCAAATCCTCCATCCCCCCTCAACTCTCCATATATATATATGCACATTCCACCTCAAAAGGCCTCCTTCCACGTCGGATCTTACGGGATTCTTCGTCATCTCCACCCTACTTTTCCAAGGAATTTCACTGTTCCTTTCCTCCTTTCCATCATGCTTTTCTGCTGAGATGATGATCTTCATCTTGTATAATATAAATATCAACTTGGGTGTTATCCGATAACATTTTGTCAAACCACACCATTTCCCACAAGAGAAAAGGGAAGCTAACAATAATGACTGCTACTCTTGTGTGGGTGTGTATGTCCCCACTTGAAATATATATATTAGATTTCTTGGGTAATTATTACTATACATGTATGTAATTTATATGTATGTGGTCCCATCTCTGCAATCATCATCTTCTTCTTCTTCGGCAGTCCAAGACAGAGACTGCGAATTTGCCGACTATAATATATATTAAATTTCTGAGGTTTCTTCCACCAGGTAGAAAACCTTTTCTAACAACACAAGATTCTCAGGTTCATGGACTTTGGTTTGTAGATTTTGCATTTTAGCTGTTCATCCAACTCAAGACACATATCATATAGTTTGACTCCAGACAGTAAATAAATCAGAAACAGCAGCTGCCAGGTATTCATATATATGGGCTCAAAAGATTGACAAGAGAATATTTGAGATGCTTTATAACTAAAACGCTTATTTAATTAATTATTTGATTGATTAAGCACATATGCCTCAACATAGAGGAGTAATTTTAAAATGCATCAAGTTGCTGTCAATGATTAGAGGTAAACGTAATCAACAATGTAAGTTTTAAATAAAATTCAACTCTTAACCTAACTAGCCAAAGTTTTACTACTCTTATCCAAACATATTTTGTTTACCCTCCAACTACTCAGGCCTGTGTAGCATACAAACTTAAAAGGTATTCTATTCTAAACAATAATTGGTCACATAATCATTGTATTAATTAGTGTCTGACCTGAAATATAAAAAAGAAATATAGAGGTCAAGAGTTTGTTAAGTATAGAAGTAGGGAATTCAATATCTAGATAAGCGGCACTGTCCCATCCATCATAAATTGTCCTATCAGATGATAATATAGTATTATCTAACATGTCCAATTTCATATATGTGTGTGTGTGTATATATATATATATTATATATATTTATGGTCACACACACTAACTAGCTCCCACCTTCTTTTACAAGCACCACCAGGTCCAACCTGGAAACTCAATAACCCAGACGTGGAGACGTTGACAGTATCAGTATCTATGAACAGTGACAACTTTGGCCCTAAAAAGAACACACTCTCCTCTTCCTGAGAAGCCCTCCTTTTGCCATGTCGACAAACTGAAGGAAAGATGCTGCGCCGTGGAATTTGAAACCTTGCATACCCTATAAATGGATATATTTTGCTTTATTAAAAAGGCCCACCCAAATATAATACATACATATATATATATATATATATATATATAGACGCACATACATAGACTCCAACTAGAAGGGGCCTTAATTACGTATGACCACTGACCACACCATGAGGGGCCTATGATTGTGAACGGACGGTGAAGATGCCTGAGTTCTGGAGGCACAGTTTCTGAGCAACGAGGGACCCATTGAGCTCCAAGTGAAGGCATATTGTGGTTTTAACCTCAAGCTGGAAATGGAAGCTAGCTAAGCAAGCCAGCCCAGATCAAAGTTGCCTCAAATTAATGTCGTCCTTTTCATCTTTGAGCTTCCCTAGAAATTCCATTTCCCTTTCTTGTTCTGCTTCCCCATATATATTCATCCCTCTCATCAAGCACCACCGTACCTTTCTCCGCTTGTTTGGTTTCTTTATTATAGCACTTGTTACTGTTCCTTTCTGTTTAGTGATTATTGGTTCTAAATATAATTCCTTAATATTTTTATCCCAAAGTTATGGTATTTTCATTGGATCTTTATGACAGGATAATTTTCAATGCAAATCAACGAAAAAATATCCCTTACTATAATTTATTTTCTTTTCTCATGTTACAATCATTTGTCTGGTGATATATAAACATGATTAAGGATCGTCCTATTAATGCTGAGGAGACTAAAAAGACGAATCGGTTATGTTAGTTGAACATGCTATATATGTTTGTTTCATACTATATGCGGACACTCTTCCCGTGGAAGGAAAGGCAAAATGAACATGGAACATAGTTTGACTAACATTATTCATGTTTTTTTTCATGTTTATTTTTAAGGGGTGTTTGGATGAAATTCAAACTATAATTTTTAAAAATAATTTCACAATATATGAAGTAAATATGCGAAGAAGTTTATCTCTATTTATAAAAAATATTCTTAAAAAGCACTTTTAGGCAGATCTAAACATCCTTTTATTTTATTGCACTATTATTTGGTTTTCAAATAATTAAAAAGGAAAAATTGTAAAAAAAGACCTTGGAATTGTAAAACCACAGATAGAGACTTTTAACAACTTCACTTTGGTTTTGACAACTCCAGGACATATTATTCTTGTCAAAACCCAAAATGAAGTTGTTAAGGGTCTCTATCTGTGTTTTTACAATTTTAAAAAAGGCGGGATTATTTATTTGTTTAGATTTATTTCCTGCCCTATTTTCAGACTGCAAATTATCTGAATTATCTTTTGTAAATCATGACTAAGGAGGATTGAAGTGATTTAGGAAACAAAAAGCAAGAGAAGGGGGAAGAACAAATAAGAGGAAATAAATTAAAGGTGCAAACAATAATAACAAAAAACGGCGTTAAACTTGAAACACATCAACATCCAGAAGTCAACATTTCCTGTACAATGCATTGACTGAAATGCCCTTACCCTGGAGTAGCAACCAAAACAACAATTTTCAACGTTGTTCGTCCCCTCCCCCCAACAAAGACATAAACTCCTCCCAATCAATCACAGGCATTACAGTCAATCCACCCAAAACAAAAGGAAGCTTGGTGATATTGATATATGTAAATTAAAATTAAACTTCACAGGCTCACCCAAAATTAAAACCCCCAGAGAAAATTTCAACAAAGCTTCCGCATAAAAATTCTTTTCCCTTTTGCTTTTTTTTTTTTTAAGGAGGTTACAACCCTCAATTCGTGTTATTTTTTTTTCCAAAATAAACGGGGGAAAAAAAAACAAATTGGGTTCACCCCAACTACGACTTACCGTCACCGTCACGGGTCATCGCTTCGGTGACGGAGGCAAGCTTCTGCAGATTCAACTTCACAACGGTATCTGCGAACAGACGAGCGTCCTCCTCGGTGTTACCCTCCGGCACATCCACGATGTATGATTCCAAAACCACGGTCCAGATCTTCCCGTCACTCTCGAACCCGTGCACCGTCGTCACTGACCGGTAATTCCTCAGCCGGTGTTCCCCTCCGGTGATAGTAAAACCCGTCACGTGCCGGTCTTCGTCCAGTATATCCAGCCTCTCGGTACTGGTGGCCGCCGGCAAACCGGATATGACATTCACCTCCCTCGTGCACCCCACCGTCATTTGGAAACCCTCCGGGACGGCGCAGCTCTTGATGAAGTGCTTGTAGGTCTGAGGCTTGTCGAAACGGCGGACGACGGACCACACGGTGTCCATCGGAGCGTTGATTCGCTGAGCGAGTAAGGAGGAGCATTGCCTCGGGCCCACCAAGTAGGTGTGGTGCTCCGTCACGAAGTGCTTGAGCTGCTCGAACTCGTCGTGGGTCAAACCCGACGGGGCGGTGTGAGATGGTGTTGGGTCGGGTGCTTTCCTTCCGATTCTTGCTCGGACGCGGAGCTCTCGCCCTTCTCCATTGCAGAGAGAGATCAGAACTCAGAAGAGACACTCCGAAGATGGCGTCCAGGCTTCATTTTGAAAAGGAGATTTTGATGGATGGTCAGGGGTAGTTTTGGAAATTGAGTTTTACTGCGTTTTATTACCCATATGCTCGGGGGTTAATTAGAAAGTTAACATTAGTTTCATATATACTACCTCCTATCCTTAATATAAGACTCCGTTTGACTTTTAGTTTGATTTTATTATAAGATCCCAATCCATTTTTTCTCTCATATTTATGCATTTTTTCCCAAGATAGTCCTTCTAATAATTATAGTTCTAACCAACACACTTAATTAGCAAGGATATTTTAGGAATGACAACACTTATTTGTTACAAATAATTAACTTAACTTACTTCCTTAATCTCCTCAAATTAGTCAACTGGGTCTTATAATTAGGACCGGAGGTAGTATATAAGATTTATTTTACATATTTATTGTTATTTTAAATCAATCTTATTGATGTTTTCTCAGTAATAATTAAGTGGGAAAAGAATAAAGAAAATTAAAAAAGATACTTATGATGTTTTAAAAAAAAATCATATTAATTAATTCAAATAATATATTTATTCTATTCAAATTAATTAATTGGATCTTATATTAAGAATCGGACTTGTTATATTTAAATGAGAGGGATTTAACTTTGAGAATTAGAAAAGATTACAAAAAAAAGTTACTAATATATATATATATATATATATCAATACATTAACATGAAGTTGAAAAAAAAAAAAAGGAACATTAATACGAGGTAAAAAAAAAAGTGAATGCACATTATTCACGGCTCTGCTGTACATTAGTAAAATGGAGCGTCAACTATCATACATCCATATAATGATATTTTTCTGCCCAAACATGCAATGATTATATGTGTGAAAATATGTTTAGTTGTGTATAATTGAAATACTAATAAGTTGAGGCGACAAATGATACAATTTTATTTATTTTCATGACGAACAACTAATGTATTGGGCAAGAAGATTCTGCTTAATGAATTTATTATGGCCGAAGAAAATAATTATTAAAGTTGCATTATTAGTCGGCGATGATCTCATTGCCATTTATTTTTAATTTGTACTAAAATGACATCCAACAGAACCCATTTCATACATGAATAGGTATAATAATCGCTCTCCTTCGTCACTCTTAAGAAGTCATTTTTGTCTTTTTACAAATATAGACATGACATGGTGTGGTTGAGAGGACATATAGCGTACCACAGGGGCAAGTAAACATCCGGCTGATTAATGAATGGAAGTCGAGTGCGTGAACGTATTTATATGACATATACCTGATTTGATTGCCACCAAATATGATTGAATTAATGAATGGCCTGATTAGTACCTCACATTTTCTTTTCATTAATAATGATTTTAATCTGCTTTCCAAGTTTCTTCACATTCTTACATCTAATTAACTTTGTGCCCCCTTCCCCTCCAATTAAATTCCTTGTTTTCTTTTCATTCCTCTTCCTCTCAACTTACTTCCGTCTTGTTTGTTCTATAATAATTACCACAGTTTAACAATACGTCACCTACTTTTTCAATATTATTTATAAATTAGTTTCAACGTGTTTCATTAAAATTAAAAATATTTTTTAAATTTCGTTAATTCTATCTTAACGATTTTTCAACTTCAATCTATATACTTTAAAAAAATCTACATAACAATAAAGAAAAGGTAAAATAATATGTTCACTTTAAAAATTTAATGTGACTTATAAAAAAAGATTTTCTTTCTATTTTATAAATAAGATCATATGAGTATACTGGAATAATATACTCTCTTTATTTTAAATACTCGTTTCGCTTGAAATATAAGTTATTTTTAACTACCTCATTAAAATAAAAGAAAAACAATTAATTTGTTAAATTTGTTTTCAAATGATTTTTTTTCAAATTTTGTCGTTATTTAAATCTATCTGCTCCCCTCTTTCTTCTTTTTCAATATTATCTCATCCGACCACTAATAAGATAGGTGCAACAATTGAAAATACAATGGATGATTCTTTAAGTGACTTATATTATGAATTAAGAATTTTTTTTCAAAAACGCATCTTGGATTAATGAGATGTTTGTAGTAAAAACCAAATTATGATTTTAAAAGTGATTTTATGATATACATAATAAATATGTGAGAAGAGGTCTGTTTCAACTTAATTAAAAGTACTTTTTTAAAGTGTTTTTGATTATTTCCAAACATTGTTCAGCTTGGACTATGAGGGAGTCTTATTTTGAAGTCGTTTTATTTTTAAAATCTTTATTTTTTTTCCAGAAAACTGTAATATACCATTTTCTAAAATTAAAACCAACTGGCTGACTACTCAAGCATGGATTGTTCGTATAGAAGCGAGATAAATAATTTTAAATGAAAACTGTAGGCTCTTTCTTTGTTTTTGGTAATATCTATAAATTTTGATATCATAATATTTAAGAATTTCATTATCATATGAGAATTTTTAAACTGTCATAACTAATATATTCTTATGATTTTTCGCACAAAAGAATTCTTAAAAAATAAATATATAATGCATTAATATAATAGTAACTGTCATTTTATCTCTATCCATATAAATAATTTAAAAATTGATATAAATGTTAAAACATTTAATTAGCAAATAAAAATATTATAAAACACCCATAATTTATAAATAAGGCTAAATTTAAAAAATGACAAAAAAAATCTATAACTTTAGTCATGTCCGCATGAATCATGAGTAGTAAAAGTATTAAGAATGTTTCAATATAATTTTTTTAATAATATATATGTGCGTGTTGTTCCTTCACCTCTATTTTTAGCATATTAGCAGACATAACCTTTTCCTCTTTCCATAAATAAGAGGGCGTCTACGTCATTCCGTGGATATTCTATCATAAGTTCATAACTTGTCATTCTTTCAACCTTAGCATTCTCACACCTAAATACCTAATTGTGGACCATATTTTTTTGGCTTTGCATTGCCCTTCTACACCATTCATATGTCCTTTAGAAGATTCATGCTATTTCATTTTTAATCACTAATCATTGTTTTTTAGATAATTTGCCATTTCATATTTAATATTGAAATAAAGTGATAATACCTCCAATCCTTAATATAATAACTGGTTTAATATTTAATTTGATCTTAAATATAAGATTCCATCTACTTTGTCTCTCGCTGGTCAAAAAAAAATATTTGTCTCTTATATTTATCTAATTTTTTTAAGGTAGTCTTTGTTATAGGTGCAGATGTTGAATGTTTTATCAAATAATAGTAGTTTTAATTAATACACATGATTAGTAAGAGTACTTTAAAGAAGACAACACCTATTTATGATTAATAACTAATTTAACTAATTTTTTAAATCTATTTAAAATTCAACCAGCTTCATTTCAGCCCTAATATTATGTTGTTTTACTGTCACAAACAGAAAACCATAATTTTATCTCAACTTGATTTTTTTTCTATAAATTATAATCGGATCTTCAAGAAGACTGTTTTGGCAAAAAGAAAAAAAAAATCTGGAATGGATTCTGTCTTTCTGTGTACATTTTCTTTGTATTTCTTTATGCCTAGTTTTTATTAATAAAAAAGGATTAAGAAAGTGATAAAAGATGTTATTTTTGTTTGAATATTTTGGCCCACACTATTTATGTTACTCTCCGGTCCTTATTATAAGACCTAATTTGACTTTTTATTTGGTCCTAATTATAAGACCCAATCTATTTTATCTCTTATATTTATGCATTTTTTTCAAGATAATCCTTCTAATAATGATAGTTTTAGCCAATATACTTAATTAGCAAGAATATTTTAGGAATGCCAACACTTATTTATTATAAATAACCAACTTAACTTACTTCCTTAATCTCCTCAAATAAGTCAATTGGGTCTTATAATTAGGATCGGAGGAGTAATTAATAATAAATAATCAATGCATAAAAAAGTGCATTAAAAATGCACCAGGTCTTATCACCACAAAAAAAAAAGAAGCACCAGGTCTATTACCCTAGGGTAAAAAATGTTGTGTTGCTGGCAACTGATTATAAAATTTAAAATTCAAACTTCAATGACCTAGACAGCTAGGCATATTGATTAATTAAGGAAAACACCGTCCCATTTGATTATTTTAAGAAAATAATAAGTGGACACGACGAGGCAGCATCGATGGCAACTAGCAATATCGCCTTTTTTTAAAAAAAAAATTTATTCATTTTGTGAGTTGTTGATTAGTGGGCGACTTTTTTTGGTTGATACCATATAAAGTAATAATAAAAAAGAATAGCAGATTATTCCAATTATTTAAGGCCGTTAATACGGCATAGTAGCTCCCATATGACTGTCAACTTGTCTTTTTCTCTTTCCATTAGTGGGTGTATCAGATTCCAATCACCAATTAATTAATTCATTGATTAAAATTTTTCATTAAAAAATTGTCTTGTTTGCCTCCCTCTCCTAATTACTACCTTTGGTCTTTAATATAAGACCTTATTTGATTTTTATTTTGGTTTTAAATATAAGATCCTAATCCATTTTGTCTCTAATATTTATGTATTTTTTTAAGATAATTTTTCTAACAATGATAGTTCTAACAATATATTTGATTAGTAAGGATATTTTAAGAAAAACAATACCTATTTATTACAAATAACTAATATAACTTCTTTCCTTAATTTCCTCAAATTAGTCAACTAACTCTTATAATTAGGACCAGAGGTAGTATAACATACATACACATATTAATATATGTACTATCCTGATCCTTAATATAGGAGTGAATCAGTATTGGAAGCTTGGATTTAATTCTAAATATAACATCTTAATCTATTTTGTATTTTATATTTATCATTATTCCATCTCAAACTAACTTACTTTTAACATATAAATTAAGGAAGACTATATCACATTTAATATAATTAACTAATTTATTTAAATTTATTAATCTATTTAAATTAATTAAGTACTCCTCCGGTCTTTAATATAAGACCCATTTAACTAATTTGATTAGATTAAGGAAGTTAGGTAAGTTAGTTAATTATAAGAAAAATGACACATTTTTCCTAAAACACCATAATCATCTTTCTTAATACCCCTCTCCCTCGTCTACTTGATTATGGTTGAGTAGTATTTATATAAAATTCAGACAGCATATATGATATATGGGCCTCTCTCCTTGCCTTCAACTGGCTTGATGCTACGAACAAGTTCCGCATCAGTTGCTGTCTCACATTGTATCTTGTTGAATTGTTCTTCGGAATATTCTAAACTTCTCCAAATTATATATATATATATATATATATTCTTGATTAAGTATTTGGCCTACGTCGTTGAATACGCATGTACTATACGAAAAAAGAGACAGAGAAAAAGATCATGCAGAAAAGAAATAATAATCTTATGAGTCAGATTGTAATTAAATTCAACCTTCATGCTGGGTTGAAAGAAATTATGTTAATTATCTCGAAAACACTTAATATAAACTGGTTAATATCCCCGGCTGTTGTATGGATAAATATAAACAAAGAATTGGGGACAAAAAATCTGAGGTGCGATCCAGAGATGCATATGCATTTCAATAATTTGACATAAATAATTTGAGAGGGGATAAGCGTGTTATTGCAGTTCATGTTTTCACATGGAAGTCTGACCCTAAAATTGTGCTGGTTCGTTTCCCCATATATTCTAACCACCTTTTTTGTAATTTAAGAAAGATAGTACAATAGTATATAATTTATTAAATGCAAAAAGACTAAGATCAAATTTACTTTTAATGTCCTCAAATATTCTACGATTATGATTTTTCCATAATTTGTATAATATTAATGTCAATTGTTGGCAGCTCACCAGCGGGCCCACTACCAGAGAAAGAGCGAGTAAACAGAGAAAGACTATAGTATTTTTTTGGTTTTTTAATTTTATATAAAGTTTTATTTTGATCTTTTAATTTTAAAAAATAAATTTTTAGTCTTTTAATTCTAGAATCGTGAACAAAAAACAATGATATTGAACTCTTGATTATTGGTAAAACATTACTAAATTCTATAATATTAAGTTTAATTTTTAAAATAACCATGATTGTTACAAAAAATCATCATTTAAAACTAATAATTTTAGGGTTAAAGAACTAAAAGTATACTTTTTAAAGTTAAAGAACAAAACCAAAACTTTATGTAAAGTTAAAAGACTAAATGTATACTTTAATCATAAAGAAGAAGAGAGATAAAAGTGTTTTCTTTTTTTTGCTTTTTTTTTTTCCAAATCAACAATAACTAGTTTTTGACAATGTGTATTAAATAAAATTATTTTTAACAAGAGGATATCTGTACCTAACCAAATTTTTTTTCTCTTTTTAATAAAATTAAAGGAGTAGATGTTATTGGCTCGAGATTATAAATCAGATCTAATTCGCAACCTTCGTCTCACAGGGGAGATCGAATGCGTTTTATTAACATGTGAAATACTAACTTTGTAGAATGTCCAAAAATGCATGCACGGTAAAGTTAATAAATTAATTTATTAGCTTAGTCAACAATTGGAATGAGTTTAATCAGCTGCGCTTAAGTGTGAGAGTGTGTGACTCTCTCCCATCTCATATGCAAGAGACTTTTTAAGCTTGATTTGGTTTAGATGTAAGAAATAAACAAATAAGAGCTAGTTATTAAGTAATCTAACTAATTACTCAATTCTCAATTCTAACCAACGTGACATGATTTTTTAAAAATATTTTTATGTAACATTAGATTATATATTAATTTATAAATTATGTACAATGAATTAAAATTCTATATTAAAGTCCTAAACCAACTTCTTAACTAATTCTTATATTAATACTCCTCCGATCCTTAATATAAGACCCATTTAACTAATTTGATTATATTAAGGAAGTTAGGTAAGTTAGTTAATTATGAGAAATGTGACACGTTTTTTCTAAAACACCATAATCATTTTTTTAATACCTCATCTCCCTCTTCTACTTGATTATGATTGAAAGACTATCTATAATAATAATTTAGAGAAAATTGATAAATATAAGAAATGGGTCTTATATTTAGGACCAAAACCAACTTAACAATTGGGTTCTGTAATAAAGATCGAAGGAGTATATCAATTGAATCATTCTAACTGCACGTCACAATTATAATGGTACAGTGTTTGAGCCACCCATTTATTTTACACTCTTAAGGGGTTGGTGCACTCTTACTACTTCCTTATATTCTTAATATAATAACTAATTAAAAATTCAATTTAATTATAAGTATAAGATTTTAATATGTTTTTTTAATGTTTATCTATTTTTTCTCAAATAACGTGTTAACATGTTTCCAACTTTTGTAACTTCAATGCACATAATTAATGATGATATTTTGAAAAAGACAATACTAATTTATTACAACTAATTAAACTAATTTTTTTTGAATCTGGATAAGTTAGTTATCTAATTTTTATATTAAGGATTATAAGTTGTAGAATTAAAGGATATGAATTGGTTAACTTTGATATACAAGGACATTTAGAATAAATATTTAATGTTAAAGAAAATTTACAAAGACAATCTTATAATGAGGATCATGAAAAACTTTTTAAGAGAGACTTTACTACAAGGATCAAGGAATAATTCTATTTCAAAATTATTGTCTTATTTTTAAAATATTGTTTATTTTGGAATTTTAAGAAAACAATATTATTCACCAAATTACTCATTTGATTCCTATTTATATGTCACTTTTAACATATTTCACATAAATCAAGAAAACTTTAAACTTTATTAACTCTATTTTTTAATTTTATTCCTATTTAATATATATTATATGTCATGTAAATAAAATTCAACATAATAATAAATAAAGGATAAAATTATATATTTATATAATTTTTTTTTCATATCCTATAAATAGAATCAAAAAATATTTTTTTTTAATCTTAAAATCAAAGGAGTATAGGATTTGGGTTGACATAGTTTAGCGGCCTACAAGGGTGGCCAGCGGGAAGCATCCATCTCACCTTATTACCTTATTTCGAATCCAATTTTCACCAAATTATAGGATTTGGATAGACATGAAAAGTGCTTGGAAACTCGCACCCATTGTCCGATTCGTTGTCAATAAATGGGATCCATACATTACTGTTACTGTACTAATAACCCTCGTATATTTATTAAAAAAAATTTCAACTGCATTAATTTTTTTTAAATATAATAAATTTTTAATTTTATCTCTATTTATTACATATATCTTCTAAAAAATAGTAATTATTTATATTAGAATAAATGAATGACAAAATAATAATTCATAATAAAAATTTAATAAGATGATTTATAAATAAAGCCAATAAAACCCTTCCGTCTACCTTGTAATAGGACTTGAGGAGTACATAAAATTTCACGGGGTGGGGTATTTTCTAATAATAAATTTAGGACAATACTTAGATTAAATTACTTATATTTTGTTAAATTTTCAATCATACATAACCTATGTTCTATTTTAAAATGTTAAACTTTAGTATAATTTAATTATTAACCCACGTAAAAAAAAACATAGCCATGTGATCAGAGAATTTGACACAATGAATATAAACAATTTAAATTAAGTTCTTTCTAATTATTGAGTATATTTACTTTTGCTGGCTATATTTTTTGAACGACTTGACTATCTTTTTTTTTTCTTCTTTAAAATAAATTAGATTTAGAGTGTTCATATTTTTTTTAGTAATTTTTATTCCACATTTAATTTGTATTTTCATTCATACCAATTACCAAACATGAGGGGCTATTTTTTTTCCACCTTTTTTTAATCATGTTTGATTTGTGCCCCTTGTTCACCGTAGTCTCCCCCTCCCCCCTTTTTCCTTTTGCTTAAAGAAACTTCCATTGTACCAAACATAGCTTAAAGCGTGTCCCCTCTCCTCCATTAAACAAACACAGTCATGAGAGACAATGTTTTGAGCTGATAATTTCCAGGTTCCAACAGTGTATAAGTTTACTTAAAAATTTCAGAGTCTCCCGAATCTTCAAGAAATGAATATTATAAAGATGTGATATGGCTAATAATTGAGCTCAATGCGTTGTTTATTATAAGTTTCCATGGCTCCATCCTAACTCGTAATCAAGTTTAATAATTGATTGTCTTCATTTGGGAAAAAAAAAATAGTAGAGCCAAGTTGGAGAGATATTGCAACATAATGTGCAAGGTATATAAATAACACCATTTCAAGTTAATTTAAATCTTTTGTCTTTCATACTATATAATGAAAGCATATTTGATATTCCCGAAAAAAGTGAGTGATGTGATAAATTTTAAATAACTTCTACAGATTCATCATTCACTTCATATTCCTTTTAATTTTTTTATTTTTAAGGTAAATATTTAAGTGTTTTGTAGCTTCTGTAGCTAATAGCTACTTATTGTGTTCTCGCGAAAGATGGCCATGTCCTTATATTGCATATGAGTCTCTTCATCTGTATTATGATTCAAGAGGATAACTAAATTTTTAACGTCGTTTATAATTGTAAAACAGTTTTAACTAATTTATATATTAATTTTTTTGATGTTTCACTTTTCCTTTTAATTAATGCTCATCATTTAGACTTGCTACGACAATGTCGATATTTTAAGCGACCCTCCTATAGAATGTAGGGATTATTTTTTTTCCATTAGACGTTTAATTATCCCTTTCTTGTGCAGTTTTGACCCTGCGAGGCTTGTATACTTAATCTTATACACTTAATATACTTTTTTTTTCCAGCAATATACTTTTGTTTAATCATATCAAAATAAATAGATTTTAAAGTATCAATAACATCAACAATTACAATAACGACGAGAAGATTTATCCTACTAGATGGGGCTAGCTATGTGGATCACACGGCGTCATTGTACTCTGTTAACAACCAAATCTTTAGATATGTTGTTGACTTGGAGGTTTTGTTCAATGATCTTATTAAGTATTTTCCTCGACCTTCTATCTCTTTTTATAAGACACCAAACTGTCTGATTTACCCTTCTTACCGGTACCACCAATGGCATTTTCTACGTATGCCTAAACCACCTCAAACGATGTTCAACCATTTTATTTTCGATGGGCGCCATACCTACTTTTACTTTAATATTTTTATTTTGAATCTTATCTTTTGATCCTCATTTCTACTACTCCAACTTTAAGCTCTTATTTTCCTTTTAGAGCCCAACATTCACTATCATATAACACAACTTGGTTTTATAGCAGTCTAATAAAATTTTCCCTTAAGCTTATTAGGTACCTTTTGATCGCAACTAACTCCCATAGTCTTCATCCACTTTAATCACTCAACTTATATTCTATGAAAAACGTCTCCATTAATTTCACCATCCTCATATATAATGGATCTTAGATATTTGAATTTTGATACTTAAAGAATGATTTGACCTCCTATCTTCATCTCCAAATTACCATTGACTTGCCTCTCTAACAAAATTACAATGCATATATTCTGTTTTGCTCTTACTCAGATGAAAACCTTTCGACTCCAAAGTTTTTCTTCATAACTCCAATCTAGAGTTAATTTCTTCTTTTAATTTAGCCATGAGAACTACATCATTTGCAAACAATATGCACTTAAGGATTTCTTCTTGAATAAACTTGGTTAGAACATCTAGAACAATATTAAATAAGTAAGGGCTTAAAAAAAAATCCAGGTGTAGGCCAATTTTAATAGAGAAGTCTTTTGTTTCACCTCCAGGCATTCTTGCACTAGTAGTTACCCTTTCATACATATCTTATATGGCTTTAGTACACACCTTTCTTTTCCAAAGCTTTTTAAAGTATTTCTCTTGGCTCATGATCATAATTTTTTTTCAAGTCAATAAAAACCATACATAAATCCCTTTCTTTATTCCTACACCTTTCCATTAACCTTTTTAGTAAATAAATCGCTTCTGTTGTAGATCTCCTTGGCATAAATCCAAATCGGTTCTCAGAAATGGAAGTCGCCAATCTCAACCTATATTCAATTACTTTTTCCTACAACTTTATTGTATGGCTCATAAGTTTTATCTCTCTGTAGCTTACCCAATTTAAATATCTCATTTATTCTTTTAAATAGGAACTAAATTACTTTTCTTTCATCCATTCGACATAGTCTTAGAGCATAAAATTTTATTAAGAAACTTGGTTAGCCACAATTCACCCTCGTCACCTACATAGTTCCAAACGTTAATAGGAATACTATCAGGTCTAATGGCTTTACTATTGTCCATTTTCTTAATAGTTGTCTTAACTTTTTTAATGCAGATCTTACTGTAAAAAGCCAAATTCCGGTCCTCTTTACTAATTAGCAAGTCCTCCAAGTCCCATGTTGAACATTCACTTCCTTCATTGAGCAACTTGTAAAAGTAAGCCTTCTATCTATCCTTAATATCTTCATCAATAACTAATACTTTATCTTTTTCGTCTTTTATACACCTTACCTAGTCCAAATCTCTTTTTGCTTTGCAATCTTGTAAATATTTTTTTCTTTGACTTTGTTTCTAACTCCTTATAAAACTCTTTATACACTTTAGAAGGAGTTTCACTCATTATTCTCTTCGTCTCTGTTTTAACCAAACAATACTTTTCTCAGTTTTCTGCATTATTGCATAAAGTATCAATAATATCGTTAACAAGAATTTATCATAGAAAAAAAGGTGTAAAAAAATCCTGTCATTAATTAGAAATAAGTACTTTAAATATATGAAAGAAAAAACTAACAAGAGTTGTTCTAATTGGTAAGAAATTGGCTCATAACCCACACGATTACAAATTCGAATCTCGCTCCTGATGTAATAAAATAAAAATATATTGAATAATCTAATCTTATTTAAAGAAATAAAACATATTCAAAGTGACATCTAATAATTATATCTATACTATATATTTATTTCAAGGGATATGGTTTCAAAAATTTAAATTAGTTAACATAATACCAGCCAACTAGAAGTTGACTACAATTTATTAAAAAAATTATTTCATAACAAACCATTATATAACCTGATTCTATTAATGAAGCAAAATATATATAATCCGACGTAGCAAACAAATTTCCAAAGATATATTATTACGAGAGTAATATCCAGAGTGCTCAAACATTTCCAAAACGTTCACATGGAATATGCAGATTTTTCTTCTTATCTCTCAATGACCAACAGTAATACAATCTAATCACTGATTGAAAAAAATGATTGCTTGAATTAAAGCGTCATTAACAAAGATATAAAGTCAAGCCAGGGCTGATCTAGTCATCTCATAAGCCAAGAAGCAAGCTGCATTTGCTGGGACACTTCTAGCTATTGCAGGACCAAAGCCCTTGTACAGACCTTTTAACCCTTCTGAAGCTAAAATCTTCCTGAAGGCATCAATGGTACCGCAAAATTTTGGCTTTCTGTAATCATCCACTTGAATCACACTCTTAACCACATCAGTTGGGTAGACCACCAACCACACTGAAGCTCCAGCCAAGCCTCCAGAAACAAGCAAGGAGCCCCTACTTAGCCCTGATGTATCAGAACCTCCCGCTAGAAACTGCTTTATCGCTTCATATACACCGAACATGACGGCGTTTCCCGGTACCTCACGTGCCATTGTTGGAACCATGCCCTTGAATAGACCTCTCACTCCCCCTTCAGATCTTAAAACTTGCCTGGCCACATCCATGGGTCCTCCATACTGGATAGCCACAGCAGCTGTTCCAGAACCTGCAACAACACTTTGTGCTTGCAACCTGAAGAGAGAAACCTAATTACCAGTTAATCAAGATATCTATACATCTGTATTACTACCTTCAATCCTAAATATAAGAGCTAGTTGACTAATTTGAGTAGATTAAGGAAATAATTTAAGTTAGTTATTTGTAATAAATAGATGTTGTCTTTCCTAAAATATCCTTATTAATCAAGTTCATTGGCTAGAACTACCATTATCAGAAGAACTATTTTGAAAAAATAAAAATAAATATAAGAGATAAAGTGAATTTGGGTCTTATATTTAAGACCAAAATAAAAGTTAATGAGGTCTTATATTGAGGACCAGATGTACTATATCATATAAAATTCATAGGAGGCCACATTAGGCATTACTCATGAATCATATTGATGGGCACCTAAACGGGATGGGGAACTGTACCCCAAAAACCAGCTATTGAGATTGGAGAACCAACCCCCTTAAGTACCCTATTGAGCATCTCATAGTATTGTGGAACTTAGTATATCATACTACCAAGTCTCCATCTCATACATATTGCAGTTCACTTGAAAATTTACGCAAAGCATAGACCCACAGTAGAGTTTCAAGCAGAAGTCAAGAAGACAACTGGCATGTTGATGATAAGCTTGCGAGGAGGTGCTTGTATTGTTTGGATCTTACTACTCTCATCCTCTTCATATTTAAAAGAGAAACATACAAGAAAGAAAAGAAAAACTTGGAACTAAATTTAGGTGATTGCGTATAGATCAATCTAACCATGGAAAACACACAGACATGTTAAAGGCCAGTCAGAAAGAAACAATAGGTTTGGCAAGTCTAATTATGATTAATGTGGTCTATAGAATTCATATGGATCAATACTACAAAAGAATTTCTTTATAGAAAACGAAATCAGAAGGGAGATCATCATTGACCTGCATTTGATAAGTTCAGTGGGGCAAGCTAGAATGGAAACTACAACTCCAGCACCAGCGCCACAGACAACCTGCTGTTTCACGGTAAGTGCCGCACCAGGATGGGACCTCAATAAGGCCTCCATTTGTCCCCTGGCCGAGAACAGGACAGCGTTAAATGCTGCTACTGTGGCAAGTGGTGCACCCATCCCTTTGTATAACCCTCTGGGACCTTCAGCAGCTAATGTCTTCTTGACAGCATCAATAGCACCTGAATACTTGGGAGGCTGGCCAGCAAGTGGTGTAGGCTGGCTTTGGAGCTTGACCTTGATGGTGTCAAAAGGGTGTCCACATACTAATTGCGCTACACCTCCAACTGTGCCAGCAGTAAGGTCCTTAGCTACCTCCATCTGCAAAATTAAACTCCATTCTCAAGGAAGATCTTATATTTCTTCAGACTATTGAACATAGGTTGAAAATATCATTTCCTTTTACTAGCTAAGCTGACTCTCTTGTGCTGGGGGGAAAAAGTGATGAAGCACAACAATTTACACATCGAATGAGATAAATTACAAACGTATCTGATATAAGTATTAGCGGCTTTGCAGCAGAACAAATATAATTCCTGACTCTTCATGGGTGTGAATTTGCTGGTTGCTTCAAGTTTCAAACTTAAAAAATGAGATGGAAGTTGAAGGAATATATTTTTACTGGGGCAAACAATTCACCCCATAGAAAGCTAAATTGCACAACTTAAAATGCTGGCATTAATAATTTCAGACTGCAAACCCACACACAGTCAAGTAATTTTGTCACAACTGATGTTTCCATTCTCATCTTTGTCTTATATTTGACAATTGACAAGAAGCAGCGACTTAGATGCACAAGAACATCCCTGCCTTCTACCAGAACATAGAAGCTATATATTTCAATTCCGTAACAGCTCAATAAAGTTCAATAACAAACCCGATACCCCTACTGTTTTTTATATCTTTCTTTGGTTCAGAACACGCTTGTAGAAGGCAACAATTTGAAACGGAAGGTAAAAGAAATCAGAAATCATACTTAGACTCAGAAAGCAACCAAGGCTGATAAAACTAATTCCCTAAGAGTAGGTAAATTAAATTGATCCAACTTGTTTTGTATCCACCACAAGTCTGAACAGGGGTGAACCAATCAAAAGTTTTTTTGCCCCCCTTTCAGTGTGGGGGGTTTTGGTGTTTTTTTTTTTTTTTTTGGGGGCGGGGGGTACACTTCAAGCTCTGTAAAAAATCTCTGGGGCACTAGTCCCATGATTCATGCATATGTTGGGCTTATACTCTCAAGAAATTTTGAATTGGTATATATGAGTGGGTCTGCTGCTGTCTTTGTAGGAGTTGACAATATTGTGCCTGTTTGGGATCATGATGGAAATTCCCTATAAGCAAGTTTCACGCCGAGACAAAACTCCTCTCACATACTTGCCTCGTATTCCATAAATCACTATTAAAAAGCTACTTATAAGCTACTTATGAGCTGTTCCAAACGGGCCATTATCACCCAGCCATACAATACATAATTTTGGAAATTCAAACTCCAAGGAATAGCTAACGGTAAAAGAGCAGAAAAATAGCGGATTTAGAATAGTTCTTAGCTCTAAACTGCCACAATTTCAGATGACCAGCTCCAATTCTCAGAAAAAAGCTGCCAGCAATAGGTTAAAAACCAGCAAGCGAGGTAAGCTATAGCATACAGTTCATGGTTGCTTGATACATCCCCAAAATGACACCTAAACATAGGCAATCTATCTAATAAACTTCCACAAAAGATATATATGGACTACAAATATTGAGTTTAGAATAACGTAAATCCATTGTACTCCACAGCATTAGTTTGTTCTTAAACCTCAAAAAAGGAAAATTGAACCCAGGCTTCCATCTAACAATTACAAACTACGGGGGATTGCAAAGCGAAGCAAGGGGTATGCTGATTCCTTTTCACGCTTGAGGTCTCAAACTGAGAATGTAGACGTGTCGTTCATAACTAATTGGTGGACATGTCCACATTCTTACCAACTACGACCCACTTGACTGAAATATTAAGATTTACTAAGGAAATGTTCACTGATTTCCGATAAATGCCACAAAACTTGACGAAATTTTACAACAAACTCACCGAACAGAAAAAGAAAAGGCCACCAAACCTTTGTAGAACCTTACCGAGCTTCTGGCTGCTTCCAAAGAACTTGACGGAAAAAGGAACCAAATAGAATATCCAACGCCTTTGCAAGAGTACTATTCCCGAGGCAAACAAAGAAATTACAGTATCACGTTGAAAAGATGGGTGAGATGATTAAGCAAAAAGCTCACCAGATTAAGGATTATAGGGTGAAACTCACAAATGGGCTTTTGTAAATATAAACAAAATCAACAGGAACAGAAGCAGAGAAAGAGCACGATCGTGCAGAACTAAAGAAGAAACAACCAAATTTGCTTCAGGTTCTGACGCTGACGAGGGAGTTTAACGTGGACCCCGTCAGTCCACGTCAATCAAGACAATGAATTAGACACGGTGTGACAGAAATGGCACGTGTGTCTTGCCTTTTTATTAGACCAATAATGCAAAGAGTACCCACCAGGGGCTGCGCTGGGGCTTCACCTTTTTTTTTAATATTAGGAAATGTGTTTCACAATTCACAGTTCACTATCATATTTAAGCTCAGTTTCGTAGCCAATTAGAAATGCAATTGCCCAAGAAATCCTTAATTATAGTACAATCACATTTCATATTTTTTCTTCCAAAAAAGAAAAGAAAAGGAGGAGTGTGCCCACACATCTTTTGGCATAATAGGAGAGTGAAAAAAAAATAAATTGTCCAAATTTTCCACAACTTTTTGTGTGTGTGTATTTACATTAATAGGAAGTAGAATATGTGTGTGTATCCCCCCCCTTTTTTTAAATATATTAGGAGTATTTCCGTCTTTGTCTTTTCCCATGTCTCTTCCCTCCAAGTTAGCATTAAGTTTACACTGAAAGCTCAGCAGCTTCTTGTATGACTTTCATGGTCCTCTTATTCAAATGGTGAATTAAAATGGGCACATATCTGAATTAGTTAACCATGACCATTGAAAATTGAAATACTGAAGCAACATGCCATACTTTTAGTGAATTATTAAATCAAGGATACAACTCTTAATTCCCCAATTATTATTGCATAAATCTCGATTAACAGATAATTTCCGAATCACATATAAGCTGCTACAACTACCAACAGTATCTTTAATTTCTTGATAAAAAGAAGACACCTTCCATACCAGTACTTAGTAGGATCCTAGTAATGGATTTATTTGGTTCCTCTCCTCCGGTACCATATATACACAGCGTGATAAAAATAAATTTACTATGTAACTGCAAAAAGTATTCATACCAGTCATATCCTCCCTCTATTTTATTATGGTTTGCCAATTCATTTCTTGGGTCTTAAGATAACGACATTCCTTGTGTCATGGGCCAATAATTTATAGCTTTGATCGCTCTCCTTGTGGCATTACTGGGAACTCCCTTGTGAAGATCATAACCAGATAGATCATGATTCATGGAATCACTTTGAAGGAGCCTCAATCCTTATTTTATGAGATCTTTTGCTTGGCATGTCTTGTATATGCTCTTTATTAAGGTATCATCTTATTCTTCTTCCTATCATCATCAGCGTCCTTCTCGGGCAATTTTGTTTGTTGGTTCCAAGTTTCTTCTGATATTTGCTTATATCTAAAATTTTTTGACCATGTTTATTTTCTAATTTTCCATGATATTTCCTTGTCTTTCTGGAGATTTTCTCCTCGAAACTCTCCTACTGAACTTATATTTATATATTTTATCTTTTTATTTTATAACATAATTGCTTTTATTCCAAAAAACAAAAAAACAAAGATAGATCATGAAACCATGCCTATGGAACTCACTTGCCCAGCACATGACATCTAGCATGCCACATATCACCCCCGTACACGTTACAAAAAGCAAAGGACACATAGTATTGCCTTGCCTTAGCCCCTTTCCCAACCAAAGAATCATTCAGTATTGCTATTGATTGTAATGGAAAATGAGGGAGCAGTGGTGCAGAGACGAATGCAGTAGATAAACAGGATAAGGAGCTTCATTACCCTCATCACCTTGAAGACATTTTACTGTGAAACTAAAATACGTGGTTATTTATATAATATTCAATTTTACTGTGAGTAGGGGGATCTATGTAGAGAAATATAATGTAATTACAAGACAATGACCTACTTGTTTATGACCATTTAAACTAATTTATTTATTAATTTTTGAAAAAAGTATTAAAAGGACCGAAGTGTCCCGCATTGGAGGATGATGGTCAGTGACAGAGAGCAGTATCAAAGGAGAAAAGAGAATGCAGCTTTAGGTACTGTGCTTCGTATGAGGGAAATAGAAGGGAGGGGAGGAGAAGGAAAATTTTAATGAGCTTTGTTTGAAAAATTTAAAAAAGTGAGATTTTAAAATTTTAATAAAGAGAAGAAGTAATATAAAAGAATAATAAAAAATTAATTAAAAATTTTTAACCCAATTTTTAAATTGAACTTATTAAAATTTTTCCTCCCCCTCCTCTTATTTTTCTTTATACCAAATAGATCCTTAGTCTCAGCCGTTTGGTAAGGATTACACTAACGTAATTAACTTTCATTTCAATTTTGTAAATCTCAATAAAGGTAATTTCAATCACCCAATCTAGATGATTTAAAAGGATAGTTTAGGAAGATCAACATATATTTGTGACAAATAACTAACTTAACTAATTTTCTTAATATTTTTAAATTAGTTATCTAACTCTTATAGTAATGACTGATACATAAAGAGATTTACAAGATTTGATATAATAAGGCTTTACAATGTAAAAGCTAAATATTGCTTTTAATCCTTAATATAAGAGTTAGATAAGTAATTTGGAAAGATTAAAAAAATTAGTTAAATTAGTTATTTGTTACAAATATATATTGGTCTCCCTAAACTATCCTCTTCAATCATATGCATTGGATGATTAGAATTATCTTCTAGTAGGAAATTCTTACAATTAATAAGGATATTTTGAGAATAAATAAAAAAATAAAATAGATTAAGATCTTATTAAATGCGCTTGGGGCCCTACGCTGTACAAGGCCCCATATACACACACATGATCATTGGCAAAAAGAAGAAGAAGATAATTATACGATGTCCGTAATATATAGATATTTTTAGTATTTAACATGGAGTAGACCTCAATAAAATATGCGCTCAATTAGGCCCAATATATTGGTGGCAAGTGAATAAAATATTCGAAGTGTTGATTTATTTTCTGAAGTGAGGACAGTAAGCAAAAGTTTTGGTAAAAGGAAACCGATACTCTTATCTTAGACTACACTAAAGATTACATTCTTTTTCACATATATGCATTAGTCATGAGATGTTATTGACAATGCTTGTAACAGTTATTTCAAAATTAAAATTGCTTAAATCATATTTAAGATTAACCATGTTATAAGATAGATTGAACGTATTAGTCTTTAGTCATGCCATCAATGGAAACTGAAACGTCATAATCTTTTGATTATAGAAATTTAATAAGTAATTTTGAAGCTTGAAAAGCTAGAAAAATATTACTACCTTTGATCTTAATTATAAAACCTTATTTGTCATCTACAAACAAGGTTTTATAATTAGGACTGTAGATAGTATAATATTAAAAAGTAACATCTCCCTAGACTCTTTAATATTTTTTCCCGCAGCCTAAAAATCCCTAAGCACAGCGTTTCGAGTGTAGTAACAAATGCTTTAAATCATACTACCTCCTGCACGCAACTAAGGAGCCTCAAATTTGAATCTAGATTTCACAACTGTACCTAGTGTGCATAATTAGAATCACTATTAAAAAAAAAAAAAAGAACTAAATTGTACCATTCATTGCACCTGAGTATGTAGAAAGTTTTGGCTAAATATAAGCGTAAAGAAAGAAACTTACAATGGTAAAGGATTTGCTAAAAGTGCAGGTATTAGTATGGAAAAATATCTATTCACCTGTACATTTAAATTTTCTAACTAAATCAAACTACTTTCCTTGATATTAAGAAAGTGGGTATCTGTTCTTCATAAAAAGAAAAGGAGAGCGTATGTAAATATCTCGTCATTTTTCATATATACATTTTAAACAACAGAAATATTAACACACTGGGGACTTGCCACTCCATCAACAACAGACACCTCTCACCTAGCAGGCATAACTTCTATTTTACTCCTTTCAAGAGTTGTGTCATCACTTGATTCCCCGTCGTCCCTGAGTTGTAATGTTACTATAGCCCTTCCATAAGATAATACCTTAACATGTTCTGCATTCCACAAATTTAACAGATTGACATGAGCAAGAAACAATCACAATGCACAAGACAGGCTATAGGGTAATCAACTATTGTCAGGTGAAATTCACAAGCACAAAGGTAATCAACTCATGTCAAGTGAAATTCATAAGCATAATATACTTGTTTACTCGTCAAAGAAGCAAAACAAATTAGGCTTCACTGGAATCATCTTCAAGTAATGGCGTCATTTTGTCTCTTCTAGATGCAGCAGGTTGTTCGTCAGCATCTTCGTTGAATAGATCAACACTTTTCAGAAAAACCCCTGCAGAATAGGTAAGATTAATTCTCTCCTGTTGATAACAAAAAAGTCAACAAATAGCAGCAGGAGTCTTCAAGCAACAAATTCCACGAGGAATTCTGTCAAAATTGTTACATCGTCTTTCTGGATATCAACACAAAGTTATCATCAATTTCCAAACTATAGCTTTCAGACAAATTAAAATCACATTTAGAGCCGGGATTGACACCCCCCCCCCCATTCGTTAGAGCTTGTGCCTTCATAAATTAAATGTCAGCACAAGATGACAGCATTGCTACATTTCTGGTCCCCAAAAAAAAAAAAAAAAATCTGCACAAGAAGTCAGGCACTCAATTTCTCCACTTCAGTGAATTACAGCATAGCAGCCAAATTTGATACTTCTGTTCATTAACATTGACATGATTCCGCATATGCTAAATAAAATATTGCTGCTTGGCTCTTAATAAGAGTTTCAAGATCTAGTCATTCTGGTTGAGTTTCTTTAACAAATGCCCCCATTTATCCATCCTGATGGAATGAAGTTTAATCTTCCAGCAATAATAGATAAAAGGATGCGTTAATATCGCCAAAGTATTTGAAAAAATAACCCATAAGCAGTTTAAATTACCATTTTCTCCATAATGTGTTCTGAAGATTTAGTTTAACTTTGAGGATAAAAGATGTAAGTAAAACTTTTCTAGTTTGACACATATATTGCAGAAATTATGAACAGAAAATTAAAAAAAAAAAAAAAAAAGGCACGGCACTCACCTATGAACCACATTAAAGCAGCAAGAAAGAAAACGGAGGTCAGAATAAGGGATGTCTTCCTCCAGTTGTGAATGTGATCCTGTGAACGGAAATCCAACATGACCTTATGTCAAAGGACTAAATAAACAAGACCAATACCAATTACCACCTAAACATATAGATCACGTTAAGCAGGTCAGGAAACAATGGCATTGATAGATCCAGAATGGACGGATATCACAACGGTGTGAGTAAAAAATGCTTTGAGAAAAAGTGGGAATGCAATTTATAAACCGAGATAATATCACTGTAACCGACACCAGAACAGGTTAACACGCGAGCAGAAACCATGTGTGAGAGCGATTCTTGCATGGAAACTATGGCCAATGACAGTTCTTATTTCTAGAATTTCCACTGTCTGTCCCACCAAAACTCAAGGGGCATATTGCTAAGCTATCTAAAACTTTTACATTAGAGGGAGAAGCAAATAGAGACCCACACACAGCATTTTTTAATCTTTTAAACTAGTTTAAGCATTTATCATAACAACTTTCCTGTGGTTGATAATATGAATCCCACATAAATTAGAAAATGAAAATAAATTAGAATTTAGAGTATCCTCCCCTAAATTTTATTGAAATTACAGTCCTCCCCTCTAGCCTAACAAATTAAGCACTATTTTCTGCACTTTCATGTCATATACTAGCCTCTCAGAGAAGAGAAGGCTATATATGAAAAGGATAGTTTATCTTCAGTATCAAGTTTACAAGCGCATTCTGGGGCCATAAATAAGATATTCCAATCAAAGTAAATGATTAAAGCATATAAAAATGTGATTTGCTAACATCAAGATCTGGAAGTAACCAAACAAGTCAAAATATCAAGTAAAACATTAGTAAACACCTGCAGCATCCCAACAAGAGGCGAGGAAGGTACATCTCCAAATACATGGATTGAAACAGTGGAGATTGCCATCGATAGTGGCCTCAAACTTGGTTTTACACAATGCAAGGAAATATAATTCACAGGAGCCTGCAAAAGTAATGTCATGTCATCAACCAAATATTTAAGCAGTAACCCAAACAAAGCAACAGACAACAACAACACAACTGAAAATAAAAATACCCAGCATAACGCAGTGGATCACCATATGAAATGTGTAGGATGCCATTCTAGAAGACTGTGAATACATTGTATTTACTGAGTCGCTTTCTATAAATGTTTAGGTCACTGAAGGAATTTAATCCACGTAGATAATTCAAAATAAACAAATAAACAAGGGTGGAAAGAGATAGCAGGGCAAGTCATTGAATCAAAGAGAAAAAATTTGAAAGACAATGCATATGGACTTGGGTGGATAATAAATAATGGTGGCTACAACCGAAGAATGAATAAAGCAGCGGTAACATGGAGAATCAAAGAAGCTAAATATGAACATTTGAACAATAAATTCATTAAATTATGCTTACAACTACAATCGAATCAATTATAACACGTAAATAATGGAACTAAGCAATTCTATTTTGCATGAAGTTAAAACAACCTAAAATATACTACTAAGTACCAACTACCGCGGAAGACCATTTTAAAATCCAAAGAAAGATAAATAATGTAGAATTAGGGGGGAGGGGGAGCACTAAATTGTTTGCAGGGAAATCTATTTTTTGCGTGTATCTAAGGAAGCAAAAGAGGTGTGATATGATCAACTATCTGGTCTCTAAGTTGAACCACGTATGGTCTCGCCAAAAATGATTAGGTGTTTTGGTTAAGAGCAACAGTAGAATGTAAAACGATGCATAATATTCAATGGGACAGCATACACTGGTTTGTTTTAACCAACAGATCAGCATCTCTTTCGAGGACACTCGAAAGTTCGGGAGGTCGGGTAGGATCTCTTTAAAATATGGACTCTGAGATACATGGGCTTCGAGACTTTGTCGGATCTCACTCATTTTTCCAGACCCATGTCTCCCTAAAGAATATAGCAATTGATGGAGTCTTTGCTAAAAGAGTATTGAAAATTCACTCTGCCATATTATTTCATATGATGTGGGTACAATATATAGAGTCTCATACTACCGGTTACAATCAATCAGTAATAAATGAAAGATATTGCAATATCACAAGTAATCAGGAATTCATTGTCTAGCTAGAATCATGGGTAAATCATGGAGAGAATAAAGGGAGAGAATCAGGGAGAGAATCAAGGGCTTCTAACACTCCCCCTCAAGCTGGTGAGTAGATGTCAACCATTCCCAGCTTGCTTCGAAGCCCTTCAAACTTGACTCTGGCTAACGGTTTGGTCATGATGTCAGCAATCTGATCAGTTGAACGCACATAGTTCAAGTTAATGATGCCATCCTCGACCTTTTCTTTGATGAAGTGCCGATCAATGTCAACATGCTTTGTTCGGTCGTGATACACAGGATTTTTGGTCATTTCAATGCTGGCTTGATTGTCACACCAGAGATTCATAGGTCCTTCATAGGAGATTCTCAATTCCTTCAGAAGTCTAATCACCCACATTCCTTCACATACCCCCAGGGCTACAGCTCTTAGCTCAGCCTCAGCACTGCTTCTTGAGACTACTGTCTGTTTCTTGCTTCGCCAAGTGACTAAGTTTCCCCAAACATAAGTACAGTATCCTGTGACAGATCTTCTGTTATCCACAGCTCTCCCATGATCTGCATCAGTGTAGACCTCGATGCTCCTTGTACTCCCCTTTTTAAAGAATAGTCCTCTTCCAGGGTTGAGTTTGAGGTAGGTGAGGATTCTGTATACTGCTTCCATGTGTTCTTCCTGGGGTTGATGCATAAATTGGCTTACCACTCCAACTGCATAACTAATGTCAGGCCTTGTATGAGTCAAGTAGATTAGTTTGCCCACAAGTCTTCTGTACCTTTCTGAGTTAACTGGTGTCCCTTTTGGTTTCACTTCCAGATTGCATGACTCTTCCATAGGAGTCTCACTAGGTTTAGCCCCAAGTATTCCTGTTTCGTGGAGTAAGTCCAGTGTGTACTTTCGTTGAGACACACTTATACCCTTTTTGGATCTAGCAACCTCCATTCCAAGAAAGTACTTCATTTGGCCTAGATCCTTCACTTGGAATTCCCTAGCCAGGGCCTTCTTGAGGTGGGAGATAGAAACCTCATCACTGCCAGTTATGACTATATCATCCACATACACAATTAGGATCGTTACCTTTCCATCACTGTGTTTGACGAAAAGAGTGTGATCAGCTTGTCCTTGAATGTAGCCAAACCTTTTGATCGCTTTGGCAAACCTGTCGAACCATGCTCGTGGAGATTGTTTCAGGCCATATAATGATTTCTTCAATTTGCAAACTGAGTTGGGCGGAGCTATTACTCCATCTGGAATTTCCATGTACACTTCCTCCTCCAAATCTCCATTTAGGAAAGCATTCTTCACATCTAGTTGATGTAGGGGCCAATCAAGGTTGGCAGCTAGGGACAGGAGTACCTGGATGGTGTTGAATTTTGCCACAGGAGCAAACGTTTCTTGATAATCAATCCCATAGGTTTGGGTGTACCCTTTGGCAACTAATCTTCCTTTGTACTTGTTGATGCTGCCATCAGGATTGAATTTAGGGGTGAAGATCCACCTGCAACCCACTGCTTTCTTGCCTTTAGGAAGTGTGGTGATATCCCACGTGTTATTCTCCTTCAAGGCTCTCAACTCCTCATATGCAGCATGTTTCCAATTAGGATCTGTTACAGCCTGTTGAAATGTTTCTGGAATTTTCACCTGTGAGCTATTCACTACAAAAGTTTGCATTCTCGCAGATAAATTGCCATAGGAGACAAATTTTTGAATAGGATGTTGAGTACACGATCTTACCCCCTTTCTAAGTGCAATAGGCCATCCCAGTTCTTCAGGATCCAACTCCGGATTGGAATCATGTTGCTGCCTTGGAATGGAAGGAACCCTACTACTACTGTCCTGTTCACCTGATTGAGGACTTGAGTGCTCTGTCACCCCTGCATCAATTTCAGCATTGGTTTCCATTGGGTGAGGGATGTTTGTGGAGTTTTGGTGTTCTGGAGAAGGTGTAGTAGTAGGGGTTTTTGGTTCCGTTTCCGGTTCAGGGATGTTGTCTTGAGGCGGTATGGTTATAGGTTCGGATGTAATTAGCCATTCTACTCCATAGTGCTCCCCCTGAATGGGTAATTTGGGATAGTAAGCATCATCCTCATAAAAGACTGTGTCTTTGGAGATTATAAGTTTTCTGGTGGTGGGACAATAACACTTGTACCCCTTTTTGGTGGAGGAATACCCGAGGAAAATGCATTTTTCTGCTCTAGCACCTAGTTTGCCTCCATCATGTTTATGGACAAAGACGACACACCCAAAGACCTTTTGAGGGATGGTATTGATGATAGGTGAAGTGGGGTAAGTCTCGAGGAGCTTTTGAATAGGGGTACTAAAGTGGAGAATTTTAGAGGCCATGCGGTTGATAAGATAGGCTGCGGTTAGTACAGCATCTCCCCAAAACAGATTTGGAACATTTCTTTCCATCATAATAGCTCGGGTCACTTCCAAAAGGTGTCTATTCTTTCGCTCAGCAACTCCATTTTGTTGAGGAGTATAAACACATGAGGTTTGGTGATGGATTCCCTCCTGCTCAAGAAATTCCCTAAAGGCTCCACTCACATACTCTTTGGCATTGTCACTTCTCAGGACTTTGATGGTAGTTTGGAATTGGGTTCTCACAAACGAGTAAAAGTTTTTGAAAATTTGTAGGGCTTCGGATTTCTCTTTCATAAGGTAAACCCATGTGACCCGGGTGTGATCATCTATGAATGTGATAAACCACTTTGTGCCTGTTCGGGTGTTGGTTTTGGCTGGTCCCCAAATGTCGGTATGGATCATTGTGAACGGGGTAGAAGGTTTGTAAGTATGTTTGGGATAAGAGGCGCGAGTTTGTTTAGCAATTTGACACGTTTCACATTGGAAAGGAGAAGAATTTTTATTGAATAAAGTTGGAAACACATGCTTCATATAATCAAAGCTGGGGTGGCCTAATCTTTGATGCCACAACATTACATTTTTATTCTGAGAGTTGGAGCTAACCATAGCTTTCTTTGCTCCTGCTGTCTTCATATCCTTTCCTTCAAAGTAGTAGAGTCCATCCCATTCTTTAGCAGTCAAAATCTTCCTCCCCGAGGTCGAATCCTGAAAAACACATTTAACATCATCAAATATCACCCGACATGCTTTCCCTTTAGTTAATTTGCTCACAGAAATAAGATTGCAAGTAAGAGCAGGGACAAACAAAACATTATGGATTTCCAGATCTTCAGATAGAGCCACACTGCCAACACCCTCAACTTTAGTATACAGTCCAGTTGCCACTTTTACTCTAAGGTTCTCATGGCAATATTTGAGGGTTTTGAAGAAGGACTTATTACCAGTCATGTGATCTGTAGCACCGGAGTCAACAATCCAAGTCTCATCACTAGTTATCATTGCATTGAGGGCTATAATGGAATTACCTGACTGTATCAAGTTCACGTTGGGAACAGATTTTGATTTGTTTTGTTTTTCAAGTATCTTACGAAGCATTTGAAGCTCTTCTCTGGTCAATTGGTCTCCATCATCACCTTTTTCTTCAGAGGAGGTGTGGTGGCTCCTTCTATCTTCCCGTTGTTTCTGTTTCCCTTGAGTTGGTTTCCCATGTAGTTTCCAGCATTCATCTCTGGTGTGGCCTCTCTTGTTACAGTGGTTGCACCACTTGTTCCCTTTCTTCTCAGGGCCCTCTGATGTCTGGAACCCCCTCGTCACCAATGCCGAGCCCTCTGCTGCGGTCAGGCTGCCTTGAGTGAGGTGTCTTCGGCTTTCTTCGAACTTAACCATACTGAAGACTTCAAATAGGGATGGCAGCGGCTTCAGTCCCATAATTCTCCCTCTCACTTCTTCAAAAACATCATTCAGGCCCAACAGAAAGTCATATGTTCGTCCTCTTTCCACCAATTGTCTGTAGTAATTAGCATCATCCATATCCTTCCAAGGATGTACTTCAAAGAGGTCCAATTGCTGCCATATCTTTGTCAACGTACTGTAGTATTGAGTCACAGTTAAGTTGCCTTGTTTCAGATCTTTGAGCTGCCTCTTTAGATCTAATAAGGCTGCAGTGTTATCGAGGGTAGAGTAGGTCCGCTTAGCAGCATCCCAGATTTCCTTGGCTGTACTTGCAAGAAGGTATCCTTCACTGATTTCGAGAGTCATTGAATTGCACAACCAAGACATCACCTGATTATTTTCAGCGAACCAGGTATCAAATTTGGGATCATTATGCGAAGGTTGTGTTGCTTCTCCATTGATATACTTCTCCTTACGCTTCCCACGCAGATACATTAATACACTTTGAGACCATTGGAGATAATTGCTTCCATTAAGTTTGTGGGCTACCCCCATAGCTTGAGGTTCAGCGGCTACTGTCAGATCTGAAGAAGGAGTAACCACCGGTGAAGAAGATGTACCGGACATGAGAACCCTTGGAATATTGCGAACAGACCCAAAAAGTGGTGGGAATTCTGGGTTATCCATCTTCTGGGTCTCTGGGAGGTACTGGAGGTCTCTGGCGGCGGCGCGTGGGCGGCACGCGCTGGTACAGTGGCGGGGCGTGGCGGCGCGTGGGATTCACGCGCGGAGCTTGTAACGGCGCGTGAGGGTCACGCGCAGCTCCGTTGGACGTCGGCTTCTGGGGACGCGCCGATCTGGGGACGCCGGTGAGGCCTGGAGGGGTGGTGTCGTCCACGGACCACTTCTGGTTCCAGTTTTGAGGACGCCTCACTCACTCTCTCTCTCTCTCTCCTCGCCGTCTCTCTCTCTCTGGCTCACGGCAGACTCTCCAGGACCCTTTCCAAGCTCACACGCTCTGATACCATGCTAAAAGAGTATTGAAAATTCACTCTGCCATATTATTTCATATGATGTGGGTACAATATATAGAGTCTCATACTACCGGTTACAATCAATCAGTAATAAATGAAAGATATTGCAATATCACAAGTAATCAGGAATTCATTGTCTAGCTAGAATCATGGGTAAATCATGGAGAGAATAAAGGGAGAGAATCAGGGAGAGAATCAAGGGCTTCTAACAGTCTTATTTTAATTTTTAAACATAAGGTAAGAAGAAGGGGTATTAACTAAAATTAAGCAATAAACCTAAAAAGGAGACACAAGTTCTGGACAAGATTATCATCTTAAATCTAATTATCAAGTCCTTAAGCGAAGCATCTGAGACCATAATCCAGTACAATATCATACACCTGCTATGCAACAGAAATAGCTAGTCAAGCACTGATAAAATAGCTGCTTTTACCTGCGTGGCAAAAATCAGTAGTTCACCTATAGCAAAAAGGACCAAGAATCCAGACAAGCTTTTAAAACAAAATGCACCCAAGCAAAATATTGCCCCAAGAAATGTTGCTCCAGAAAGAAGCTGCAACAGTAATAAACGTACCCTAAATAAGTTAAGTAAATTAATAAAAATAAACATCCAAAGATGATTATGCAATGAAGACCTAGACATAATTGACGCTAACAAAAGATCCATGAAAAGGACATGGTCTCCAACGGCATCATCAAAGGGAAAGATGCCTAGGATATTTAACATTTAACTTCTGATTTTCTGAACTTATATTTAGTAGAATGACGTCTTTGAAGGTAGTATAGATAGATAGATAGATAAAAACAACCTCAATTCCATAAATGATATCTCAAAAAGCAGTGTTGTTATAACAGGTACAGGTATTGTGACTATCTCATAACCAGAAACACAGAAGAAAAATAGGAGACAACAAATTTACCAGTGAACGCAGCTCTGAATTTTGGTCAAAATACATGGGCGGGTTTATGTGTAATAGTTGCCAATACTCATAAACAGGAAAATTTCTAAAACTGTTGACTGATAGCTGAAAACCATGGAGTTGTGTATCAAAAAGCATCAATTGCGAGAGGATAGATTGTTTTTGAAGTAAATTATGGTTAATATAATGATCAAGTTCTTATACCAGATATAATGATAATGGTAAAACCTGATTTCCTCGTTTCTTGGTTAAGAAACTTAGAGATCTTAAGCGATCAGCCCTCTTCTCAAGTATAGAGTTTTAAGTGGGGGCTAAAAAGCAGACAGGTAGGTCGTTCTTTCACATTACATGTGAATGAAACTCAATAATACCTTGAAAGCATTAGAGATGGTTGAATTCATCCTATCAAGAATCAAGCCTCCAGCTAATGTGCCCAAAATTCCACAAATAATGGTCACACCTCCAAATAACAGGTCAGCATTACTCTGTCAAAAAGAAAAAAAAACTCAGTTGAACTCAGGACATTGCCATATAGACCAAGGCTCAAAGATAATACCCGGTTGCATTGAAGTCAAAGGGAAACACACAAAAAGTGCAAATAACAGCAGAGAAAGGAAAGGAAATAGAACTATATTAAAAGGGCTACAAGTGACAATACCATATGGTAAATATTATATCCTGCTTTTGGGCCCCAGTATGAGTAAGCTCCAATGACAAAAGTGTATGATATATAGCCTGGTAATCAACAAATTTATTTTTAACAAAGGAATTCATTTAACGGAAGGACGAGATATACTAAAAACAAGGATAAAAAATCCTCCAAGAGCAGCAAATAAAAAGAAGTAAAAGAAAACTACATCAGCTCAAAAGACTAGACAACAAATAAACCACAATTGTCCCAAATAATAATTTAAATAGTTACAAATTGACTATATGGACGAAATTTCTCAAAATTGAAATTTGTTCCAACTTATCAATCAATAATGTTGAGAAAAATATTTTAAACAAGTTTCAATTTTATAGATAGTTAACATGAAGCAAGGATTTTAGAATATAAAACAAGCAGAAAAAGTTAATTCTCAGAAGGTAGAAAGAGTCAACAAAAAGTACGTACCTAGAACATTTATAACATACACTTGATCATGCAAAAGAGTCAGCATGTCATTCCCGATTCTCGTGAACTGATTCCACATTTTGGAAGTTGACCTGACAAAAAGTCACCCATCATTAGAGGCAAATAGGCCATAACATGAGGAGAAGCAAACAAGTTCACCAGCCCATTCTGATCATATCATCAAGGTGGACTTCCTTCAATGCTATAAAGTATTACTAGTTATACTCAGATTAACTCCAGCAGAAAAGTTAGCCACTACACGAGCTATCTATCTGCAAAAGTGGCAGAACTGCTTCACATGAGATGGTGTCAACTTGAAAATGGTTCACATTATTCGCTGCTGTCAATTTTCAAGTATTATGTTATTGACGTGATCATCTTAAAGTGACATTTTTAAGTCAGATAAATTTCCCTTCAGGACGTCAACTGTTCTCTTAAAGATTAAGTAGCCTAATAAGAATGAAGGTTATTGTAATTAAAATTGTCCACCCAGAACAAATCTGTGAACAATGCGGACAGTAAATGAACTCTGCACCTAAATTTCTTTGTTTTCATCCCTTTTGAACACCAAAAAAAAAAAAGGGGTTTATCAGCTGGATTTCAGATTTTCTTTTTATTAGCATTAGAAAAAGAGGTCATAGACACTGCTGAAACAAAAAAGCAACAACGAAAAATCGTCACTCACTTGGACTCTGTGATAAAAGCTTGATCTACAGCAAGGGCGTCATCATCTACAAGGGAAATCTCAGATTTTGAGTATAAACATTATTTAGCACCACATGAAAAGGCAGTAAAATAGAAACAGATATATGAAGCTTACAAACAGAATTATCCTGAACGGATCAGTGACATAATAAACATAGGACTTTTTATCAAAATGAAAACTGGTGTTAAGAAATTATAGGATGAATTTAACAAGAAAAAATTTTGAACTTACATCACTTAGCACTGATCTTGTCATGCCATAGCTTTTCACTGAAAGCTAGGCATGTAGAAAAACCCTGATCTAATACTAAACCAGACAGCACATATTGAAACAGAAACATGGATACACATACAAGATTTGAAGATGTTCTTGTACTCAATGAATGACTGCAATTCATGTATTATTTTTTAAATGTAAATTGATACCTCATTATCTATCCTCTTCTTTTCATTAGGGAAACGGCTCATATTTTTTTAATTTTTGGTTAAGATTTGAGGTATTATGTAAAAAATCAAGGTAAGTTGAGTTTCCTTCAGTCTAAGGATCTCTAAAAGGTACCCAAAAGATTTTACTACGGAAGTGATACTTTAGGCCTTAGGGTTTAGTGACACCTTCAGTATTGGGACCAAATGTTTCAACAGATATTAGTGTCTCCCTGGTTTCCATCGGAGTAAAGCCTGTGTATTCAAATAATGTATTAGTAACATGAATTCCTGACGTTCTGGAACACATTGCAATTAAAAAAAAAAAAAAAAAAGCATACCTCTCAATTGCAAAGGCTCAATTGCAAAACCCAGAATAGGAAAAGGAAGCATCAAAATTGCCTCGCCCCAAAATGCAACACGCCAATTAACAAGGCTTCCAACCTACACAAAATTAAAATTTAGAATATTGTCTAGTAATGCATTAGTAAACGAAAGTCATCATTGTATAAGCTAAGTAATTCAAGTAAATGATGAGTTTGGACATAAAAAACAGCGGATAAGTGAATCATGATGGTAATTTCTATACCCAACATTTTTCACCATACAGCACCATATCCCATAGTCACAGTATCATACAATTACTGTACAGGTGTGCAGGGGTAGGATGAACTAACACAACTGTAAAAATAGGCATGGTTGAACAGGTGGATAACTTGTAGAGTGAGGTACCCTTTGTCCACTCAATCTTCTCTTTTTGGGGTGAAGAAAAGAATTTTACTAAGATAGGATAAGGAGACAAATGAGGAGGATCAGGTATTCCGATGAGAAAGCAAATAATAGGAAAGCAAAAAGCAGTAAAAACAAAAAGTTAAGAATGCAACAGCGCTGATCAATCCCACTGTACATCCAAATTGGCTGTCGCTTTAAGAAAAATATCATGAGGCCAACACTGTGAAGAAGCTCCATCTTAAGTTATTTAATGGCGACCAGAATTGCCAAATTTAAGATAATAAGAACTTAGCTAAGCATTAGTTACCATCACTTATAGATCATGCCATATTCCTTTGATATGTAAAATTATTGCTCATACAAGAAAAATTAAGGTTTGAGCCAAGTTAATGGCACGTGAGCAAAGCATAAAACTTAGCCCAAGATTACCCAAACCATAAACACGTAAACTTACAATTCCACCATAAACATAGCCCAAAGCAGTCCCAGCTGGTATACACATATAAAACATAGCAAGCCATGCTGTTTTCTGCAATCAATAAGGCATTCTGTAAAGCTGCAGCTTTGCTCCAATGGATAAATAAGTTCAGCTAATTCTAAACGGGAAGGGGAAACCCGGACAAACCTGTGCAACAGGAGCATTATCATCTATAAATGGGGCTGCAAGGCTTATGAAGGATGCCTCACCCACACCAACTAGCCTACAAAACCATTGCCATCATTCTAATTCAAAAGTATTACTAGAAAATGCTAATCTATAGTGCCTTGCCAGAACTGAAAATCCCCCTTACATGCGGCATATTGTGATAGACCAAAAATCAAAGGAACTACCACAGCCAGCTACTGCAAATGTCCAAACAGATAAGCCAACTCCAATCAACCGAAATGGATTATGACTGCAAATACAATAGCAAAATAGATCACTAACTATCATACCTTTTAAAGGAAAGTATATAGATTGCAAAAGTAAAATTAAGTACTAATGCTCCATAGCTAGCTGAATATATTAACTTCAGCCAAATGTACGGTTTATATTATCGCCTTCCAATGCAGTTAGTTTTTAATGTCTTCTAGCAATCTTTTTTTTTTTGGCACCAAAGCACAACTAAATGCTGAAACTTTTCATGCTTTTATCAGATATCAATCCCCATAACTGTCTAGATTGCCACTTTGCCAGTGTATATAAACAAGATGGCAAATATCAAACGGAAATGTCCTCTCTATTCATTGATAATTAGTTTGACCAGAAAAGCACAAATAAATCAATTTAAAACAAGATGACAAATATCAAATGGAAGCTTCCTTATAGAATCGCCATGACACTTGTCTTTAACTTGATTCAATTCCGCAAAGAGGAATACAGGAAATGTCCATTTACCCATTTACAAGGTCCAATGGCTGAACTTTGTCATCAGTGCAAGGTCTTGTTTTTGGTGATATACAATTTATAAGCAAATAAATTTCAAAACACTGTCCCAAATGCAGAATTCGCTTCTTCGATCAGCTTAATTATTTTAAAGATGGACTCTAGCAAAAGTTCATGTAAGAGATAAGATCTACTTTTGACCCAATACCTAATACCTTAAACTTTGAGATCATTATTTAGATTGGAGTTTTAGGCATGGCTAACATTAGATCATGCACAAAGTTAAAATAGCATCTACATGAAACTACAACTTATCATATGATTATTATCTCATTATATGGGCTAAGTATGCAAAATCTCCAAGAAAAAAGAAAGCTGCAATTTTGAAAATAAATGAATCTATATCAAGCACTCTTCTGCCCCATGCTAACATGAAATGACTGCAGTTTCTGCAGGGTCCATTCAAGTGTTCCATGAGATACATAAACACATGAAAAGCCAGTGTATATCACGTTTTGAGAAAAACTTTATGGTTCACTCATCTCATTAGATAACCTAAATCTCATCTCATTAGAGTATAGCATGTTCACTCGGTTTAAAAAAGCTTAGGAGGCTGGAGGTCAAGAATCAAATTGTTCACCTTTTGGCCAGAGATGCAAATATAGGAGAAGCAACCAGAAGCCCAACCATAAATGCTGATGACAAGATTCCATCTTGAAAATTGCTCAACTTGAAATCCCCCCTGCAACGAAAGCAGCAAGCCACCTTGAAATGATGCTAAGCCAATTAACAAGTAAAAATAAAATAGATCCTTCATTATGTATAACAGTGACAACCACAATTTGAATTGAACATCACCGGGGGAAAAAAATACTTGAACAAAAAGGCATTTGCATTAGCACATGATTGTGGTATCTGAATATGGTATAACATGAAGGAAACATGAGCAATATCAAACCTATTTTACAAGAATGAACTCCTGGATATAAAAACTAAACAATGGTAAGCATAAAAGCCTCAAGCCTCAATCCTCTATCAGCTTCACATTTGCAGAAAGAGAAATAGTTATGTAATTCATCAATGTTCTTATTCTTGTCTCCTCCTTCATTGTCCAAGCTACAAGTTCAAGTTTTACAAAGATCAGGCAACTGAAGTCATTCACAGTTAAGATGTAAATTTCAATGGTCCGTGCAATTATGATTCCAATTGTTTGAAATTTTACCTGAACATCAGCAAATAAGAAAATAAAACTATAAAAATCATCAATGATTAGTAACATCCATATGCTCTAAGTATTCAGTATTCACATGTCATCTCATAATTCGGAGAAGTATCACCAACAATCCTTAAGTCTGGGAACCAAATTTTAGGCCCCAGTAAGGTGCATTTCAAATGAATTTTGGCAACAGTATCAACGTAAGAATATACCCTGACAACTTTACATGGTAAAACAAAGCTTACAAATAGAGCTTACTGAATTCCGCTACCCGAAGTACAAATCCCACCGTCAGTACAAGTTTCAAGACTTCCATTAACACCATTACTGGCTATGGCTCCCCGATCCACGTAGTTTATCAAATTAATGACACAAAATATAATAAGAAGCCTGAAGCAAGAGAAAACTTTATCAACATTTACAAAATACACAGGAATAATCAGGGTTTGTCTAGATAAAACACATAGAATTAAAATGCAATTTTTCTTTTGGAAATCAAAACATCTGCAGTTGCATCGTGTAGACATGAATAGCTAAGCAAGGCAACTTCCATTGCTTTAGTATCCCATCACATATGCAATCCCAAGTGCCACAATGCATCATAATATTTTGAGACATTAAACGCGTCTTGACCAAGTCGAACCTCCAGATATCCTCATATTACCGACTTGCATACTAATTTTCTGGAAACACTATTATTTTCAGTTTCACAAATTACTAGTTAGGAGGAATCCATCCTGATAAGAAACCGCAGTATTCACTATTCACATCTCAGAGCCTCAGAAGACCTTGGCAGCAAAAATTAAAACCCCCATATAGAACTAGCTCACATAAACACAAGCAAAGGCAATAACTAGAGGAAACATTTAATCCAGATCAAAAACCACTTTTTCTCTTTCCAAATTAAGAATTTAAGACCGTATATTAGTAGATAACATTAACAATGTGAGATAAATAATAAAGTAAACCCAGGGTCCGGAAGGCGGTTCCTAATTTTACTTTTCATTTCTCCAACTCAATCAGCAACCCCTTCAGAATCCACTAAACATGGAAGTAGTTAGCTACACCAGCCCATTCGAGGCGAAAAAAATAAGAGGGTCAAAATATAAAAACGGGGAAAGCTGGCTAGTTCATACAATATACTTCAAAAATAAAGAGGACGTAACAGGACAGGATAAATTCGAAAAAAAGAACGCGAAATTAGGTTTCTTAGGCCTTAGCAGAGAAGAAAATTGCTTCCTTTGCCGCTAATTCACAATCCTGGCTAGAGATATGAGATGGAAAAGGAGGAAAAAGATGAAATACCTTTTAGGCGTAAACCATGATGGAGAAGAAACTGACTTGGTGAGAGAGTCGTCTGCCATTTTACCACCTGAATGGAAGCAAGCAGCAGCAGAATTTGGGCAACGTTGATAAAGAAATTAGAAGAGGTTTGGCCAAAGAAGAGGCTCGGCTTGAAATTCAAGTTTTCGCGCAGGTCTGGTGCTGTTATAGGCCAACTATTATTGTTGTCATTCATCGGCATATAATTTATAATAAATTATTTATATATTGGTATATTACATACCCAACGCTCAACCAGCAAATTTTAAATACTAACTCGTGTGATTAAGTATGTAAATATTAAAAAAATTAATTAAATTAGCTATTTCTATTAAATATATATTATTTTTAAAATATTTTTATTAATTATGTGTATTAAAATTATCTTTTTACAAAATTTTTAATATGTGTCGTCACCATATAGATTTTTTTTAAAAAAAGATAAATATGAAAGATAAAATAATTGAAGTATTATATTTTAAATCTTTTTTTTTGGACAAACGAGTCTCTAATTAATTTTATATTAAAAATGCAGTCAAATCATTTTATGATTTTATATTAAAAATATTGACTTTTAATTTTAAGTTATAAACTTTCAACTTGGGCTTGGCGTGTTCTGTTCTCGTATTTATCGTTTTATCTATTTAGAATAATATTTTTATTAATAAAAAATTATCAACTTTTTTTATGTTTATGAAAAAATTAGTCAAAAAATTATAAAATTAATTATGTAATGACGCCTAAGATATATCTAAAAACCTTGGTGTAATTTATCTTCAGCTTGTATAGCTCTTTTTTAGTAGTTTGTAATCCACATAAAAATATGTTGCACGCAATTTGCATCCTCCTAAGATATTTTTGCACAATTAATTTTATAATAATGGATTTTTTACCAATTTTTTAGTGTTTATGAAAAATAAAATTTTAACTTATTTTTCAGACATTAGGTGATGCATAAAAAACTTGTCTAATTATGGGAGAGGATTGTCTCAACTTCCTTCCTCCCATTCCCCCTACATTTCTCTCCATCATCGTTATATCAAAATTTTGATGGTTCCACCGTTCCACTGCTTCCTTCTATTTCTCTCTCTTTTTATCCATTTACCCCCATCTTCTTCTACTCTCAACAACCCCCCGGGGCGGGGGCACCCAAAAAAAAAAAAAAAACACAGACACACACCTTCCAATAATCAATTTTAAGTCCATGCCAACGAAAAATATTTAATAAGAATGTTAAAAAGAATATAGTGTAATGGAACTTTTAAGAAATTCATACATAATTTGAAAATAAAAAATTATTTAATATTAAAATCCAAAGAAAATCAGTGTAATTTACTCAACAACAAATCATCACTTATTCGACTGGTGAGGGCCCATCATTACTAAGTAACCAACAATCCACTTCACAAATTCTTATTGCTGCATAAGCCGAAACATGAACGTCACAGCATTCCCCATCCCATGAGAAGTCCTGTGTCATTGCTTCCTTTATTCTTCCTTCCCACTTGGATGGGCTATTCCTCTACAGACATATGAAAAAGCAAAGGATTTATAAGTTGTGGCACGTCATAATATATACTATCTCTAGTCATAAATATAAAATTTAGTTTGTAACGTAAATTGCGCTACAAATTAAATTTTTACATTTATGACTGGAGGTGGTATTTTGATTTCTGTGTGTGTGTGTAGAGCTATAGATAGAGACTACTGGAAAATCCATGAGAAATAACACACAATTTCACCAATGGCAAGGTCAAGAGAAAGGTTTCCAAAGGTGGAGTTGATAAACAGAGAGTACTTTGTGGTCTCATGATCACGATTTATGAAGTTCCTGACAAAAAATATGATACAACGGGATAAATTTCCTTAGTATACAATAAACAAGGAGGGGAAAAATCATCCATAAATAATTGTTTAATTAATATTCGGCGGAAGATGGTTACCTGTTAGCGGCAGCATCATGGTCAACTACTATTGGAGCTGCTCCATACCTTAAAGCCTTGAGCTACACATTCCAACCACGCAAAGTATTAAAATTTTCATAAAACATGAAAATTCCCAAAGAAAAGAATTTGCCTAATCTAAGGCCAAATGCCCACACCAACTACGGGAACATATTGTAATAGAAGGTGACGGAGCCTTTCTCAAGAGCCAACATAAGGATTACAAAGAGAAAAAGATGGAAAGATAGTATGATGTCCGCATCTATATTCTGAGACTCAGAATAGCAACATTCAATATTCATAAAGACAAGGAGCACAATCTTCCTGAGGAAACTTCAATTTTGTTAGAATCTCTTTTTATTGGCAAGACAAGATTCACACACAAGGGAAGTTACTTTTTCATAACCAGGATGTTGACCATCCTATTTTGGAGAAAGAGCATAAAGCTAGTAATATTTAGGATGTTTCAGACCTAACTGTGGTCAAAAGGGTATTTTGGGTACTAAGGGCATCACCTTTGATCTAATTAGCCATGGGGGAAATCAGGGAAAGGTAAGAGTTATTTTGTAGACTGAGTTTAGTGAGGAGAGGAATGGCCTATCGAAGGCCAGGTTAGGGATGGAGGAAGGGAGTCTTTCTTCATCATTTTCCTTGTGCTTTAGAGTGTTTTGTCCTTAATGTGAGCTGTACGACTGATATCTTGCACTATAACCAAGTATTTTGTGTAATCAATATCGGTTGCAGCATTATTTTCTACTGTTAATCTTGGGTCCTATCAAATTTCCACCAAAAGTAAACTACTGTCTTGAAGATGAACCAATTCTGGTTCATGTATGTCTACCTTAAGCTTCAAATAATAGAGGCAAAAACACTACTAATGGGGGAAGTGATGCACTTACTGGAACTTCTTCAACGGGGTCATGAGAATGGCACAAAATAATGTCAGATCCAGCAAATGTTAAATGTAATAGAGCTTCATCATATGTGAGCACAAATTTCAGATTTTCATCCTGCAGATTTTGAAAGCAAAAGCAGATACCATCGGAAGATGAGGCAAAATGTTGAAGATAGGTTAGCTAAAAATGTTCCTCATGCAAGATAATGAGCTATCATAATATACTTCCAGGGTTCCAGACAGATGAAAACTAATCCTCAATGCTTTCCAGAATAGCATGTAGCACCCAATTGCAGCAATTAAGATGAAAATTAAGATGAAAAATGAAAACAGAACAGGAAACACCTTTAGTTCTTTCTGAAGAAACTCCAGTGCCTGATTAGAGATGGATCTTTTACTATTCCCCATAAATATAATCTGCAGATAATCAATGAAAAATTACCTTTAGTCTAAAATCCTCCCAGAAAAGATCTCTCCCACAGTCAGATTTATTTTGTACAAGATTTACTAGCTCATGTTGGTCATAACATGTTCTTCATCATAAGAGTTTTGGCTTTATAAGCGAAACTTCGACTTCAGACAATTTTATATCCATTCTTCTAACTTTGGAGGTTCCTTTTTAATAACAACAAAGGAAAACTTTCAGTTACGAGCAATACGCAACTGAACTGCTGGGGCAAATAGTATGAGTTCTGTAGGAGTAGCAACCTGAACATTGCGGTCCATAGTATTCCAGACAATCTCCTTCAGTTTGTTCACATCAATGTCTCCCCATTCTGAAAAAATGCATCCAACCTGATAAAAAATTTCAATAACAAACAGACGAGTAAAACCAAGTGTAGAGAACTCATCAGTTTCATAAAATATAAGAAAGATTAGTTGTGTCTGTAAGAACTGCTCTAAGAAAATCTGGAAAAACCAGATAAATGAAAAGAAAATACAGAATTACACCAATATCAGTAATATTGTTAGGCGTCCTTAAATCTAAACATGTGCTTATGTGTTAAGGTATATAACCACTCAGTGAGATATTTTTTATGACTGTATAAATGTTAAGTATTTATGCAACATCAACACATGAAAAACACATCAAAGGCCCGTGCTTGCTAAACACGAGGATGCGGTGTTTACATAGAGGTCAGATAATAGCAGATTAATCATTAACCACACAGTTTTGTCATTTCAAAGAGAATTAATGTCATGTGTGCTTTTCTAGACAATGAATGAAAAGACAGTCCAGATCATAGGCTTTTGTTAGACTACAACTATGCAATCCAATCTCCAGGGGCATCAGGATGGTGAAAATGATCCATATAGATCTTGCAGAGTAAATGTCAAATTTAGCTATATTTTAAAAATATAAAATATAAGCGGCTTGATTTATTTTAATAGTCAAATTTTCAAAGAGATGGCATGCTGCATTAACTTGATAACTACGCATTATTTGAAATTCAGATTGATCAAAATCACATCTTAAGGACACCATTTGACTGCATGAAGCTTTACTAGAACTGTTCAGTTTCAACTTTTATATTTTTCACACGAGGTATAAGACTTAAAAGAGACCACAAGTGAGATACATATAAGAATATTAGAAGCATCTTTTGACAACCCGAGGCGCTGCATTAACTATGCATTATTTGAAATTCAGATTGATCAAAATCACATCTTAAGGATATCATTTGAATGCATGAAATTTTACTAAAACTGTTCAGTTTCAACTTTTATACTTTTCAGACGAGGTATAAGACTTAAAAGAGACCACAAGAGAGATGCATACAAGAATATTGGAGGCATCTTTTGATAAACCCAGACGCTGCTGCACTTCAACTTTGCAAACGGCTTTACCTTCCATATTTTCCGCATTAAAATTTTCAGGAAGAAAACAGTCAGTTGAAGGATCCCATTGTAATTTATCTAATCCATAAGGAGCAATGAATAACTTCTCCCTACAACCATACGCAAACACAATTATGTTATCCTTTTTGATGGGGGGGCTTTAGTACGAAGCCAGATCAATTCAATATTATAAAAGGTATCACTTTAGAAGACATAAATCATATATTAGGTCATATGCTATGTCAAAAGCTACATGGAAATATAATTTGAAGGAGGACAAGAAGAGACAAAACACATTTGAGATTAAAGTAACAAGATTGGGGAATGTTGTGATACAATGACAGCATGCTTACCTATGAACACCTAAAGTCGATTCCAGTCCGTGACTCGAACTATGAAGAATTCTGTGCTTTGAAGGGATGGATGACATTATTACCACACCATTAGCGTAGACAATTCCACCCTGCAAAATCACACAAACTGATAATTCAATGTTGGAAGGTGATGGGCCAAAGCTCAGTCGTATGATGTGCCTGGGGTGTGAGGAGTTAGCATGGGTCTCATGGTAGGGTATAGACGGGGACAGGCAAGTGAGGTTTAGTGAGGGCTTATCCTATTAGTGAGATGTGTGTGGAGAGCCTTCAGTCTCTTCAATACAAGAAGAAAGTGTTCTCTGTGTGCTTGTTATTGTATTTGCTGCTTATTTTCAGTATTTGAATATCATTTGTGGCTCATTTCCATCAGAAAGTTAAAAGTGGCTAGGACTGGAGCATTTCTATTTCGGTCATCTATGGCTGGAGCTTTTAACAATTAGATTTTGCCATACAACATATGGTGATATTCAACAAATGAAAAGTGTTGCTAGACGGGTATCAATAAGAAATCAGCAATTTGTCCTAAAGACTGAAATTTGGCCTTCCTTCAACTAGAAAAGATCACATTTAGTAACTCAGCAAAGACAAGCAAGTAATATAAGTACATAAGCACGCACTTTCAGATAGGTGAAAAGACTTACTTGAAACATTTAAAAACCACCTGTTCAATGTTTTAAGTATTATACTTAAGATAAATCTGATGACATTTTACACTTCTACCAATACACATGATGATGGCGAGGCCTTCATTCTTCCAGATTGAACCTAAGGCACTTTTTTCATATTTATCCCTTCTCAAGTGCATGGTCACTATTACGAACTGAATTCTGAACAAAATAAAAGGCATAAATGAAAAGCTGAAAGATAATCTATCCTGGATTCTCTCTAGTTCGTTTTCCCCTTCTTAAGTAAGTCAGCCATGGTTGTTTTGGGGTCATATCAGTCACTCTAATATAATGTCACAATGTGCTGGTATTGGCAAGTGCATAATTAGATACAGTGTGTCATAACATGAACAAATACCAAAGAAGTATCATGAGATCTCAAAATTCCATCTTGGCAAAAAGGTGCCTAGATGGGGAACATAATTGTGGCATAAATTTCTCATCTTTAACTCTTTTCCGATTACAATTCAACATTCAAGTTTACCAAAACAAAATAACATCAAGCAATGTTCTCATATCAATTTTTACGTTGATTAAACCCAATGACTACAACACACACATACACACAGAGAATAAGCATGCCAAGATCTGAGATGGGAACTATAACGACTATCTTGACTTAAGTATAATTATCAAGGTGATATGTTAGTCCCAGTATTCTTGGCTTCATTAGAATCTTCAATATTAAAAAACATCAACATAAAGCTAAGGCTGGAAAAAAAAGTCTTGGCACTTTTCGTTCAACATCATGGGACTATTATGTGGTACTGGGGACAGAGAGAAGAGAAAAGGAGTTCGACATTAAAGAGCATACCTTCAAAATATTGACAAGGTGTGTGCTTGTGTTATCTTGCAAACGATCAGAACGATGGAGCCTTGCAGGATCAAGCCCACATAAGGCCAATTTATCTGGCTGCTCTAGACACTAAAATATTTGCACGTTCTATGGTCACAAGATGGCACAACCAAATAAAAACATAATCCAGTAGCTGATTAGCTTATCAAAAAATAATCTAGTAGCAGAATATGTAAAACATACCTGAAATGGAAATAACGTTAAAATTGAATTAAGGGAAAAAGACACTAAAATACCCTCAAAAATACTAGAAGACAAATTAAGGTGGGTGAATTTCAAAATCTCAAATCAAACTCCTTGTCCTATTTTGGAATTTTAAAATATTGTAAAATGACAACATTGCCCTTACTTCCGATTACAACTTTTATATAGTTATTGACTACTCTAGTTTAACTATTGATTACTTTTGTTTTTAAAGTTCCATACTACTTTTGTATAACTATTAACTACACAAGAGTAGTAAATAACTAAACAAAAAGTAGTCATTAGATCTCCAATAACACTTGATGCATTTTTTGAATTTTTGAAACAAAAATGGTCAATAGTGAAACTAGAGTAGTTAATAACTAAACAAGAGTAGTCACCAAATTTTTATAAATGAAAGTAGTCAGTAGCTAAACAAGAGTAGTCATCGGAGTTCTAAAAACAAATGTAGTCAATAGCTTAGAAAGAGTAGCAAATACATAAGAAAGAGTAGTCACCAGAGCTCCGGCAACGATCATCAGCAGGGTCTCCGGTGCCAGAGCTCCAACGGCTAGAAACCAGCTAAAGGTGTTGAGGTGGCAATATTTAAAATATATATATAGTAAAGGGCATTTGTGTAATTCGGCAAGATTTAAAAAATTCCAAAATAGTACAAGGGGTTTGACTTGAGATTTTGAAATTCACCCACACTGATTTGTCCTTTAGCAATTTCCAGGATATTTTCTTGTCTTTTTCCCTTGAATTAACCTGATACACAACAAATATACAAGAGGGGAGTAAATTTAACTTGCCTGCATACTAAAGTCCTGGCATGTCAGTAATATTCTTGCATCCTCAAGTCCCTAAACAAAGTAAATAATAGAATATAGCAAATATCTTTTCCAAGCTAGGTCAATAGGAACAAGCCAAAAATGACAGGTTCAGTTGGTTTATCCCATTATCTGAGGCTTTCTTCCCTATTTAAGGTACTTCAAAATTAAAAGTACTTTAAATTAAAATTTGAGAACAGGCACCTGTTGAACAATCAAGTCCCAGAAAAGGGGCCCAACAATGGCAGTCTCCCAGTTATGTATATGCAAAACATCAGGTTTCTTTCCACATTTTACTATATAGTCAAGTGAAGCACGAGAAAAATAGGAAAACCTGATAGCACAAGATAATGTATCAAGATTACTCACAATTCTATACACGATAACAAATAAAACATCTAGGTGCAGTCAAATTTCCCTCTCTTGTCATCTTAACCAGAGAGTAAGTCCTTATTGCTGATCAAATTATCAGATTGTTAGAGTTGCCTTTTGACTTCTCTTTCTCTCTGAAGACGGTTCAGGAGTACAATGTGGTCAAAATGGGCTCCAAACCAGCATGTAATCAAGAAACGTGTTCGAATCCATTTCATCCCATTACCTTCTATTCTTAAAATCAACCCATTTTCTGCCCTATGTCAATTTGTTTTGTTATAATTTTAAAAAATTAATATTTTCTACTTGTTATAACAGTGTCTTGAAAAGGATGAATAAAGCCTATTCTTGGAGTAATGCAAAATTCAAGTTTCAGTTTGAATATTCTTCTGTTCTTGTCAAGTTACATAAGCTGAAAGAACAACCTTTTTAGATCCATCTGGTTAGCCATATAACATAGATCCTCGACACCAACCTTACTTTGAAATGATTTTTGAAGTACCACAAGGGCAGATGAAAAGTTATGCACCAAATTATCAGGGATAGAATATCACTTGCCTTTCAAAATCATCTGGGTAGCCATGTATCATTTCTCGGCTGAAAAGGGATGAGTACTGTAGTGGCTCTATCAAAGTGACTCCAATGCCATAAACAACACTGTCACATATTCAAGTATAAAGGCAAGAACTATCAGCAGATTTTAAACACAACATGCAAGGTGAACTTCATCTCTGACTTTTTTTACAAACTACTGGCATCCACTTATATGCAACCTCATGATCATAAGCAAAATGCCAAACTAACCCATTCCAAACTCTGTTTCCATGTAATTGACCATTAAAATATGAATAAGCCTCAGCATTAACTTCATGCAACCCTTGCACTTCATCCAATTCAAACAAGCATACCTATGAGAAAGTTACACAGTCAAAGTAAGGAATCAGAAACATCAGGTTGTAATTGGGCTCATATTAGAGCAATTGGAAAAAGAAAAAAAAAATGCTTTTGGAAAAAAAAGAAAAACAGAACTGATACAGAATATGCATAACTTTTTCAGCAGGTAATCGTAGAAATTTTAAAGAAGAATCAAAGGGCAAAAAAAATGGCTTCTCTCTTTTACTTTGGCAATATGACCTCCACCAGATGACCTTTCCTTTGCAGAGCACAAGATATGCCAGTCACATATGATGCCGTAGATCCACTAGAGACTAATGGTGCCATTTCTGTGCAAATGTGAACGATGTGAAAAGCATTCCTGGAGAAATTGACCCCAAAAAAAAAAAAAAAAAGATTCTGTGAATCTTTATGAAAAGGAAAAATGGGAGGAAAAAAAGAAGTAAAGAAAAGAATACCTCTGGGCAAATCAAATTTTTGTAGTACTGATTTTAGTTTATTAAGACAGAACAAAGATAATCACACAATACTTTGGAAGAATCTCCACCAAATCGTGGCCGAAAAATTCCCAAACGTGTGGAGACAGGAATTCAGTATCATATTGAACTCAAGGTTTTATACAGTATCCACATTCATTTGTATTATTTTTAGATTCAGATAATCATGGTTGATGTTTCTCAGTGATTTGCATATAAGGTATGCCACTAATATGAAATGGGTGGTGATTTTGCAATACAACAACAACAACAACAACAAGCCTTATCCCGGTGGCAATTTTGCAATAAACTTCAAAAAGCTTGTCATATCAAAATATACTTCATAATACTCTCTGATCCTAAATGTAGGAGTTAGTTGAAGAGTTTGTTTTAGTTCTAAATATAAGACCTCAATATCTTTTGTGTCTCTCATATATTATTTTATTCCCAAGCTACCCTTGTTGATCGTACAAATTAATGTATGCAATCAAAAAGGGGTAATTTTTGTATGTAAATTATTATTGAAAAGGAAGGGTATTTTAAGAAAACCAACACACATTTTTCATAAATAACTAACTTTACTAGTTTTTTTAATTTGTGTGAATTAGATATTCAGTTTCTACATTTAGGATTGGAGGGAAAACAATTATCATTTATGAGGATAAAATGAAAGAATGAAACTGAATGAAGCTCGTAAACATTTGATTTACTTTTTGCTGCTGTCTGAGAATTGACGAATTTCTTCTAAAAGATCGGAGTCCCTTCTTCCTGGGATGTCAGTGAAAATATCAGCCAGGCTCAACTTGTGCTTTATCACCAACCTTCTTAATTCAGATGCCTCCCCAGGAGAAATCATGTTGGTTAAAACCATTGAATCAATCCGAAGCAGCAACTTCCAACAAATTGACAGGTTGTCTGGGATACAAGCAGAAACGTATAATGCAACTAATCAACCAGTGAAAAAGTAAAGACTAATAAACTAGGAAAAATAAATGGGAAAATTAATCTTTTGGTCCTTATAGTTTTCACTCATTTGTAACTCAATCCCTATGCTTTGACTCAGTGCAGCTCAGTCTTTTTAGTTTTGACTCGGTTGTAACCCAGTCCTTAAAGTTTGACTCACTACAACTCGGTCCCTATAGTTTTGTCTATTTTATAATTTAGTCCTTGTGTTTTTTAAAAATAAAATTATATATCTAATAAAAGGAGGAACTAAATTATAAGATGGTTAAAATTATAGGGACCGAGTTGTAGAGAGTCAAACTTCAAAGACTGAGTTACAACCGAGTCAAAACTAAAAAGACTAAGTTGCACCAAGTCAAAATATAGGGACTGAGTTACAAATGAGTAAAAACTATAGAGACCAAAAGATTAATTTTCCCAAAAATAAATTATTGATCTAATCAGATTGTCAGTAAATATGAAGAATACAACAGCCTTTGTAATAGAGACGTACTTTATTTAGGCCAGCTACTTGAGTATATGCTATGGGGTTTAAACTGAAAACACTAGCATACTTGAGTATGTAACTAATTCATTATTGTCTAATGGAACCAACTAATTGTAAAATTTAAAAATAGCATGTGTGTCAGCAAAAAAGAAAATGTAAAAGATAAACAAGATGTATTGATCTATTCATCAACGATACGTAATAAGGTGAAAAAGCACGGCCATAATATCACCTTTTCCGGCACCGGCATGCTTTTCCGCTTCCAATTTCTCTACCCTGTCGAGCAATGACCGCTTTTCTGCGTTAGCTTTGTTAAGTTCCTCTGTGGCTACAAGGCGTTGTTTGTTTAAGTACAGAATATCTGTTTATTTAAGAAAACAAATCAAAGTTACAAAATACTTCAGTATAACGCACAAATATCACTAAGGTAGACTACTCAGACAGCCCAAAAAACCAAGAATGACAGAAAGCTGAAACCAACTGAAGGAAGGTAAAGACACAGAATGGGAATTATCTATGGAAAATCAAGTTCAGGCCGGGAAAGAACTGACTTTGCTGAGCTTCTCTGAACAACTTCCAAATCTCATGGTCTTTCGCATCTTGATCATCTCCAGTTAACTAAAATATTGGGGGAAAATAGGTAATGAGATCCTTGCTAAGTAAGGAAACACAAGAAATGCGTGTAAACTACACATATCATACGCAAAACCACCATATACCTGCATTTTATCCACGTTATTAGTACCTTTACCCCTGAGATGCGTGTCAATTAAAATTTAGTAGAGGACTAGAGTATAAAACAAAGGGTTATATTATTGAATACATGTCAAAGAAAACAAAACTCTTACCGTTGTTCATCTTGGCGACTGTCGTCTCCATCGTTTCTGAAAAATATTACATATAAATAACAGGCCAAGTGAATTTCAAGGTGAATTCGCCCACTATCAACCCGTTATTTCTATTTAATACGCCTTCAATCAATTACAAGGTAAATTTCACTCACTATCACTAATCAAAAATGACGACTTATGAACCATACATATTAAGTTTCAAAGTTGCATCATGACAAGTCACATGCTGCGACCAAGTAACACTATTTTAGATTCCAACCATTGCTCTATCATGTACCAGTATGTGGCATTATAACCACACTCCACTCAACTTTACCCAGAAAAACACAATCCACTCCGATGCTTCTTAACTTCCAAATTTACGTTGTTTTGGAGCGAAACAAACAAGCTAAAATGAGATGGTTGTGAGCTTGACGGATGATTACTCAGCTTTCTAGCAGCATTCGTGCAGTATAAGCTCAATTCAAGAGTCTCACCTCAAACAACATAGTGGCAGGCTAGTAATGGGTTTCCGGGACAAGGTGGTGGTCCTTCTGGACGTTGGAATGCGACGAAGGGAAGGAACCCCGATCCCTGCACCTACTAATGTCCCCATTTTCCGTTTTCATACGCAGAGATAGGGAGGAAAAGAACGAGTAAGCTGCACTTGCACAACTATCCCACTCGAGATCACCAGTCCCATGACGATATAACAATGGCATCCATATCCACGATACCAGTATTAACTATTGATGGTAATTGCTTTCCCAGAAAGAAAATTGCCTTTATCACGGAAAAGGGACTGCCTATGCAGCAGCAGGAGGGTGGCAGAAATGGGACAAAATTCTCGAAGAAATTTTCACAATCTCGGTAAACATGAAGATGGTCATTACAGTAATTTCGCTCCATGACAAGAACTTACCGTGGTGTTTTTTTCCCCACTCCCCCCCCCCCTCTCAAATTCATGATTAAATGTTCATGTCATCATCAAAATGAGCAGCGGAATTTTGTGGAAGCGTTATTGCGTCAAAATCTCACTCAGAGACTCGTTGAATCGATCATGGGATTCAGCGCCAAAGAACAAAATAAAATCGATAAAATATTTTGAAATAATAATTAAAAAAAAAGTCAACAACTTTATACTGCAGTGACGTGTGAATTCGATCAGCTTGTAAATTCATGCCATTGGTTTCTACTCTTCCAACCCTAATGGGAAAATAAAAATAAACGATTTATATTTCAAGAAAATGAATTGTTCGCAAAAAATCCCACCAAAAAATTTAAAATTACTAAATTTTAGATAAAAAATTCTTACAAAAATGTGTGATTATTTACAAATTCAGTGTTGTCAAAATTTATTAAAATGTTATTACCAAACTTAATTTGAAATTTAGTAGTTTCAAGCTTTTCTCATCATTTGCTTAAAAAAAAAAATTTTAGAGCTTCCCATTGAAGGTAATCCTATTCAAGATATTGTCGAGTACTAAATATAAACACTTCTCCTAATGGAGATTCGAATCTTAATTCGTCACCTTGTGAGGAACTGACTCCTTTAACGTATTCAAACCATGTTCGACATAGATGATTTGCACTAGTCGTGAATCGAAGCTTGTACTCTGTTTTTGGTGACAAAGCTTGTATTCTTTTGAAGCCCAAAGAGTCTTGTTAAAACACAAAAATATCTTCTAACACTTTAAAATATACTATCTCTTATGATTAATATAAAAACTAGTTGATTAATTTGAGTAGATTACAAAACTAGTTAAGTTAGTTATTTATTTATAATAAATAAGTGTTGGTTTTTTTTTTAAAATATCTTTGTTAATCAAATGTATTAGCTAGAACTATATCATTATTACAAGGACCATTTTAAAAAAATTAATAAATATAACAGACAAAGTGAATTAAGATATTATATTTAAGACAAAAATAAAGGCAAAACAAAGTTTTATATTAAAGAGCAAAGGTAATATATTTTTTAAGTGCATGCTCTAAATTATTTTATAATTTATCTCAAGGTTTAAAATATCCTTTCAAATATGTTTAATATTATAAAATATTTTAGAATTCATAATATTCTAAAACGCTTTTTTAAATATATCTAATTTGACGTGTAGACGCATTCAGGGAAAAAATTTTTTTAAAATTATGCCCCAACCACTAAATACCTGAATCAGCTAGCCTTGACCCGCAAACAAAAAATCTCTTTATCTTTACAGGTTATTTTACTTGATTCTAAAAATTCATTTCAGATTAGAATCAATTCAATGTGAAACAGGAAAAATTACCATGAAATGCAAAGGAAAAAGAATAACCAATAAAAAGTTTTAATAACAACTATAAAGTTATCTTTTTTATTTTCAAACTTGTCATAAGTTTCTTTATTATCATTGCGATTTCCTTGAAACTTCGTAACAAATCGCCCAATAAGAAAAGCAAGTCGTACAGATCTTCGCGAAAGATTAGCTCTTGTGGGATTTTATGCCGTTCTTTCTTTGGGGCCTGAATGCCCTTCTTGATTATTAGAGGTGCGGACACTTGGACATCCTCCACCTTAACAAATGAACACGTCATCAGCAACTTTAAAATTTGCAGTTTTCCCACGTCATAAAATAGTGAAATACTCCTTCATTCCGCTACGTACTTTTGAGCGTAAGCATTTCTGTTAGTCCTTCGAGGATCTTCGGCAATTTTAACTACAAACTCGTCTAAAGTCCGTCCACCTACTGAAATTCCCAAATTGTATCGCCTAAAATCAAAAAGGGATTCCCAGCTTTTTCTTTCCTTTTTTCCTTTTTTACGAAGAATTGGGCGATTCAAATGATTCTTATTAGTTGTGAAAGTAATCATCTTTAACCATCCATCAATGTGCCCAAGGCATGTCAAAAATATCACAACATGCATGCATTCCCCTGCTCCTACACAGGGACGTCTTTCCCACCTAAGATAAAAAAGAATCATCAGAACAAGTGCAAAGGACCTTTTTTTTTTGGGGGGGGGGGGTTAATATGGGGCAACAGATTTCTATTCAATTGAAGAATTGATTAAATACGATTCAAACTGGTAATTAAGAAGGAATGTCTCTAATTAGACATATTATGAATTTGGAAGCCAAGGGAAGATATAGTGTTAATGCTCAGCAAAGCTTACGCTTCTTTAACTTGGCCATTCGTCTTCTCCGCTCTCTTTCTTCCTCCTCCTCTATCAACCGGAGTTGCTCTTCATCCTCTCTCTTGGCAATTTTCGCACTGTTTATATCACCACAAGGAAATATAAATCAACGAACAGAGAAACCCATGATTGCCCTGAACTGCAGAAGATGAGAAGATATACAAGTGATCCATAAACTTGCAAGTTTCTTTACGTTATGGTCACATTTGGTACGCGCCAGAGAGCTTTTGGAGAGAAAAGTTTCATGAGTTTTTTTTTCTCCCATCCTCCTAATTCACTTCCTCATTCCTATTTTATACAAATCATGTGTTCTGGTAGGTCCGGAGTGAGGACAAATGGGGCAGTAAATGTGGAGCTAAAGCTAAAAGAAACATACCTCCTCCTTTCTTCCCTCATAATATCATCAAAACCTGCCTCCATGTTGATATCATCCTCATCGTCATCAGCAAATTTGTTGGGGTTGTAGCTGCAAAATATTCAGCAAATTGATTACAAAAAATCACCAGATTTGCAGCAAAATGAGCATTGCCATGCTAAAACTGAGAAACTCCAATCAGACATGTGAAACACCAGGAAACACCCTAGTAAAAAAACTTCGATCACAATGACTCTCTTTTTTTGGGGGGGGGGGGGGATCAAGGATCAGTGAAGGTAGACTGGAATTTTGAAGGATTCAGCCAAAGTCATTATCAGACTAAGGTGCTAAAAAATGAAGGGACAAAAAATTGGTCAAGATTTTTTTTTGGCCCCGGGGGGGGGGGGTGAATGTAAGAACATATTCTCCATCAGAATCAAGGGCTATCCACCTGCTCCCAAATATTTATCACACAATTCTCCCAATTCCAGAAGGCCAGCCCAGTCATACAATTTTAGCATAGTTTTGATAGTTGCCCACAAAATACTCTCCTTTTTGTCCATGATGAGCAATTAAAGAGGAGTTCATCAAGTAAGATCTGTGATAATTTGGCTCCTTCCAGATTTATTAAAAAACATTGCAAGGAAATAGAGGATCACATGCTAATTGAGAACTGGCAAGACTTACTGAAACATTCTTCTGATCATGCTAATAGCCCTTTGACCCTCATCATCATCATCATCTTCAAAGGGCCGTCTTACAGGCTTCTTCTTGGGACGTTGATCTTGGACTGCACGATGTGTTGGAACCTGTGTAGGTGGCCTCAATTTCTGTTGAAACAAGAAGGGCAAGAAAAACATTATCACCAATAAGAAGCTAAAATTACATGTACATGAATGTCTAGACGGCATCAAAAACCTGAGGAGCTGAAGATGCCACTGGCTGTTTGGGCATCATTTTAGGCTTTTCCCTTGTGTCTTTTCTTTGTTCCACACTCTGCTTTGAAATAGATGAATGAGCTTTCGAAATGAGTGGTTTCTGCACAGCATTTACAGGGCCTTTTATACCAGGCGTCAAAGACTTATTACTCATGATACCAACAGGCATCTTTGGAGGCAAGCCCTTTGGTGCCACCGGCCGGCCAGGTCCATTCACACTGTTGTTTCCAAGCTGTTTTCTTGAATCTGCTGATGCCATACTGGGCTTACTGGTAGAAGCTACCTTATTATTGGACCCTGCTTTAGGAGGTAATTGGCCACACACAGAACCCAGTTTTCTGTCCTCACGACCACCAGTAACATGCTTGCCACTACTGCTCAAAGGCTGTTTACTCTTTCCTTGTACTTGAGCTGGCCGTGCCTCTTCAAGATCAGCAAAAAACCTGTATAAGTTTTCTCAATCATAATAATATGTTTACACCCCCAACAAACATCCCATATAAACATGATCCCAGGCAGCGAAGTACCAGAACTTCGGGCAGACATATTCCTAGGGGGAGGCTCTTTAGCAGGGGCTGGAAGCTCTGCATCATCAGACAAAAGAAAGGAGTAATCCCTTGTATCCTTAATTTTCTGGGCTTTAAGCTTCACCTGGATAAACAGAGGAATTGACCACCATCATTTAGCAATCCCAGATGCTAGTTTACATTGAAGCAACTTCGAAAGATAGCTTCAATACCTGGCTGACTTTGGGTAGCTGATTATGAACTGCCGATTTTGATACCCCATTAGATACTTTGTTTTTGTTCTTGCTCTGCAGACAGGATCATAGTTAGAGTACTGATGCACCACATTATATGGAGCCAGAAATATATTAGAATGAATTTATCTTTTGCAAAAGTTGCCATTAATAAGCATCTGGTGACAGGCACGAGGCAACAAAAAGAACGACAAAAAGTAAGACAATGATGCCAAAATCTCAGCAGTATATGCAACGGCTTCGCATAAGTATACAGGTTATGACTTGCCATATTTAATGACCTTCGGCGTATTTTTGGGAGTACTTGGGGAGCCAAAATTGCATTTTAGCATGTGCGTGATTAATTTTGTCAAGAAAAGAAATCATTGACATTTATCGAAATGATTGTAGAAGTTTTAAAAATTTGCTCAAAGCATGATTTGATTCAGACATTTTTTTCACAAGTCTTGATGGTATTTGTATGAAATAGGGAAGCACCCAGAGCAGGAGAAAATGAGTTCAGAAGAGACAAAATAAATTGAATTGCATAGGCTCCAAGGCTGTGTCTTGTGAACCCACACAGCCTCTGCTCTCAATTTAGACCAGAGCAATGCTTTCTGATGCCATGGCCGTAGCATTGGCACTGCAGCTAAGCTGTAAATCCAAAGAAGGGAATTAGCATTGGCGCTGTGGCAGTAGCACTAGTTCCATGGCTGCTATTCTCCCTTCCCTTCCTCTTTCCCTAATCAATACCCACCATAGGGACATTGAGCCATTTACAATGAGAACAAGTTGGCCAATGTACCACAGGAGATCAATAAATGAATATGCCCAACAGAAATAAGTAAGCATAAAAGTGATTACAATAGATTGAAAGTTGAAGCAATCCAATACCATACAAGAAATTAATATAATGGCAAAGCTAGGCGTCTGAGTTCTTACAATATGAAGTGGGTTAGAAAGCCTAGATGCCAAATGCTGGTTTTCTAACAATGACTTGCTCTCTTGGATGACTCTTTGCGCGATAACAGGTTGAGAAGGACCAAAAAAAGACCCATAACTGCGAACAATTAAAAAAAATTGAGAAATACTCCAGTAAGTAATTCATCTAGTAACTACCAAATCCAAGCTGAACGTGAATAATATGAACGATAAGCATAGAAATGTGCGAAAATATTGCATTCAACTACACACAAAAAAAGGAAAAATAAACAAAAGTTGTAGCCAAACACAATAAATAACAGAATAACCAATATCCGGCCTACCATAAGGTAAAAGCCAAACAGCAAGGCATGCTTAAAGCTACTATGCACAGAAACATCACTTTATAAACATATAAATGAGGTAGGGAACATCTCTACAATTTATTTTCCAAAACCAAAAGATTTATGTCAGAGAAAAGAAAGTACAGATAAAATGAAAATTTATAAATCATGAATCTAAGATCAAATTGTAAGATTGCAGATCCTTATCATATGCATATATGACTTAAGATAGCGAATCAAGATCAAGCTCAGAAAAATTCTTTAAAATAAGCCATACTAAATCCAACTGACACCGGAAGAAACCCCCTACAAAAAATTTACCAAGGGCTAAATTTTAACTTTCACTTTACAAATGCGTTAGCCTCAAAAGTTACATCCCCAAAAGGAGCCTGATGGTACAACACCAGTATTGTGTCAAGTAGTTTCAGACTGTGAGCCACGAAACAGTTCCTTGCAGCCAAATAGGTTATACAAACACGACGTTTATCATAACTAAATTTATAAACTACTCCCAAACATAGCTAACAACCATTTGGTCATTCCAACGAACATAACACAAATGAAAAAGAGAATATATATCAAGATTCAATACAAAAGCATAACACAAAAATGCAATCGGTGTCATGAAGGAAGCATTGAAACAACCTGGTCAACATCCTTTGAAAACAAAATCAATGACAAGAAGTTAAGAAACAGCGAAAGCCCATTCTAGGTGTAACACTCACTTATCGTAAGGAAGCTTTTTCTCCCTTTCACTTGAACCGGCATGCGATGTACTGCTCTCCTTCTTCATCTGTTTTCTAATCGATTCTTTCAATTTCTGCCTCAATTCAAGATACTCCAGTTCTTCCTTTGTCGGTTTAGGAGGTTGTTCCTCTTCATATTCCCCCTCTCCCTCCTCTTCATAACCATATTCTTGCTCTAGTCCCTCATCCTCGTAATCATCATAATCTTCATAACCCTGCTAAAAAGGGAATAGGAGGAATAATGAGGCCTAAAACTAGTACCACACAAGATTAATAAATGTGACAAGGAAATGAACAAGGGAACAGGAATGAGGAATGAAGAAAAAACCTAACAAGCAATGGAATTATAAGGCTTACGTCTCTATCATATTCCTCCATTGCCGCTTGAAGAAGAAATAGACAGCCACCAATGACAAGTACCTAAAGTCTCAAGCCGCAAATCTAAGAAACTTGATACAAGGCCTGCTTGTTGATACCAAAACACAATGCAAATTAAGGTTAGGAACGAAGCTGAATTTCTCCTCACTATAACTGACAGTGTGTTGAGAGAGACGCAAGACCCAAAAAACAAGGAATAATTCCCATAACAAACTGGCTACAATCTTCTCGAGAAAACAAAACTAGCCATTAGGGTGAAAAATTCGCTAGCATTGAACAAAAATTTACAAACTTGTTTGTCTATTCCCTAAATTGCCATTCCCGCGAGGATCTAAATGATATTCAATACTTGTGCAGTAAGACCCAGGAGCAGAACCGCTCATATTCATGGTACGCAGTTGAATCGACTCAGATTTTGGGGCGAAATCTCCCGAGACCAAAAATATATGAACAATAGCAAGAAGCACGGGTGAAGTAATCAATTTAACAAATAGAATAATACAGGAAAATTGAAAGGAAAGAAAGAATGCAAGAAAGCTTACCGTGATCCCCTTCACAGCATGAAGTCGTCAATTAGGGCAGAGGAAAGATCGATGTTTGAGACCGAACGGCCTTTTATTTTCAATGTTCGAGAAATTTCCTTTAATCTGCTGCCACCGTTGTGCAATCCATGGACCTATCGGGGATCTGATCGTGCCCGTCCGACCCGAGCCATTATATTTTTTTTATTTTATTTTATTCAAATTATACATTTATATTATAGATAATTGATTGATTGTTTAATAAAATAATAATTATATAAACACTAAATTAGAATTATAAATGTTATATTTAACACTTTAAATTTTTATTTACCTTGAATTTATAATTTATAATAATAATATTTAGTACTTCCCTAATCTTTCAAAAATTTTGAATTCTAGCCAAAAGAAATTTTCCAAATTCCAAATACGCTTTTTGTATGTGTATCTATATGATTCAATAAATTTATATTTGTGTTTAATTAAAATTTTAAATTTAATTTATTAAATAATTACATATTTTCTACGTAGATCATTTTATTATTTTTTATTTGATTAATAATTTTTGCATTTCTATACTTATTTAGTTAAGAATATATTTAGACAAAGGGAAAAGTAAAAGGAAAATAGGATAAAAAATTTAAAAATAAAAAAATTTATTTTGGGAGAGTTTTCTTTCTAATATTATTTTTCTCTAAATTTTTTTCTCCTAAGTAAAAGCTAAATAAATAATACCAGAGTGCGCAGGATTAATTACTGTTATTGGTGGTGGATAATGGATTCAACCAAAAAAAAAAAATCCTCCGGTCTTTAATATAGGACCCAATTTTTGAGTTGATTTTGGTCCTAAATATAAGACTCATTCATCATATTTATCAATTTTCTCTAAATTACCCTTATAAATACTTCCTCAACTATAATCAAATAGAAGAGGGAGAGGAGATATTAAGAAAGATGATTATGGTGTTTTGGGAAAAATGTGTAACTTTTTTATAATTAACTAACTTACCTAACTTTCTTAATCTAATCAAATTAGTTAAATAAGTCTTATATTAAAGACCGAAGGAGTAATATATAAGAAATAGTGCCGTATGAAAATAAGCAAAGATATAAAATTTAAAATTTAAATAAATGGTAGCTTGATTATTTGGATGTTGATGGCCTTTATTTTTGCCGACAACAAATGTTGATTACCTTTTTAAAAATTTAACACGATAACTCTATTTTTTATAATAACTGAATTTTCTTCTTATTCCCCCGTTGCCCTCATCGTCCTCGCAGTCATTCATGCCGCTCCCGCATTGCCACCTGCTTCTCTACCTTCCCGTCTCTCTCCCCCAGCGCTGGCTACTCCTTTATCTTCTGCCTTCCGCAGTGCCGTAGGAGTCGTCTGTCATTGTCGTTGTCTATTCTTTCAGTTAACCTCTTGTGTGAGCTTCTTATCCTTGCTTGCTTAATCACTTCTCTTCCTCATCTGATCCCTCCGGTCACACCTCTCCTTCAAAGCGCCGCACAAATATCATCAAAGGTGAGCTATTTCTGATTTGTGATTTTTCTGTTTTGCTGGGTACCAATTTTTCTGTTGTTATTTCTCTCTGTTGTTCGGAGCCATACAACTCTTCAGTGTTCTGATTTTTCTCGAGCCGGCTTTATATGCTCGATTGCTCTCCAACTGGATTGTCTTGTGAATTCATCTATTTGTGTTGTTTTTCTCATTTCCATTCTAAAAGAACTGTAGTTGCTACCAATTATGGAGGAGCGATAACTTGTTTTTAAGTAAATTTTCATCTAAGGGCTGGATTGGATGATTATTGATTCTTTTGGTGTTTTTAGGGATACTTCGATATCCTTGTTTGTTTTCATCGCTGCCACTCTCATCGATCCATCTAGAAACCTCACTCAATGATCACCTAACCCCACCTGGCGTTGAAAGAGAATGGAGCGGGGTAACAACATGAAGGGTTGGGCCCTCACGAGCAAATGTACGAATTTCCGTTGGAAAAAATGTATTTATAATTGCAACCAGTTTGATTAGCACTCCCAATTCATCAGATTGTTCAGATTTGATATAAATAATTTAGATTTGATTTTTTTTAGTTTTATTTGTTTAAAATGATTATTTTAACTGATATAAAACTCAAAATAAAAATCATCTCTTAATTATTATTTTTTAAAAATAATTTTTATTAAAAAATAATTAATTAAAGTCTTAAATTTGGATAGTTTGATCTGGACGGTCTAGGTTTGATAAGTTTGATAAGTTTATGATATTCATTATTTTAATAAGCACTCAAATTGATTAGTAGTGCCTTAAAAAACAATTTTTAGTACGCACTAGTTTTTTTTGGCCAAAAGTGTGCAGCTATATGAATCTAGATTATATTGAAAAATTTGCAATATGTAAAAGTGATGCGCAGGATACTCATTTATGACAAAAAGGAAAAACGGTACACTTATCTTTATTTTTATTATATTCTTTTTTTTCAATATAAATGAGGTATGAGACAAGAATTATTTTTCAGTATAAATTTGAGACATCAAAAGCAAAATAAAGACAAATTTAAAAGATCAAATATTATATTGATCCTATTTTTTATTTCATGAAAATTATTTTGTAATAAATGTTCAAAAATTTTATTTTAATATAAACTCTCTCCATCACATATTATCTTTTTTTCTAATTTTTTATTATAATAATTTTTTATTTTGTTATATTCTCTCCTGAATAAATAAGAGTATTTTAGGAAGAAAAGAAATTTTAATTTTTACACATTTAATATTTTTAACAATTTTAACTAATTTTTAATTTATGTGATTTAGTCCAAAATTGCTTATAAAAATAGTAAAAAAAGGGTGTTAGGTGTATGGCCAGAAAAAAAAAAATTGTGCAGTATCATACTAATGGCTATTTGTTCTGTAGGGTAGCAATCAATTAATGTCAATTTAATAATCATAGTCATGTGTAGATGAAGAACAGACCTTGATAATGGACCGTGACAGACGAGTACATTGTGAAGTCTTCGACAATAATTAATTAATCAAAACAGTGGCAGAATCAGTAATTACATGCAAAGTACACGAGCAATTACTTGATGCGACGAGAATACAAAATTCGGTTCCGCGAGGCTCTTCAGGGTGTGTTTGGATGAAACCAAACCGTGGTTTGAAAAAGTGATTCTGGAGAATAGATTCTGGGAAGAATAGATTCTGTGAAGAATAAATTTTGTAAAAAAGTGATTATGAGAAGTGAGAGTGTTTGGATAGTTGTTATCAGAAGCACTTTTTATATATACAAATTACTAAAAAAAAGACATAAGTTAGTATGATAATTACAGAAAAAATAGATTTTATGATATATTTTAATTTGAAGGAATAAAATTGTTAATAATATATTTTTTACCAACATAATTACTAATACATAAGATAATATAATTAATAAATAATTAATGTGTATATATATTTATAAAATATAAGATTAAATATGTTTATAAAAAAAATATGTTTATAAAAAAATAACAAGATATATATCCTATAGGCTCTCACACTCTCCCTTTTTTCTCCAAAAGCAAAAAATTTTTGCTTTTTCCAAAACCATGGTTTTGGCTTTTAGAGGGGGTGTTTGGGTGATTGACACCCCAAACCATGGTTTAGATCCCCAAACCATGATTTGGAGTGTCACCCAAACACACACTCAGTCTCCTTCCCTCTTCTCGGTGCCCCGGCCATCACTGACACCTATTCGCTTTTAGTTCTCAACATCACATTCCGTAAGTTCCATCTTTTTTTTTTTTTTTTTTTTGACCTTTTGTGTTTGGGCGTTTCTTAGGTTTTTGCTTCGGTCATGGCGCTGTGAGAATCTTGACTTTTAATCGTTCCATGTATTTTTTTTTTTTTTGACCGGAATCGTTCCATGTATTATTAAACTTTCTAATTCTACCAGCTTTATATTTGTTCTCATTTTTGGGTACACTTAGGAGTGATATTTAAATTGCTTTAGGGTATGTTTGGTATCAGGAAAATAAAGGGAAAGAGAGGGAAGAGAAAATTTTAATGACCCCATTTTAAAAAATTTAAAAAGTGGGGTTATCAAATTTTGAAAAGGGAAAAATCTAAGATAAAAGAGTATTTAAAATTAATCAAAAAATTGCTACCCTTCTTCAAAATTTGATAACCCCACTTCTTCAAGTTTTTAAAATGAGCTCATTACCTTTCCCTCCATCTCCCTCGTACCAAACAGACCCTTAGGCAAAAGCTTTTATTTTTCAATTGCTATTTGACGGCAATTCTTTTCCCTCTGTCTAAATATATTCTCAAATAAATGATTATACAAATGCACAGATTATTAATTAAATAAAAATGATCTATTTAATTTTTTTTTATTTCATCCTATTTTCCTTTTACTTTTCCCTTTGTTTAAATATATTCTCAACTAAATAAGTATATAAATGCAAAAATTATTAATTAAATAAAAATATAATAACAATGATCTATTTACTTAATTTTTTTATTTCATCCTATTTTCTTTTTACTTTTCCCCTTGTCTAAATATATTCTTAACTAAATAAGTATGTAAATGCAAAAATTATTAGTTAAATAAAAATGATCTATTTAATTAATTTGATTTTGGAAGATTTTTCTCTCTAATATTATTTTTTCTCTAATTTTTTCTCCTAAGTAAAAGCTAAATATATAATACTAGTGGATACTGGGCTCAACCGAAAAAAATATACTCATCCGATCCTAAATATAAAACATTTATATTAAGGGTCCTATGTTTAAGACCCGAGGAGTAACATATAAGATATAGCGCCATATGCAGATAAGCAAAAATTTAAAAATTAAATAAATGGTAACTTTGATTATTTGGATATTGCTTAAAACAAATGTTGATTTCTTTTTTATTTTCTATAAAAGTTTACCACGATAAATCAATTTTTTTTAGGGGAAATCACAAATAAAGACCTTTCAATATGCAAAATAACAGATAGGTCACCTGAATAAGTGAAATTATTCACAAGGACCCGGCCTCAAATTGTAATTATGAAATCATGGCAAAATTACCAAAATACCCCTCTTTAATTTTTTTTTTTTTAAAGAAAGCCACTACCTCACCGAAATCCGGCCACCGACGCCGGAGCTCCGGCGGCTGCTTTCGGCCATTGCCGGCAGCTGGACGCCAGGGTCCGGCCGCCAGAGCTTCGGCGTCAGCGGCCACTTTCGGCGACCTTCCTTTGTTTTTTTTTTTGCAACTGTTTTTTTTTAAATAGTGGGGGAAGTGAGGTTGGGGGGATTTGATCCCATAACCTAATGCTTCCTAAAATAAGGAATGACCATTGAGTCGACAAAATTTTGTTAACATTATGATGCAAAAAAAAAAAATTAACTCATTTACTCTTGTTCCAGGTGATAACAACAATAAATTTAGAAATAACAAGTTCTGATTGTAAAATAACACGTCTGGAATAAAAATTTAACAATATGTTTTTTTTATAACAATAAATTTTTTTGCAGGTAATAACAACAATACATTTAAAAATAACAAGTTTAGGATTAAAATTTAACAACACGTTTTTTTTATAACAACACACTTTGTTTCAAGTGATAATAAAAATACATTTAAAAATAACAAGTTGTGATTATAAGATAACAAGTCTGGGATTAAAATTTAACAAGATGTTTTTTTTATAACAACACACTTTGTTTCAGGTGATAACAACAATCCATTTGGAAATAACAAGTTCTGATTGTAAAATAACAAGTCTGGAATTAAAATTTAACAGCACCTTTTTTTATAACAATTAATTATTTTATACTTTTGGAAAATAAATTATTTATAACTTATAAAAAGTACTTGTAATCTATTTAATTTGCTAAAAAAATAATTTTTATCTCCAATTTATAATCAGAACTTGAAGTATAATTTTTTATAGATTAAAAATACTTTTTTATTGTTCAAATTTATAAATAAAATTTAGGGAAAATGGCAACACACTTTTTTAATTTTTTTTAAAAAATTTTTAATCTATATATCTATACAACTTATTATAAATCAAATTACTTCTTATAAATTATAAATAGTACAATTTATTATGAATTAAAAATACTTTTTGACTGCTTAAATTTATAAATGAAATTTATCTCTAATTTATAATCAAAAATACTATTTTATTCTTTAAATATAAAAACTATTTTTAATATTTAAAGAATGAAATAATATAAAATTTATACTATGATTAATAGATTAAAAATGCCTAATTATAAATACTTTATAATTTATAAGAAGTAGTTTGATTTATAATGAGTTGTATAGATATACAGATTAAAAAGTATTTTTTAGAGAAATAAATATATTAAAAATATTTTTATAAGTTATAAATAATTTATTTTTTAAAAGTATAAAATAATTAATTGTTATAAAAAAATGTGTCGTTAATTTTTAATCCCAGACTTGTTATCTTATAATCAAAACTTGTTATTTTTAAATGTATTGTTATTATCACTTGAAACAAAGTGTGTTGTTATAAAAAAACGTGTTGTTAAATTTTAATCCCAAACTTATTATTTTATAATCAGAACTTGTTATTTTTAAATGTATTGTTGTTATTACCTGCAACAAAATTTATTGTTATAAAAAAACATATTGTTAAATTTTTATTCCAGACGTGTTATTTTACAATCAGAACTTGTTATTTACAAATATATTGTTGTTATCATCTGGAACAAGAGTAAATGAGTTAACTTATATTTTTTTTTGCATCATAATGTTAACAAAAATTTGTTGGCTTAATGGTCATTCCTTATTTTGGGAAGCGTGGCCGGATTCCGCTTTCTTTTTTGAAAAAAAAAATTAAAGAGGGGTATTTTGGTAATTTGGCCATGATTTCATAATTATAATTTGAGACCGGGTCTTATGAGTAATTTCACTTATTCAGGTGACCTATATGTTATTTTGCATATTAGAGGGTCTTTATTTGTGATTCTCCCTTTTTTTTTATAATGCCCGAATTTTTTTCTTATTCCCGCGTTGCCTTCATCCTCCTCGCCGTTGTTCTAGCCGCTCCCGCGTTGCCAGCTGCTTCTCTACCTTTCCGTGTCTCTCCCACAGCGCCGGCCTCCACTTACTCCTTCTTTATCTTCTGCCTGCCGCAGTGCCGTGGGAGTCGTCTGTCGTCATCGTCTATTCTTTCAGTTAAACTCTTGTGTGAGCTTCTTATCCTTGCTTGCTTCATCACTTCTCCTCCTCATCTGATCTCTCCGGTGACCTCTCTTCTTCAGACCACCGCACAAATTTCATCGAAGGTGAGCTATTTCTGATTTGTGATTTTTCTGTTTTGCTGGGTACCAATTTTTCTGTTGTTATTTCTTTCTGTTTTTCGGAGCCATATATCTCTTCAGTGTTCTGATTTTTCTCCAACTGGCTTCGTATGCTTGATTGCTCTCCAACTAGGTTGTCTCGTGAATTCATCTATTTGTGTTGTTTTTCTCATTTCCATTCTAAAAGAACTGCAGTTACCACCAATTATGGGGGAGTGATAACTTGTTGTTAAATAATTTTTAATCTAAGGGTTGGATTGGTTAAGAATTGATTCTTTTGGCGTTTAAGTTACGGATACGTTGATATCCTTGTTTGTTTTCATCGCTGCCACTTTCAATGAGTTGTATTGATTATTGAAACCTTCATATCTCATGCCACGTTAAGGTTAGCAGTAAATAGCTTCAAAGGGGAAGGGTAGTGGTCTGCTGGTGATTGTAATTTGTAGAAGAAGTGGAAATTTTAGGACATTGGAGCTTTTAATCAATTTATTCTTCTGCTATCAGCTTCCTGTTGCAGAAGCACTTGTAGGTAGTGGAGATTTTTATATCGGAAATATGGATTTTGAGGAAGTTCACCCGAGATCTTATTTCAGCCCATTAGTGCATCTATTGTGTACGGATCCAATAGTGATATTAGATTCCTCCGCGTGATACTTTGGGTAGGTGTGAGAGTCATCTTATACTTGTGCTGGGTGACATCTCCGTATTTTGTGGTGTGATTAATGAACTTGTTTTCCCTGAAGGATCAGCTCTCTAAGAGTTGTTGCGATGCTTCTATCATTGTTGAGGTTGCAGAAAAACCCAAAAAATTAAATGAAAAACAAAACATAACAGGTAGCATATTTGTCTAAAACATTATAAATTCTTTTAAAGAGTACATGTGATGCTAATGCCAACACCATGTTGTGCGTTTAAACTATGATTTTTTATTTTATAAATAGGTGATGAGGTGCTGCTTTCTCAAAGTTTTCACGGCCGTTTTATTGTAACTTTGGTTGGGATTTGCTGACATCTTTTTCTTCTGCTTTTATTGCTTGATATATGTACTCTTTTTGTATGAATTACAGAATGGGAAGCATAGAAAACAAGTCGATTTCTGATATGAGGGAGAATATTTTGTGCATATTTAAAGATTTCATGACTGGGTAATTGCAAATTTACTATTAATTGCTTAATTAATTTGTCTGTACTCATAGTAATATATTAGGAAGTGAAGGTCTTTTTTGGTTGTCTCTTTACCGGGAGCAAATAGATTACATGCTTGCATTGACAGACCCTTTAAAAGTGGGGAATTCTTTGAGATATTGCATTTTGTATCATTAGGAGCTCAACCTCTTCCTAAAGAACACCGCCCCCCAAAAAAAAATAAAAAATCCTATTGAGATTGAAAACGAATCCTCCCTTGTAAATTGAGAAAGAGATTTGAGTTGTGCTGACTTTTATTCCATCAGCTACTAAAATAACTTAAAATCGACTGTATACTCATCTCAGGATGCATATTAATTGAAGAAAGAACTTTACATGCTTATAAATATTATAAGTATCATTTAATCAGATTACAAGCTTATTGCAATTTTTACGTTTAAAGTATTTACATAAGCAATACCATCAGAAGTGAGCCTTAAGGTGCTTAGGTATAAACATTTAACGAGTAATCCCTACACCCAGGAAACAGTGGGAGTGAAAAATTAAGGTGGTGATGAGGGAAAAGAATTGAACATAGTGAAAGAAAATAATGCATAATGAAAACATTATCACATATACGTATTACTACTTACTACTGATGAAGCCGACTCTTGATATGCAAATATGTCTTTGCATTTTTTCTCTTTCTCTTGTAATTTCTGAATTCTAGGAAAAGCTTTATTTTATTTTTCCTTCTGTTCATTTTATGTAATTGTTTGGATTTTTACGCTGTGGTAGGATTACAAAAATTGATGAGCTGGGGACTGCTGGAAGCAGGCTGCTGATTGGCTTTCAACAAGCACTTGGTAGTTTTAGAAAGTTATGTTTAATTTGTGTCACTCGTTCAAAATAATAATTCTTGTCTCATACCTCATTGATGTCATAACTTTTTCATGCAGAGTACCTTCGTAGACCTCCTATAGAAGGAACTTCTGAATTAATTGACAACATAATTAAAGCTAATGAAACACAGAGAGTTAAAATGTATATTGAAGCTGGATGTAGGAATTCCCTTCATGGTGTCCAGAATGTAAACAAGAGTAAGGGCTGCTACTTTTAACCTTCTTAATTTAGGCGTCAGATAAGTTTTGAAAAGTACACAAACATATTATATAATACCCTCTCCAGTTCTATTTATGAGACCTTTTCTAGAACCTTTTCGTGGTCCTTGATATGAGACTTCTTACAAAATGGATGAAGCTTTTGTGAATATCTTCTGGATATGCCCTTAATTGGAACTTGGAATTTTGACTTTAAGTGCGGAAAATGAGAGCCCCACATACCATTTAATGACTTTAATGATGAGTGATTTTGGAATGTTATGATAATTTTTTATAAAATCAAGAAAGTTAACTGATTTCAACTGCTTAATCTGTGTGATTCAGTTAAAAATGTCTTATAAATAAGACTAAAGGGAGTATAATTTTCCAGTTTCATCGCTTTATTAATGACTGACCCCGAAGTATGGCTGTCATTATATTCAAGGTTTTCCACTCAACTGCAACTTCACTAAAATTAGCCAAACTTTTATAGACAGAAGTTCTCAATTTTTAATTATATTTGCTTTGCATACTTCTTAGAAACATGATTTAAGAAAAGCTTTATGCTCAAGGTAGTTTTTGTCTAAGTTCCTCACTTATAACTTTCTTTTCTTGACTTAATTTTTTGGCATTCCATCCCTTTTATTCAATTTGTCACCTGTCTGTATTTGATGTGGTTTGAGTGAAGTCACGAGATAATTTTGTTATTAAATATCAACTAAATTGTGAATCCCTTCAACTTTATTGCTTTCTTTCCTAACTGACAATAACAACTTTCATTATGGCAAATATGTGCATATGGAAGTGAACTCATGCAAGCTTGGGCTTCTTGACCACAATAGCAAAGGTTAGCTCTTTTCATGTGATTTATTTCTTTCTTTCATATTCATAACAACAAAGGTGTTTATTGAATATATTTCCTCTTAAAGGATTTGGAACCGCCATGTCATTTCTTTAACCATTTGGATTCTATAGCCTTCATCTATACCATCATCACCATGGCTTACATTCCATTTTCTCCGTGAAATACATAATTAGGTAGCATTTTCCAATAATAAGTGCTATTCATCATATTATAATTTCTTTAAAATGTTTCCCGACTTGGGTCAAAGCAACTACGTATGTGGTACCAAAGCACGTTCTAATATTGGCAGATTAAGAACGTGTTGAAATACCAAGTTTTTTTTTAAAAAAAAATAAACGATCGAGTATATTGATAAAGTGATTAAAATACAAGTCTCTTAATAGTTCCCCAAGAGGGTATGTATGGTATGATTGTGATCTAAAGCTTTTGGTTTTAAAACTATTCTTGACTGAGATGAAATATTCTTCGTATAATGTCTTTTCATATTTTGTGTTGTCATGTTTGATGAAGTGGCTATTATCATCACGACCTACTTTTCTGCAATAGGAAACGAAGAACCATTTGTTAGTCCCGTGTTATATTGATGTTTGCATTGATTGTATTCTTGGCATATAAGTAATCTCATTTCTCTCTCTCTATTTATATATATATATGTGGTCAACCTGGTTGAAAATTTCTTTTGCAGTTCTCCGTGGTTTTTTCCTTTTCTGCATGACTTTAACAATGAAATGGTGCATTTTGTCTCGCAGCCAAAGTAATTGTTGAAGAACTTGAAGGCCTTTTGGATGATGTTACAAATTCCTTGCAAAGGACAGATGGAAATTTATTGCTCATTTCAGAGAAGGATTCTGATGACCATCCAATCCATAAGGATACGGTAAAATATTTATTTCTTGCTTTTTGAAAGAATTTTCAATGCAATCACCATATGAAAGGTTTTGTGATTATATATAAACTATAATATAAAAAAAATTTTGGGGGGGGGGGTCACATGCATATGCGTATCATCGTTAAATTGGCAGTTTACATGCTTGTCCTGATGGAGCTGTTATCACGGCGTTTTTAGATTGCTCAAGAATCCTGTCTATCTTTTTCTCAGGAGGGACTGGCCTTGTCTGATTCTCAAAATTTTGATGTCACACAATTAGCTGCACTCATGAGCATCATATACAGTATGGTCAAGCAAGACTATCTGATGCAGGTGACAATGAGGTCTTCTTGATATTGCAATCAGTTAAAACGTGAACTTCAAAAATTCCCCCTTATTGTTGCAGGAAAAGATTGTTTCAGCTTTAAATCTCAAGTCGTCATCAGGAGAACTCGAAAGTTACTGCCTATTGTGGTCATTGCGGCCCTTTATAAATGATGACATCATCCATCAAGCTTGGAGACTTATTCCCTGACCCTCGTGTTTCTAATTGCGGTCTTGTTTGCCATCAGGTTGTTCTAACGTGAAATTTTATGCACTTAGCCTTTATCTATACCATCATGTTATTCTTAACATGTCTTGCTTTTGGATCTCAAGGTGGAAATTAGTCATGTGCAAAAAATAATTAATACAACTGATTTCATTTTCGCTTTGTGGATATGACCTTTCATAGACATATTGGTTATTGATTTGTCGCCTTGAACATCCTACTTGGCTGACCTTTTACTGCATTAATGTAGCCAAAGTTGGGCATCCTGCCCCCAGCTATTGTCTGTATATTCTATCTATGCCTCACCATTTCATGGTTATGGAACTAATCTGACCTTAATTTCTTTCAGTGATGTTGTCTATTAGATAAAATTCTTTTGAAGATGGATCTACTAGTTTTTAAATTATTTGATTGACTAAGGGTGGCAGAGGAGAGAGTTGAAGGCCTCATGTAAGATCGGAACTTCAAATTTCATTGGTGGGAAAGCGCAAGCTTGATATAACAGATCACATATATCAAGTGAGGTGTGTCTGCTCATCCTAAAATGTAGACGGATTTTGTAAGCTTAAGAATAACATGGATAGCTTAGGTAACACGTCAGGCGCAAGTTTCATATCAGAACTTGAGAATAATGCCATTCTTGCAAGCTTCTCCTTCCATGGACTTTGTTATAGTCAATCTTTATCACCTTCTCCTGGAAGCCCACAGAATGCTTCTGTGGCAATACTGGAGAATTTGAAGGGAAAAAAATACTAAAAAAATTTATTGCCAGGGGAAAGTAAATAAAATTTCAAAATAATTTCACTAAAAATATATAAAATAAGTAATGAAAGAAAATCAAACGACATTGCACCAAATGAAACGAATAAAAGTCGAAATAACAAAAACCAAGGACGCTCATTCATCCTTAGATAAGGACAGAATGGTAACGCCGCGCAAACAAGCCGGGAGCAAGGAAAACTATCTTTAGTAAGCTTAAAATTTATCCAAACAAGAACAAAAATGGTCCGTCTAGCTTTTATGCTTCTTGCCATGGTTTTGGCAATTTAAATGTTCAAACCAAACCAATGGACTTGAATTTAGGGGGTGTTTGGGCGTTTTAAAAAGTGCTTCTCAGGAGTATTTTTCTGCAAAACGGGATAAATTTCTGTATATATTTATTTCGTTTACTGTAAAAACACTTTTAAAATTATAGTTTTGATCCCATCTAAACACTCCTTTAATCCCTCATAATATAATGAATTAAAATTTGAATTTCTATTAGAAGAGATATCTACATTTAGTGCTCAACAATGTCTTAAATAGAATTATCTCCAATAAGAGAATACCTATCCCTAGAAGAAAAAAAGTTCAAACCAAACAAACTTCTTGTTATTTATTTGATAGTTAAGTCAATACTTATTCAGTCCAAACCATGTACATTATTTCGTATGTTATTAGGAGAGACTATAGTCATAGATGAGAGAAGAAACGAAAACGAAAATATGTTTAAAAAATATTATATATATTAAAAGTTAATAAAAATTTATCTAACTTGAAAAAGTTTGATTGAGTGGTACATCCCTTTAGGGTGTGATGGAAGTTTGATATTATACTTAAGAATATACCGTTTATGCCAATCAAGTGGCAAATCTAGAATATGCCATATTAATTTATACTATCAAAACTTACACAATCTATTAAACAGCACAAAGAACATTCTGATACCTTATTGACCCAAAATAATTCTTTTTTGACAAATGGTTAAATACTTTTTTTTTAAGGAAAAATCAATATAATCACCTAAATAATTCTTTTCCCTTTCCTGTTGGCCTGCCATAAGTCTGCATCATTTGCCTGATATAAATCAATATACTCATGTTTCATCCTAGCCCAAAATTTTGGGACCCAGGCCCATTAAAGAAATCATTTGCCTATTTTTTTTGTTTTTTTTGACCAGGATCATTTGCCTCACTGGGGAGAAAACCAAAAAATCAAAAAATGAAAAAGGACACAACGATGAAATATAAATAAATTATTCTTTTCCTTCAATCGGTATCTTCTTCCAACTTCCATCATTTTCCTCCCTTTCCAATCTCCCAAACGCATCTCAACGGAGATACTTTGTCGTGGATGAACCTTGTCCTTCTCCGAAGGATCTCCCTTTACTCCTTCTCTTTTTGCCTCGTGTTTTCTACCTATTAGACGACGGTCTTTTTCCTATCAAGACCAAGTCGGACTCTGTTTTCTGTCCATCGTTTCCCGGGGACTCTGTGTTTCAGTCCGTAGCTTGCAAGATACTAGGATAAGTATATTGAGATCCAAATTAACGTCTTCGTAGCATCGCTGGAGCCGTCCCGTCTAAGGCAAGTTCAAAGAAATCGATGCTTCATGGTCAAGACTCTCGAGTTCTATCTTTCTGGAATCTTCTTGTTTCAATTAAATTTTATTGAACTTCAGGTTTACTTCTACATTTGGTTAAATCTCTGTATCTTGACCCAAAATTGTGGCTTCTCTTTGAGTTTGTGATTTGCTAATTTTGTATTGATAAAACGTTGGGGAGAACATCTTGGTTTGAATCTGTGGATTAGGTGTTTGATTTTCTTTCCTAAAGCTACTCTAGGAAACTGATATAAACACTTGCATTCATTGATATTGACCCTGTAAAATGACAAGTAATAATTGGTTTGAGTAAATTAATATTAATGATTAGTCTTTGTCTCCAATTAGGCAGGTCACGGTTAGCTGATATATGGCATAAATGTGAGCCTACCTGGTCGTTAACTAATGATATGGATGGACTTTCCGTACTTGAAACGTTAAAATGATGAATTTTGCCTAATTTCCCTCAAGTCAACTGACCCAGCCCAAAAATTGCATCTTTGCAGATCTAGCTTTTTTGAAACTAGACAAAAAGACATATTTTTGGGGCTACAAGATACTTGAGAGTACATAACGTAATCTACTGGTTACCTGGGTTCCCGTTTTTGCTGTTAGTGAGTTTGTAACTGACAATGAATCTGTGCGACAGGTGGATAATTTTAATATGGGGAAAACATTCAGGGGGTTAAATTGAGAGGACTTTAATCTTGCAGAAATCAAATTATCAACTTAATCTGCATTGTCAAACTAACTAAGATGTTCTTCCTGTCCAATGAAGACTCATCCAAAATAAAATCTGTTGCAAGAATGCTCCTCTTGCTTTTCGAGTGTAGTTTGATCCTACAGAAGTTTTAAAGCTTGATGCATATCATACTATAGAGAATTAGCATGTTCAAGTGTGTTAAATCTTATGCATTTTCTGTTACTTTACTCTATGCAGTTTGCTATCTGTAGCTTGTTGATTCTTGACTTGAGAGCTTGTACAAGTTCTGGGCTGTCAGCTGTCAGCTATTTGCATGATTTAAGGATGCTTGTATTTATTTAAATCATTACCATTATTTCCTAGACTGACAAATAGCTGATTTAGGAGTGTTGTCAGTAGCTAAGTATTATTTCTGTTCCTTGTACTTCGGGAGATTCTCCTAAGCTATGAAGAGCTTGTGATTGACATTGTTACTCGTATCTTCCTAATAGATTGTTTCTTTGAAGAAAACTATCTTTTGCATCCCTACCTCTGCCACGAATTTGGAGAATGAACTGGAAATGATGTTATTGATTTTGTTGTATGCTTTCAATCTTGTCATCTGAACTTAAAATTGAAGATTTTTGACTAAATGCAGAATTAACCCAATGCTTCCTATTCATAGCTTTGCTTTTTTTTTTTTCTTTTTTTTTTAATGGAAAATGACGCACCACAGTATTATAATTTTTAAATGACATTTTTTTGTACCATATGACAATAGCAAGAGAGGAGAGAGGGAATGAAGAAGAGCTTAAGCTATTGGTTGTGGCATTGAACTGTGCTTCTTGTTGGCTTGCTTTTCTGGTCTGGCGTAAGCTGTTTTCCATTTGAATCCTGGACCAGTGATCCAGTGGCTCTCTTCTTCGAAGAGACATTTTACAGTTTTACATAAATTCACTTCCTCCGATCTTTGTTCTACTTATATCAAAGCTCAATAGATAGCCTCTTTAAGTCTTCTTAGAGCATTTGGCTGACCGCACAGATGCCTCAACGCTCAAATGATTGTGGAACTTTTATAAAGCTTTTAGTGTGGGCTGTGACATATTTATTAGATTGAGAGGCATATTCTTGAATGAATTGCACGTATATTTTATCTTTTTCCCCCTGACGTGTTTGTTTTACTAATTCAAAAGGGTTATTTCTATTGTCCTTTTATTTTCAAATTCATGATTATTTGTCTCAACCGGATTCTCTGCCGTGGAATGTTCTTTATTTATTATTTATAATCAATAAGTTGCTTTTAGTATATCACCAGCATTTTGAGTTCACCTAACCCCGCAATAATGGGGGGACGATGTTGGACTAAGGTAATAAGTAGATTAACAATGGTACGTTTTTTATGACTGGCCACCCTTTGTGCTTAAATAACTATACATGTCCCTGTGGACTATTAGATATTTCTGCCTTCTTATTAATCGCAATGCTGAGTAACATCAAACTTGGTAGAGTGAAAAGGTCAATAACTGAAATAAAATTATTCAGTTATATCCTTTGAATGCTAAAATTGCTCAATGAATGATTACTGGATACAACTCAGTTAGAACTAGTGCTCAAATTATTCATTGCATTGATGTTTATAAAACACTGTATGAGTAAGCCCATTTTATCTACCCGATACTCATTACGTAAGTCAAATTTCTTGTTCCTTAATCTATGCAAGTAAAATGTATCTATCTACATATATGCTAATTTGATATGATAAATACATGCTTTTTACTTTTTGTAGAATTATCACAATATGTTGTCTTATGTTGCCCTTTGTCACTGATCTTGTGTTTGATCTACTTCTTTTGCTAGCTTCCTCCTGGATTTTGGGTCACAAGCCTTTTCAAAATGTGTTCTGTTGTCTTATTCAGATAAGGAGAGGGACTAGTTTTTTCTGTTGAACTGATGTAATTCGTCCCCCCCCCCCCCTCATTTCCTGTGGTTTCCTACTTGCCTTTGTATCCTTGAGGATTTTTTTTTCCTGTCCGGCTTTTATTCCCTTTATCCCTTCATGAATGGTTCTTTTATCTATCTAAGGCTCTTACCATATAATTAGGGTATTTTAATATTGTGGGGCAACCTATGGTTGAAACATTTACTTGCTTAGATCTTAAAAGCTCATTTGAATTACATTGTGGGGGTCTGCAGGTCTATCACATTTTGACTTCTCATCATACATCACGAACTGCAGATACAGCTAATATTTAAATATGGAGTTGAATAGCATTAAAGATGCATTTGACCGTGTTACTAAGAAGCAAAAGTTATCTAGTTCTAAGATTCAAGAAGTGATTGATCAGATTAGCAAAGAAATTGAGAAAGCTTTGGACAAGATTCAGTCAGCCAATGGTCCTGACTCTGTACTTGATCACAGATCTGTCCTCAGTGAACTTCACACTAGTTTACGTAATGTTGCACCAGTTAGCCAATTGGAAGGTCCACAAAAGGAGCTTAATGTCGCACTCACCAAGTATGTGAAGATCCTTGAGAGATCCTTCAACCCCGATATATCAAAGGCTTATAGAAATATTGATTTTGATATACACACTTTAAATCAAATAATTGCGAGCCATTTCTATCATCAAGGCCTCTTTGATATTGGAGACTATTTTATAAGTGATGCTAAGGAACCAGAAGCTGCTGCTGTTATGAAGTCTTCATTCCTGGAAATGTACCAAATACTCGAAGCAATGAGGAACCAGGACTTAGGACCAGCCCTCAACTGGGCTGCCACTGTTTCTGACAAGCTCACACAAAATGGATCTGACCTTTTATTGAAACTTCATTCCATGCAATTTTTGAAAATACTGCAAAGTGGAAGTAGAGATGAAGCTCTTCAGTACGCTCGAACTCACCTTGCTCCTTTTGCTTCCAGTCACATGGATGAGATCCAGAAGCTTATGGTCTGTATTCTATGGATTGGAAAGCTTGATCAGTCTCCGCACCATGCATTAATATCACCAAGTAACTGGGACAGGCTGGCTGGAGAACTAAAAAGGGAGTTCTGCAATCTCTTGGGTCAATCTTACAACAGCCCATTGAGTGTGACTGTGGCAGCAGGGATTCAGGGTTTGCCTCCTCTTCTTAAATTTATGAATGTCATGGCAGGGAAGAAGCAGGAATGGCAGACTATGACCCAGCTGCCTGTACCAGTCGAGTTGGATCGGGAATTCCAGTTTCATTCTATTTTTGTTTGTCCTGTCTCAAAGGAGCAATCAACCGAGGATAACCCTCCTATGTTGATGTCGTGTGGCCATGTCCTTTGTAAGCAGTCTATCGCAAAGATGTCCAAGAACAGCACAAAGATGTTTAAGTGCCCATATTGTCCCTTTGATATTGACGCAGCACAATGCAGGCAGTTATATTTCTGATGTTGATGAACTGTTTGAAAAAACACACACACTCCCTCCCTCCCTCTCACTCTCATGTGTATCAACAGAATGGTGTTGTAGAAAAGTTCCACTGTGAAGCAGGGGCGAATATCGTGGTGACATAAACCCATGCCCTCTTCTGATGTCTGTCTGTCTGAACACTAAATTCTTTTTTTAGTTATGTCAAAGGGCAAGTTCGTCCACTACAACAACGGCATGCTTGTTTATACATTCTTTCAATTTAAAGGTTCGTTTTTGGCCCCCAAGGGGCATGCTACTCCGTTTGCTTGCAATAGAATGCGTGCAAAAACCAAACACAACACGTATGCCTACTTCGGAGAAATAAGGAAGAGTGGATGCCTGCATCCGTTTAGACATGCAGTGCTTCACGAGTGTGTTTGTTTTCTTCTGGAGAGTGAGTCACAGGTTCATCCAGTTATTAATCAGATGATTAAGAAAATAAATATTATGTACAAGTCTAAGAACTTCTGATGAGTCACTAAAGATATTGATCTATTCTTATCGCAATCTTGATTTTAACATAGCCTGGAACCTTTCACATTATTTACAAGTTTGACAATAATGTTGGGAAGAAAACCGGTTGTTTTCTTGTTGAAGATCCTTTATCCAAAACTGTTGCAGTCTCTAAACCTCGTAAGTTATACATCATCTTTAGTGAACAACGCTGTCTACATCTAGTCTAGCCCAACTAGCTTGAGGTGGTGACCATTTGGAGCGTGTGTTCCTTCGATTTGTTGCCAATATGTGCATTTTCGCTTTCTAGCTTGAGATCATTAATGATCTTCTGGGTATTGATGAAAGCAATGTCTCCTTCAAGAGTAGAGCTTGCTGCATCCAACTTCTATATGTACTAATAAATATGAGCATATCTTTGGCATGGTGTTGTTCAAGCTTTAAGCTTCATTCTTAGCATTCCAAAACAACCAGTGCTGCAAAGTTAAAGATAAGGAGAGGAAGCCACTTAGTTTAGAATGCTTCAGAACTTGATGAGTGTTAAGAACTTGTTGAAACACTCTTGGTCAAAGATTGAATGATGAGTCGTTGTATATGAATTTTATATTTTTATTGTCCATTTAATTTTGTTCTTTAGATCCCTATATGTTCCTTTTGCACTTCAATCCCATTGGAGCTCGTTCTTGCTTCAGATTCGTTGCTCCCTCTTTTGGGCCCTGGCCCATAACATTATTGAATCCCAAAAAAGGAATACAAAAATTAAAAATTAAAAAACAAACACATTAACGGTTATTTCTTAACTTCTGTCGAAAGTTTTTTTTTTTTTGGACCTTGACTTCTGTTGAAAGTTGAGACAACGGCTCTTTCCCAACTTTTGTTACTCCATTAACGGATCGAATGACCATAATCATGAAATAAAATATTAGTTAAGAAGGAAATTAACTTATTATAATAACTCTAACTTGTTGAACTCTTCATAATCGATGAACAATGTGAGTCATTTTTGAAACTGCGTATACATATCATGTATGACCCCCGCTAATTTTATATTATTAAGAGACGACTAAAATATTAGTTCATTTCACAAATGAGTCAGGTGTAAGTTATTCTGTCTCTTTCTTCTTTCTTTGGAATTTATAAGAATCTCACGAAACTCACTGGAAACTGAAAAAAAAAAAAAAAAACAGAAGCCAGACATGTTACCGTTTGGACAAATATACAGGCTCACTTGTTGTCCTCGGTTTTCATCCTAAAAGTAAAATCAGAAGAGATAAACGCTGATGAAAAAGATACACAAATAAAAAAAAGGGGGGAAAAGGCTTATAAGAGTTGATCCAGGTAATAAGTAAAAGTCAGCTCATATCCTACCAGGTCATGAGTTTGAATGTTACTTTTTATGTGATGTGAGGATCTTATTTGTAAGTGATTTGTGAGTACATGTATAAATGCAATCTGAATACAGAGACATGTCCTGACAACAATGAAAAAAAAAAAAAAAAAAACTAATCCCTGCATTTGCATGGTCCCCTTCCCGTCCTCGTGGCGAAACATTTATGCTTAGAAGCATAAGCAAAGCCTGAAGCTTTATTGGGATTTACATATAATATTATATATAAATGGAAAGAAGGAACAAAAGGAGCCCACTCATGAACAGCACTTAACAGTGCTCTAAAAGTTTTGCGCAATTTAAGGACTTGTTCAGGAGTCCCCCCACCGGCCACCCCCTCCCAGCAGAACCAAAAGTGGTGGAGGACACATACCCAAAAGATTGATATTATGGCTCTTTTACATGGGAGCTCTCTCATTTGCTTAAAGTCTCATGTCACTCAACACCTTTTTCATCCCTTTCACGCAGATTCAGGCTTCAGAGCTATTCTCCTCTTTCTTTCACCAATTTCTTGACTAAAAGTCATGAAAGTTCCACATTTTATTGTCTTATTTTGTTCCACTTTGGTGATGTTTAACTTTAGTTGTTGAGGTTGAGGACCCATCTCTAATTGAACTCTCTGGTTTTCAATGGTTTTAGCTGTCCTTTTTTACTGATTTTCCTTTGTAGTGATGATTTGGTCTATGTTTTGAATTCAACTCGACACTGATTTACTAGTTTTGTAGTTAAACCAAACCAGTTGGTCTGATATGGTTCAAGTTCTATTACTTAATATTGTTGTTAGCTTTAGATTTTACGGTTTTCTTGAAACTTAAATTCTGGTTTTTTAAATTTCGTTATCAACCCATAATCTGATACTCTTATTTATAAAATAATTTTAAAATAGAAATTAGATCAAGTAGAAGAAGACATGACAAATCAATATTTGAATTGCAGTTAAGAGAAGTGTTGATATTTAGTGCTCGACAGCGCACCATATAAATAGAATTACAAGAGTATTATCTACCAATGGTGTGATCAACCAGAATGGAAGAACTGGCCCTACAAAATTATATATACCCAGAGAAAATGGTGAGTTTAAATATCTTAAGCAGTAAAGGAAGTGGTCCGTGACTATAAAGGGAAGGCTAGTTTTTTTCAAGTGGTAAATGTATAGGATAAGATTAAGGGCAGAGATAAGGATGCGGATTGATGTTGAGATGCAAAAATATTGTGCCTTGAAAGCAAAGAAGATCAAGTTGTTCATATTCCAAGATTACGCATATGCACTACTACTAGTGTGTGCAACAATGATGGTTGTGTGGATATTAAGAACTTTAGTGGGTCCAATTATGGACTCCATTAGGTGGCCTTAGTCAAATCCTACCAAATCACATGCTTCCACTTCTCCTATTCAAGGATGTGCCTCTACAAATTTTCCCAAATGCTAAAAAAAAAAATAATTGCAATAATACAAAAGAAGGCATGTTATACATAACATATTTTAACAATATAATGACTTCTTCAAACTCTATATATTGTATAGAAAAGCATATCTAGTTGAATGTAAATATTTTATTTTGTAGGGGAGATGTTTATCTTTCCCTGCTACCTCACATAATAAGAAGAAAACAAAAGGGGCATTTTTTTTAACTGTTAAATCCTATCCAGTATCATGAAGTATATTATCATAAATTAATTTTTAATGTATTAGCATGTTAAAATATTTTTTAGTAATGTCCAGCATTGTAAAGTAATTTTTTGTGTGTATATAGCTTCCTAAAACATTTTTCTAGAGTGCTTATTGCTATTGAAAAATATACTTTTAAGATAAAACTGTACCAAAAATTACTTTAACATATTGGATTCTGATGAATGATATTGGAAAGACACTCAAGAGTGCTTGATGCAATTCAACCTGTTTTTTTTTTTTTTTTGAAATGCAAGTTATATCTACTAGTGACTAGTCAATTTCAAAATAGATAATAGTATAAGTATTAGATTTTGTTGTTGTTATCATTATTGATCTTGAAATTTTCATTACACTTAGGTTCAAGGTCATCCATTAAAAAAATTTAGAAGAGGGGGGAAAGTAAACCTTCTTACTATAATATTGTCACACAGTAGCATGACAAGAAAGGTACAGGAGAGAATAATGAAATGGAGAAAGACAGAGAACATGCACGCATCTTATCCACATTTTACTTGGATTTCAATTCCTCCATAGTCCCTCTCATTCTTTCTATCTCTCTCTCTCATCATAATGTACTTGCTTGCCCATTGCCAGGACTGGACATTTTGGAGTTATTGTTTGGCACCATGGAAAGCACTAAGCCTAAAACCAGAAGTAGGAAAAGGCTCTTGTTTTACTGATGATGGTGTCAGAAAATCCCACATGTCTTGTATCCATTTGGATTATCCCTTGTCTCATCCTCACTCAAATCAAACCCACCTTTTTGCTTCAAAATTTGGGTGTCTTTTGTTTATTCATACACTAATTTATAATTTAAAAAACTATTAAATCCATATTATCAAACAATTCATTACTTTGGATCCAATACAAAGAAACGTCCCATTATTATTATTATTATTATTATTATTATTATTATTATTATTCCCACATTTTAAAAAAAAAAAGGTTTTTTATTTCTGGAGATCATGAAACTGGGAAGGAGCCGAAGGACAAGAGTCATAAAATGAAAATGCGAACTTTTGGGGCTCACTCTGCCTTCTACTTTGCAGAAAAGGGCCTGGCCGTCCGGTATTGTTTGTCGGCTTCTGGGCCTCAGGACTGGGCCATGTTACTTTTGTTTCTTTTTTTAGAAAAAAATTACATTCTCTATTAATAATTTTTGTCTATTTACTACAAAATTATTTCCCACAAAATGAAAATTACAACTAAAATCTTGCGTTCTCAAAGCCGTGTAAATCACTGACTCTGTTCAACGACTTCCTCATGATGGCCACTTTAGCCAGTCTCTCTGCGGCTCTCCAAGCTGACGTGGGCGTGTTCGGCTCGGCCTTCTCCTCGGTCCGCGTCGTCCCTCTATGGCGTTGGCTCTGTTGGACCTGTTGCTGCCTGCGCCGCTGCAGCTCCGCTTGCTCAGCTTCCAACCAGCGCAAATACTCATCGGCCGATTTCCGGCTCGACTGCATCAGCAAGGCGCGAGCCGATGTGAGTAAGTAATGAGCTCCGGACAGATCACTGTGCTCGGCGAGCCGTCTGGATTCGGCTACTCCTCGAGCCGTGACGTGGAGGTTCCTCAACCGTTCGATTTTAGGGTCTGATGATCGAACGGCGTGTGGCCGAGGTATGACCAGCGCGTGGTCTTTGGAAGTAACTATCTCTTCGGTGGATGGGTCCCGATAGGAGGACCGTACGGACAGAACGTGGTGGGACCCGGCTGAAGCGGCGGGCACTTTCAGCTCCACCAGCAATTCTCTCTCTTCCTCGGCGTAGAGATCACCGAGTCGGACGTTGCCCACCCCAAGAGCCGTTGGTCGACCAGATAAAGAATATACGGCGGCAATCTCCACAGGGACGGAGCGGGACACAATTCCTAGTTGAAGCTTCAAATCTTGAGCCGCTACGCTGAGCAAACCGCCCATGCGCTTGGCAAGGGCGTCATCGGGCTGCGCGTGGCGACAAGCGCCACTGTCTTGGAATTTCACGGAGTGGACTGGGATTTCCAGGTGCGAGAAGCGGGACGAAGTGACCAGTGAGGACTTCTGATTGGAGGATGCAGCAGTGACGGATCGCTCGCCCTGACCGTGCGAGAGGAGGATGACGCTGGTGAAAGGATTTTTCTCGCGTCGATCTTCGATCACTTTCGCGGCTTTTTTCAGTGCGTCGTTCGTCACAGAAACTTCTTCTCGAGTTTGATCAATTATGGTTAATGCGTCCAAAATCCGACGTGCCGATCTCTGGCCACTGCTGGTCATTCTCCGTAATGGTAAAATCCTCTTGGAGCCCGAGGAGAAGGCGATAATTGAGAGACGATCAGTGGACCCAAGCGATGAAATCACTACTCGCATTGAACGTTTCATCATCTGAAGCTTTTGACCGGCCATAGACCCACCCACGTCCAGCACTGTCACCAGGTCTATTGGAGCTCGACGCGCTACCGACCTCGATGGCGGAGCCTTAACCTTCAACACCACTACGTAAGTTTCATAGTTCCTATTTGCAGCCACAATAGCAGCCTCCGGTAATAAGCACACTTCAAGTGTCCTGATTCTGGGGGATGAAAGAAGAGGACCAACTGGGGAGACATTGAATCCTTGAAACTCCATCGATTCTTCTTCTTGGTCTTCTTCGTTCTCATCAGATTCGGGTATGGGATTGAAGCGAGCAACGGAAGTGGGAGACATCAGAGGCTCATCATCGTTATATACTTTCAATGGCCGAGTTTTGATATCTCGTGCGAGGTTGTATGCTCTGTTTTCCTCGGTGGCTTCATCTTTCTTCAGCTGCTTGTCGGTGCAGATAGCCAGCACTGGCAGTTCTTTCCAATTTGCGTTGCAGACTGGGCAGATATGGATGCGTTGCCTTTTAACATGGGCGGCTATGCAAGGAAAGTGAAAGGTATGAGAGCATTCGGCTGTGAAAATTGCTGTTCCTTGCCCAGTTTTCACGCTGTGGGCACAGATTCCACATCTATTCTGCAGAATTGAAAAGTTGAAAAGTTAGAGAAAAGTGAGAATAATTAGCGTAGGCAGAAGCACAGCAATAACAGGATTTCACTGTACAGATTATGAAAACGAATCAAATCATACATCAGACGCGGGAAAAAAGTCATAGTATAATGATCTTACTCTGGATATTCGGAAGCTGGCTCTGAGAAGCGAGAAACTGGATGGTGACTTAGGTGAGGATGGATTTGAGAGCTGAAGCAGCGCGGGACTGCTTTTCCTCTTCGGTGTCTTAGCGTTACTGCATTGGAGTTTTGGACTATTGGGAACTGAAGAAGTGGAGGTCACGGTGGCTACCGTCGTCCGGCACCGGAGGGTGGGGCTGGTTCCCGGCTGAGACTGTGAGCGTGGGGTTGAAGGGTTGGAGAAAAACGCAAACTTGGTGCTGATTCTTGGGCTCTGGTGATGGTATTGTTGTCGCAATGCTGCTGCTTCTCTGTTAAAACCTTGGACTCTCTGTCTTTGGGAATGGATGTGCAGAACGCCCTTCTCCACCCAGCAACCATCCTCATAAAATTCAATCTCAATCCGTAAGGAATTCGATGGTTGATGATCTGTTATTGTTGTTTACGGAAGTATTTTTTTCCTCAGCAGATGGAAGCGATTAGAAATGCAAAAGAAATAGATTAGGTTCACAGACCTTTATACAAGCTTCTCTTTCCCTTCTTTCCATCTCTCATCTCTTGTTGTTGCCATCTATTTATCTACTGCTTTAAGCTGGCCTATTTTCTAGTGCATATCTCTTTTGTGAGCCCCCCAAAAAAAAACTTCACCCAATGGAAAGCCTTCCTGTTGCTTATAAATTGAAAATGGCCCCTCTCGCTCCTTTTTCTCTCTCTTTCTCTGCCTTCCTTTATATGTTACCATCACATCCATGTTATACAACAGGGTCTCTGAGAGGCCTTTACACAAGAATGGAAATGTTATTAAAGGGGTAAAGTTGAAGTACCTGCTTCTGAAGAAATTTTTATACACTCTTGCGGTTCATTTTTATTATCCAAGATTTTTCTTGAAGTACAGAAATTGATTTAGTCATACTTTATTCGAAATCAAGTTACACAATTTCAGTAACGAACAAATTTTTAGTCCCTGGCATGGTAACCGACAGATGGAGGTTGCCAAATGCCATAATAAGTCAACGAGGGAGGTTAACTTTTGGAACTGCGCATCAGTGTCCCACCCACCACCCTCCAGCTCCGGTTTCTTTTGCAGAGGGCTTCGTTTTCATTCGTAGTGATTGTGATTCATCCCTTCACCTTAATCATCATCAGTTCTTCCTTTTCGTCATTGATATTTGATTCTCTTTTAATTTTTACCCTTGAAGTTGCAATTCTCTCACTGGTACTAGCTATATGACCTGCATGAATTACTGTGACTAGGTGAGGGTTTCGATGACCTGTAATTTTTCTGACCCCAGCATTAAGTAGCTGAACCGCCTTTGATCCCTCGGGTCTGATCTGGTTTGTTCGTATGGTGGGGTCCATTTCGTTTGTGTTGTGTTGTGACTTGTGAGCAGTATTGTGCCGGAGCTGTGGGAAATTGTGTTGTTCGAGATGGAGACCAGTTCTTCTCTTTGCTGTAAAGGGTGAAATTTGTATTCAATTCAACTCTGTTCTGTACTCTGTACTCTGTATCTCATTAATTACCCTGCAATTATTATGAATTTACTGCCTACTAGTCCTTGGAATTGAATAGAATAACGGCCTCCTCTTTTATTATTTTTTTTCTTTGTTGTACATCGATCCCAAAACTACTCTATTATTAATATTAATTGACCCTTCCCCTTTTTAATAAATTTTTCCAAAAATAATTGTCCAATCTTTTTCGTGATTCAGAATTCACTGCTCACCCCCACATTGATTGCTTGTTTTCTCAGCATCACATCTTTAAATTTGCCAATTTGGGGACGCTTTTTCATGCCAACCCTTTTTCATTTTTTACCAGACTTTCATGACAGCCATAGAATTTGCCATATTTCTCTGCCACTCAACCCTTAAAAAGTCATGCATCGGGATCAAAATTGTCGCATAAATCTCAGCTAAGAAGAAGAAAAACCCAGCAACCCCGCGTCAAAATTCCAGTACTTGTTATAATTGAGCATTGAACCAAACTTATTATAATTAGATCAGATGTGAAAAAGAAGTCCAATGTTCCCATATGGCCTGAACTAATGAACCAAACACGTGGGTGAGAAATGCTAATGGGAGGCAATGAACGATTATTAAGACAAGTGTCACTAACATGAAACATTAAATTAATTATATCTATTAAGCCAATGATTAAAGTGCAAAAACTAGGAAGCCCCAGTGCCCAATTGGTGCCTTCACAGATGTTAAAAGTGATGAGCCAGAGCCACCATGGTCATGGTGTTCTTGAAATCTGAGACTCTGGTCAGGTGCTTAATAACTCATTCCAAGAAATTGCCGACTTGCTTATGCTCGTAAAAAGCCAAGCCTATATGAGTGTGAGGCGTCCCCTTTCGTCACTGCCTAATAAAGTTCTTTTTTTCCTTCTCTTTTTTCCACTTAAAATGCTCCTAAAGTTTCTCCTCTGGTGATAAAGTATTCTTATTTTATATGTATCCCGTTCTTTTCTCTTCTTCTTGACCTTTACCTTCTGCAAAAACAATCTGACCGGTAAGTAAATCTGACCTATTTGTTCGTAATTCCCAGCTATACTCATTATTTATTCCATATGTCGCTGTATATGTAATGAGATTAAAAGGGGCAAAAAAAAAAAAAAAACAAAGGAAAGAGATACCAGCTTATACATCAACCATTTGACTGATTTATCTAATAATCTGCGTCAATTGTGGCACATGGGGTTATTTTAGTTTAATGATGATAAATTTTACCCTTGAGGAAGGATGATCCCTTTTTCTCTGTTTTTTTTTCCTCTTACATAAGTGCTTGTTTGGCATGACAAAATGGGAGGAAAAGTGCTTGGCAGACCTTCAAAATAACTTGAAAAAGCTTTTTTATGTTTTTACATTTTATATAGTTAGTATTTCATACACCATGAAATCACTCAAAATAAGTTATTTCAAAAATTAGATTATTTTTTTATAAAAAAATAAGATTGATTCAAAAAACAGTTATCTAATTTTTGAATCACCTAAAAAACGAACTACTTAAGGTTTAAGATTAAGCAGAAAAATACAAAATACAAAATATTACTTCAGCTACTTATTATTATACGTCATGTTCAAAAGAATTCTGTATTTTATTATATAAGAGTAACTCCAGGCTATATTCATTATTTATTCCATCTGTCGGTGCATGTAATGAGATTTAAAAGGAAAAATAAAATAAAATACTTGATTAGACATCAACCATTTGACCGATTCATCTGGGTCAATTGTAGCACATGGGGTTATTTTAATTCATTGGTGATGATGTAAATTGCGGATCATTTCACCCATCAAGGAGAACTGAAAATAAAAATTAAAAAAAAAAAGTTGACTGGATTAATGTGTGAAAAAAGGTTCCACATTAAATAAAATGAATTTATTTGAAAAAGAGGTATATAAATTTTGAAAAACATAAAAACAAATAAATAACTTCAGGTCTAAGATTAAGCAGCATCAAGACCTATAAATAGCTTAAGTACGTGAGATTAGTGAAATTAAAACAAGATTAAAATGTAGGGAACTCTTGAAAGAAAAACACAAAATACTACATGTTAAAATATGTTGAGAATAATTAACACTAATATTATTGGAAATTTAGAATTGGACCTAGCATTCTAGCACCAAACCGACTAAGGCACTAGTTTTAAGTCTCAGAGGTCGGATCGATTTTAATTATATAATAGAAACTAAAAAACATATATGAAAATAAAATTATTTTTGTAACATGTATCCATATTCTTGTCACACATGTTAAATTTATAGCAGATCACATCAGCATTATAATAAAAATATAAGTTGTTTATTACAAATTACTAAAATAATCCAATATGCTATGTTAATTGTCCAACCAAACTAACACAAGCTTTCATTATAAGTAAAAATCATCATGATATTATCAAATATATACAAAACATTAAAGAAAAATCAATCAAAAAAAAAAAGATACAAAATAATGCAGTTTTTGGTAGAGGTGGAGAGTACTAGCCGAGCGACCTATAAGGCCAATTCTGCAGGGCCAACGGGTTTAAAAAGACCAGCCCTACAAAGCCGAAATTTAAAAAATACCCTAATTTGTTAAACTCACCCTTAAGTTGGCGGGCTCAGGGCCAACCCAGGGGCTTTCAGCCTGTTTAAAAAGAATACTATTTTTTCTATTTTTCACTTTTTTATTAAAAATAAAAAAACAATGAAAATATTAATAAGAGGCATAAATATGAATAAAGTTAAGTCACAAATATAAAATGTCATCATATCTAAATATCCACTAACATCTAAAAAATCAAAACATCCATCAGCAAGATAACAATATCTAAAAGTTTCATCAATAGTGTAAATGTGTAATAGACAAACACTATCATTAATTTTTTAAAACTTCATTATCACTATAATCAATTACTTTTCTTTTGTAGCAAAAATATCAAGTTTTTCTTTTTTATAAGAATTTTACCTTTAAATTTTGCAGTCTAGCTATTATTTTACTTTAGTTTAAGAAGCATTATTGTTGAAACTTATAAATTTCTAATTCAAATTATAGAATCACAAGTTATATAAGTGTAAAAATACTCTCTTATCAAATATATATAGTTTAAAGATATTAACACATATAAATCAAATCATCATTTGATTAACAAATTAATTGAACAAATTATTGTCTAAACCAAATAAATTAAACCATTAGTTAGGAAAAAATACAAAAAATTTATTTGAAAACTATTATTAAGAATGTAAAAAAAAATAACTTTTCGACCAAAAAAATTAAGTGTTCTAAAAATAATTAAAACATATGACCAGTTCCCAGTCTTACTGCTTGAACTGGCCAGTCTAGTCCAATTTTAACTATACTGAATAACCTTAAGATATATTCAAAAAGATGCAATATATTTTAGAAACATCAAACAATTGCCTTTGAGAATATGAAGTGGTTAAAAATAACTTATAATAGGCATCATAATAAGTGTAAGAATAAATAGCATGGAAAGCGCATATAAAAGAAATGGAGAGGCGTACATTCATTAAACTTTCTATAAGATATATGTAGATTTTTCTGGAAGCATATGGACAATAAATATAGCATGCATATGGTTGCAAATAAATTAAAGGAGGTGTATGTATATTTATATTTATATTTATATTTATATTTAAGGGAATGGGACTCTATCATTTTCTCAATCAATGTGTCGTTCCATTATTGCAATACACACACACGCGCGTAACAAACAGCTAGCGATGTCTTGAACCAAAGCCAAAAAAAAGAAGAAACTATTGGCCCATTAAATTAATTTTATTGCGTTTTAAAACCACAAAAAGCTAAGAATTTAATACAAGACGAAGATATAAGTAGGGCGTTGAGCCAATCAAAATGGAATTAGCTATAAAATTGATAATTAAATTAAAGAATTTGATGTGATTTGTTTGAGACCCCTCCCCCCAAAAAAATAATGAATTGCTTCAAAAAATTGGTGCAACATCATGGGTTTGAGAAGGACTTTAGTGATAATGAAGAAGCATGCAGGGTCAGACCATATTGAGGCGTCTTTATTAGTTATAATAATAATAATTATTATTATTATTATTATTTCATTCCATTCACACATTTTTTAAGGACATTGAATATTCACATCATACCTCCATGTCTTAATTAGTCTCTTCTCATAATCATTTGCTTATTGCTGCCAACTTCAACCACTTGTGTGAGTTTGTGATGAGAAACATAATGGATCAAGAATTCTTAAAAATATCTTAATGATATAGATGAGGATAAAAAAAAAAAAAAAGGTCTGCCTTGAATCAAAATTATAATATTTATTATTTTATATTTGATACGTGTTATTTCCTGAATGTGTGTGTGTAACTCTTGTACGCGTACATGTCAATGCTGCTTTGTTCAAATGTAGCTTTCATATTGGCGAATATACTATTTTCAGCTTGCTGCTCACTGAGAAGAATGAACAGAAGAAAGATATTATGATGGAGAGAAGAATGTGACACACGCACACACACATATATATATTACATACTCCCAAAGAAGGGATTGATTGGCAAATTAAAAATAAAAAAGAAAAGAAAGTGTTTTTCTTTTTAATATACAAATATCAGTGTATGCATATAGATTTGATCCTTTTTAAAAAATGGATAGTGAGGTGTGCAAGTGGTGTATTGTTAAAGAATGAATCAGGAGCCTAAATCATAAAAAGTTTATTAAAATTAACTTGAATATACATTCAAAGATATATTAGAATAATTTTAATTTTCAGATGGATTGGCATTAGTCGATGATCTAACTACAATAATTAATGTCGAGCAATTCATCTTGCACTTTACTAGAATGGATTGGGTGTGACAAAATAAAGTACCATGGGTTAATTAAGCTCTTCAGTTTTAAGTATTTTAGAACAGATTTCATTGCTCCAAGTAAGTTGACGCATTCTTTTCATTGTCTCCTGCCAATTATTAATGCTTTTTTGGTTAACAATCTGGCGATATTCTCTAATTGATAATTAGAGACTAATTTCTTAAGTATAGAGATTCCTGAAGTAAGTTTCTTCGTCTCCTAATAAAGTTTTTTTCTGTCCACATAACCTAATTCAAACACAAGATATCATGTTTAAAAAATCCAGTCATCTACCAACCAGAAATGTCGTTTTATTTTAATTTTTGTGTCACTTTTAAATATGCCTGGCCTTTTTATATTAGTTATTTTTAGTATCAAGAGTTATACCATATCCAAATCACGTTAGATTCCAAATAATTCAAGTCAAGCTAGATAAAACTATTAAAAGTGACAAAATTCTTTTTCAAGAATCTTTAACATAGTTAAATAATTAAAACTCGAGCATAAGATGGCGAAGAGTCTATTCATATAGGTAAGGTTTTTAGTAAAAAGACCAATTTTGATCATTTTTTACTAAACTATGTACAGGAAAGTATGAAAATAAATCTTGAAGCCGCTAAATAAATTGCAAAGTCTTTCAATATTATTAGAGCCTTGTTTGACATGGTGTTATAAATTATTTATAAACATATTTTATGTAAATCAAGACAAAATTTTTATTACATACTAATTTTGTATTTTGTAAATCAAAATTGAAAAGTTATTTATCAACTATTTTAAGAGAGGATAGCTTTTTAATAGGGAATAAGACACAAAAATGACACTTATTAGGCAGTCATTATGGTTACGAGAGTTGTTAATATTATTATATAACTTGTTAACCTTGTTGTTAAAATTGTAAAAATGTCACTATTTGAATTTTTCAGAAAACTTGTTGTTAAATGTTATATTGAACTTGTTAATAGAATTACAGAACTTGTTAACGGTATTATTGAAGTTGTAAAAATACTACTTTTTGAATATTCTAAAAATCCTGTTGTTAACTGCTATACTGAACTTGTTAATAGCGTTACAAAATTTGTTAATCATGTTACTGAAGTTATAAAATTTAAAAAAAAAAAAGTTGCCAGCTGCTGGAGCATTGTTGACGGTGGCTGCCAAAGCTCTGATGACGGTAGCCAGCTAAATTCGGACGACCGGCTGGCCAGTAAAAGTATTTCGTTTTTGAAAAACAATTAAAAAAAGGATAATATGATTATTTCAATAAATTTGTAAATCCCAAATTGGTCACTTATACCAAAAGTAGGATTTTGTTTATTGAAATAACTATTTTAGAATTTTCAAATTTAAGTGTGATTTTTGTGTCTTTTTTTATATTTTTTCTAACAATAAACCTATTTTAAAATATATGCTTATAGAGAGTGGAAAAAAGAAAAAAGAGGGGAAGTGGTCCAGAGGGATTTGACTGAGGACAGAGGGAATAAAAGGCGGGGCCAGGCCACGTAAAGTACATCCTCCTGTAACCTGGTTCAGTATCACGGTCACGTACCTTTTACTCTTGCTTTAACGTTTTAATTTTTATCACCTTTCTTTTATTTATATGATTTTGACGCTTAGTTAAGATACTCATTCAACCAAAAAAAGGAAAAAAAGAAACTACAGTGGCTTTAAAAGCCTTTCTTTAAATCATAATTACAGATTATAATTTCAAGCTTACTTTTTTTAAGACCCGGTTAATTAGAGAAACCATAACTCGGCTGAACCAAATTGAAAAAAAAAGAAGAAAAGAAATCTCATATACTCAACTTTCTTTTTTTTAAAAAATATATATATATATATCCTTGCATCCCCAAGTAAACAACCTTTAATTCAAACCAAACTTTAAAAAAAAAGCTCTATTTAAAAACAAAAAAGCAAGGCATATCTCAAATTAAATTAATCCCCAAGCTGGGTCGACCGAATCCATGTAATGAATAATGCTAATATTTTAATCAAAAAATATCAATAAAAACACAGACTCTATGAGTGGAAACGAAATATTTAAAGAAAAAGAAAGGCACACGACGAAAATTATGAGTAAACTTGAAGGGATAACACGTACGCCAGTTTTAAATTATAAGAAATGCAAGTATGCATTATTATCAAGCAATATACCATTTACACATCTTCCATCCCTATAACAACATAAATGTGAAACAGATTTAAATGGCTACCAGAGAAACCAATACAAACACACATATACATGGCGTGTGAAAACAAATACTAGTTTCAATCATAGAGATTATATTTGACCACTTTAAAACAGTTTATTAAATCACTGATTAGTTCCATCTTTCCACAAGCATCTTGCCTTTGACTATACACTGCCACTTGTTCATTTCTTTAATCTAAAAACATATCTGATGAAAAATCTACACAGATATTGTGGCGCATATATATATATATAAACCTACCCCATATGTTCCTTTTGACTCACAATGGGTAGTACTAGGAAGCATTATTATGCGAGGGTATATTTAAGTATAAACCAGAAGGATCAATAAAGAAAACCAGAGAGAGATAGTCGAATACATCTGATATGGACTTAGATTTTTTATAGTGCTTTTTCCAATCACAAATGGCTATGTGGAAGGGCTAGCCAAGCGACACCTCCAAATTAAAGGTGGGCATCGCATTTTCAAAACCCTTTTTGTCAGATCTCTCGATCTATATGTATTCCTTGTTTTTAAATGCACCGTATGATTGATACTCGTACAAGCACTTACTTCAAAAATCCAAGCAGTGAGATCAAACGAAGAGCAGCTTCTGGGTTTGTAACCTTCCAATAGATAGATTTGACCTAACTTATTAGCTCCTTTATGTTATTAACAAAGCGAGCAACACTCTGAGAACTTCGTTCTTTGCATGTTGCCACTTGAAAAGAGGACTGAGAGTAACTTCCAATCTGATGAGTTTATTACAGCATCTATGTGAAATATATAGACTTCTTGAAATAATTCTCACAGGGATAAGCTAAGGATAGAAGAGAGAGAAAGAGGGGAGAGAGGGCCCAGAAGCAATCAATAATGTGCAAAATGAGAGGCTTCCCCTAAAGGTTGGTGATTGTGTGGCCGTCATCATTGGAGGCACATGCCATAGTTAGGATCCCCCACCAACTAAACGATAATTAATCTCACACAATATATATATTAACGTACATATAATAGACCATTCTCGAAAGAAGAATATTATATGTTGAATTATCGTTAGTATTCTATTATTTTTCTCTGTACTGCATTGCTTTAATCTCCTATATATAATCATGATCCAGCTTCTTCCTCACTTTTACCCTGAGGTAAAGTAGATTAAACTGATGAATCACATGTTCATGTAGCAACAGTCCAAATTATAGACGATCTTTCTGAATCAGCTCTGACACATGCAATGCATTTCATAATTGTACTGTAGAACATGATGTGAGCGCAGATGAATACTCAACAGTACTTCGCGATCAAGCTGTACCACAATTGTGGGTTTCGATAGATATCGATAATCCAAACGAACATCAAAAGCAAAAATGATCGAGGCACAGAATGTTTGTGTAAAATTGTTTTCAGCATGATAATGACCAGAATATTTGTTGCATTTAAATTTGACAACTTACGACGACCGTCACATTATGGGGTGGTTGCAGAAGAAACGCGTGGATTCACCAGTTGAAGAACACGATGGATAGTTGAAGGGCCTTAGCTTAATTCACGGTTGGTGTTTGGAGTTTACAATATGCAATATGTGGCAGCCTACGACACATACACATGAAAACAGTATCATGTTCTGATATATATATATATATATATATATATTTCATGTGTGGCTTCAATTTTTGATGACCAAACAGAACAAAAGACTCAAGCATTTGATGAATTTAATGTCATTTTCAATATTGTTTATATTATCATCATCACCAACTTCGACATGTTCTGAGCACAAAACGAGTGAATACAGTCACACATATTCATCAGTACATAACGGGACATCTATCACAGATAACCAAACATTTGTTAATTAATCAACCTTTGCTTCTTTTTTCTTCCGTTTAAGTATATCTTTTTTGTTGTTCTTCTGCAGATGAGTGAATAAAAGAAAGGGTTTCTAAAAGCTCACGATAAGAGCTAAGAGAAGCGACAAATTAGGTTTCTGTCTTTTCCTCTATTAGAACATGATGTGTATTGGCTTTGTATGTGGCCAAATGGACAATAATGAATCTAAAACATGAAGGCATCTAATGGTGACTTGTTGCCAGCAGATGTTCGAAAGTGACTTCAACGGCAAATATAACCATTTCAAACCTCAAACGTCAAAGAGTAATTCAATTTTTTTGCTTCAGAAAATGAGAGGTCAAGTCTTTAACCAATTGAACTTCCTCAAGAACTCCAAAATGAAGCGCACACTTGGCAAAAGATAAAATGTGAATTGAGACGGGGAAAAATATCAAAGGAGAATATACCTCAATCTTTTCAATCGCTTTACGAATAATCTCTATTCTTGTATTTTTACCTTGTAAGGGCTTTCATAATCATTCTAGCTAGTACGAATCAACACTTGACGAAGTTATGCTTCATCATTCTCTGATGCGTGGTTTAGATTAGAACTTTGATATCAAAAATAGGTTGTTTCCGAGATTCATAGGTCCATGTTTTAGGACAATATCTTCCTCAAATAATGGTAACGTACAGTGATTTTTGAGAAGGAAAGGACCAAACCAAATCTTGTGATTAAAGCTCTATCTTATTGACTGTTTAAGAAACAGTGTCAACATTGAGATCCACTCAGCGAATGGCTGATCACCTTGTATGGCTCTCCTTAATTTGCTTCGAATGGCAATTTTGTGGGCGCCATATTTTGATGAATAATGTACTTTCATAATATATCCCAATTTTTCAAACTCAACCATCTTGAAATTCCTGCGGCCAATTATGGAGAGAATAAAATTCACAACCACCTGTTTAATTCCCCCCCCCCCCCTAGAACTGAAACTTTTGTCCTCTAATATGGACAAAAAGATTCTCGGATTATGTAATTAACGAGATGGGTAATACTGGTTAATTCATCTAATATCACATTCTGGGACCAACCTTTTAGGGGACTAAGACCTTGAAGATCAGCACATATCATCATAAAACGACAGAAAAAACACTTTCATAGGCCATAGTTATCATCATTTATGCATTGAAGTGAGGCTCTACTCTAGGGTTTTAATTATCAATAAGCTTAATAAAGCTTAATAAAGCGGGGTGGTTGCTTGCAATTTTCATCAATGGAGAAGAATCTGATCTTGTGTTCTTGAGCACTATGATGCGCTTAGTATCGAGTAGGCTTCTTTTTTTATTTTCTTCCTTATCTTTTCCTTCTTGTTTTCTGAGCTTAGTTGGGTTAATTTGCTTTTAATCTTTCTGTTAAAAGGTGCAATACATAATAATGGTGGTTAATTCATAAAAATAAGGTTTAAACGTTCACAACCAAAGTAAGTTTGTGAGGTAATACATCACATCCAGATAAGAATATTCTAAGCAATTAGTGACTAGCCAACGCGACAATTCAATAATTTACATTTAAACTCACAAATACAGCTTTCCTCCACTAATTAGGTAATGATTACAAATAATCCTACTACTTTTATTGGAACATCCTAGATTATAACACCTAGGGATTCAAGTAATTAACTAGACGTCAATACCGTAAAACCCTAACCAGATTGGTAAGACTAGTGCCTAGTAAATCAACAAAACGAACTGGTAAAAATTGAACAAACAGTAGTTGGATTTGAACATTCAGTTTAAAAAAATACTAGAAACCATCAGATCTAATTAATTAATTCTTTATACTATGACTCAATGTTTGGATGAGTCGTTCCATCCCAACTTTTTAAAGGGTGACTAGTTACTTCTATGCAAATCTCCTGACTGTGTCTGCAACCTTACTTTCTTTATCACTGAGCAGTCATTTAGGGGTCTTAGTTGGTAACTTGAGCTATTTCCTTCTTAATTTTAAAGCTTATCCCCCATTGTCTCACTAGCTGACCTTGACTCTTGTCATTTTGAGGTCATATCTAGTATTTAGAGTTTGCCAATAGAATATTCTTAGGAAGGAACAGGATATGGGACAAAAAGGCGGTATCAAGATGAGAGACAACGTCATGTGAATAGCCCTATCAAATTTTAATGTGAGGGATTCATATGATTTTCAGATTGATTGATCATATGGCTAGAAACTGACCTTAAATGAACCAAGTGATAATAGATTCAGGTTCATGCATGAACTAAAGCACTTGCTAATTACGCTAAATTAATCTCTCTGTCACATTTAACTTTTTCTTAACAATTCTGTTTCTTTTTTTATTATTTCCCAGGGAGAAGTTGTACAGCACTAATGTGAAAAGTTATTCTCATATAAAGGTAGTGTGTTTCCCTGGGTTGCAACATCATCATATGCCATTTAGCAATACACGATTCAATTCACAGAATCTAAAAGAATGGGGAACCACTAGCTATGTGCCTTTGCGATAATAATAATTATTATTATTTTAATCCGTTGGTTTTTAGCAATAATTAATCACTGCATTAAGCTGAGAAGAATTCTTCACATTCATCATGAATCACTTAGCAATGCTTTAAGTGATAATTAGCATTGAAATGGCCGATATGCCGACAGCCTTAAAGGTCAAATTTACTAATGAAGGCTTAAAAAAAGAAAGCACAATGATCAAGTCCAAAACGTTATGTCGTACAAGATTATGCATGCAAATGACCAAAGCCTATGTGATATATAGGGGGATGAATTTTTATTATGCAGCCTGCTGAGTTATCGAGGATGATGAGATATATTATTTCACTATTTAACAATGTTGATATTATTATGCCTCTAAGATTATTTAGAGGATATGATTGACAGGTGCAGTAAATTTAAGGATTTGAGCTTAACAATTTGAGCCTAGGGCTTTTAGCACAGGTCATAGTAATTACGGATCCTGGTAGGGTGAATAACCTTGTAACATTGGGGCCCTCAATGCTTGGAAACACTTCTTTTTTACTTTTCTTTCATTCTTTTTTTCGAAATAAAAACATGGTACTACTGTTGGAAAAAAGAGGGCTAAAACTACAGCATCTTATAAACACGAACAGAGTTTCCTTATCGTAGTTCGTTGATGCATCGTTCGGTAATCATTTTATCTCACGGCACAATAATAAAGTATCACATTATTGCGAAATATCATCAAGACTTCAAAACATGCAGCGTAATTATTATGCCCCAAAAAGTATGTAGACTGCTTTGAACTTTTGAACATTGAGCATTAAACTCAGCCTAGTTATTAAACCGAACTGGTTAACAATCATAAATCTATTTCCCATATTCCGGGCCGAAAAAAAAAAAAACTATTCCCCCGACATGAACAAGAAAACATGTGCTTTACCAATTCCCAGTTCCCACGTTTCCATTCAAAGTCAGAGCATGACCGACAAAACTGGGTGGCAGGGCTTTTTCAGGCCAATAAGATGGCAGAGTTTGACAGAACCAGATAGCACATTTTGACAAGAAATTAAACTGAAGTGTGACGAAGACGTACAAAGTTAGTGGCCAGTTAGATGTCAAATAAGGTCACAGTAGGCTGGCGACCTTCTATGTAATAGATGTCCAACGCGTTCAAACAAACCGGTTACTACTAAGATTACAAACTCCACAATCACTATTAATAACGAACTTAACATGGACAGATACCAAGACAACCTAAAAGCATAGATAAGGCAACAACATAATCCGTATTTCTCCGTCAAAAGCCAGGCATTGTCATTTATATTGTATCCTTGGATCTCCACAACAAAACGCAATCATCCATCTCTGATCCCATCTAGCTCCTGCTCTTGGATTTTTCCATGGCTCTGGGAGCTGTGACAAACAAGAAAAAACATTTAAACCAAAACAAGACCTACTCCGGAATTATTGTATAGTATGAAGCATATTTTTAGCAGGCTTGCCGCTTGCTAATATTTGACATGATATATTTCTTCGCAGAGGGAGGAATCTTTTGTCAATTATAGGCAATGACGCAGAGGCACTCATTCTCATTGCCTGCGTGTTTCGTTTCATACACGCAAACTCGTCCAGCCACTCAAGAAAACATCAATTTGTTCCCCTCAACATAACAGACCGTTGAGAATTTAACCCATGCTCTGCTTTACTCCTGATAAATAATTTAATTAAAAAAACACCAAAGCAAGTTACTCTTCTTCCTCACTTGAGATTAGTCCTACATAATATCGAAGTAATCGTCCATATATTGAATCTCTAGGTCTTTATGTTTAGGAAGGCCCCATTTCATCAATTCAATGCATAACCTTTATATAAAAAGAATAACTAATGTAAAATGAAAGAACCAGGTTAAATGCATACCCAAGCCAATGGCATCAGAACCCTTCATAATTTTCAGCCTCCTGCATGTCTCGATGAACATCCTGTGACAACAGTAAATAACACTTTAAATTAGAATGCAAACCAGGGGCAGGTGAAGTCATGGGCATTTATCCAATCATCAACAATTAGATGCAAACAAAGTGTAAAATTAGCCGCTATAATTGATGTCAATCATGTAACAAATGAGATTAGCACATGCCAAGAAGAATCATTATTTGAGGAGCTTTAAAATCAAATACAGCAGCAAAATCCTTAACAAGATCTTACTCTACTCTTCTAAAATATTCCACTGCAAAAATCAACCATAAAACTCCCATATATTACAACTTCCAAACAGATCAACAACATCTACTCCCACCTAGGCCGCAATGCTATTGAAAATTAAATCCATTTCCATGCACTACAAAACAACACAGGTCATGTTTTAAAGGAAACTTGAGTACAACCAGACCATAAAGTTCAGTTCAAAAGATATTCACAAAGACAAGGAGAAAATTTATGATACAAATCACAAATCAGTCACAAACTGCCTTTTAAGGTGAATAGTACAACTGCTAACATGCTGAATGTGCTGTAGGCATGTTGCATGACAATAGAAGATTCAAGTAAAATTACACAGAAATTGCGCATAAAAAAACCACTTGGAAGGTACAAAGTTATCCATAAATCAAATTCAAGTAGGTAAAAAGGAGATAGGCATCACATAAACAAATTCAAACATGCAAAACGAAACTCATGTTGTCTACCACTTAATTACTAATTATGCATAACATGAATTCAAATGGGAGGTACTATGCGATCATGATCAGCAAATTAAAACCTGATTTCTTTGCGACAAAAATTTACTTGTGAAATACTCTGTTATCCACAGGTCAAAATCCAGTAGGTCAAAGTAAAGGAGGCATCATACAAATAAAATAACAAGATAGCAGTCTTTTTCCCCGGGGGGGGGGGGGGAATCAGACATGCGATATGTAATCCATGTCTGTGCAAATTATGCATAAAAAAATTTCCTTGGAGCCCATGGCTTGTGTTTGATCGTGAGACCATGCATTAAGGACAAAAGCTAAGCAAACGAAATTACAGGTATTGGAATTACTTGAGTACAGTACTTTAAACCAGTACACCCCAGAGATCTTAGACCCGTTCTGCTAAATATGAAGGGAATGCAGTAGTCTGCTAATTTCCACATCAACTGTAACTTGACACACAAATCATTTAACAGATGAAAAATGCATACTGTAAGAAGCACCACACATATAAGTGTGATCAACGGTTTGTGGATTTTGAGTAGCTATAATGGCTAAAACAGATAAAATTGCAATTACAACCCAAGTGGTAGTAACAAGTACTTAGGCATGGACTTTGAAACCCCCTATTTGCCACAGATTACTAGTAATCTGTTTGTTATTTCCAAATCGATTGAAAATAAATATTTCAACAAATCAATGAAAATAAGAGAGTCTTGAGTTATTTTGGCTTAATACGTATTCCATCTAACTACTTATGAGGAACACTATTATTACCGGCAAAAAAATATGAATGCAATGCAAAGCACAAAGGTTTTACAAGACTCACCCCCATGGTACATCCCCTACAAGCATCCAATCACCATCTTTATCTTCATAAGTGAGAACATACTCAGAACCATGCAGAAGATCCCTCAATTTGCTCTCACTTAACATTTCTCTGCCTGAAGCACCATGAGAACCACATTGACCTGAGATCATACACATTGCAACAGCTCAGTAAACCTATGCCAAGGGTGACGTAACTGGAATTCATTTAACAGATGAGTCACAACAATGTCAATATCAAGTAGAAATGCAACTACTCACCTAAGGTAAAACAGCTGAACATCTTCTCGAGGGCAGAAGACAGTTCTTGATATGTTGTATAATTCCTTAGATCTACCTTCCTTAGATAAGGAGCACCATCCATGCTCACCTTCACGAAAAGAGCAGCAGGACCAGGTTTTCCATCAACTTCATCATTGTTCTTTGAAGTATTAGCCAATGAATTCTTCCTATATGATCTTATAGGAGGCCAACCAACAACTTGTGCCCTGCCATGGATAAGAAATTATTCGCATAATTAGACTTCCGTGCAAATTCATCATAAGGTCATTATCATACTTCCAGTTTCTTTGAAATTACAAAACCATTATTCTAGGTTCCACTTACTTAGCAGCTGGCGCACTGCCATTAGCATTAGTACCCCCATGATTATGACCAAGTCCAGTGGCTGCAGAAGGCCGTTCCTGTGAAACTTTAGAAGGTATTTCTTTCATAAAGGTTGGCTGAGCTCCAGAAGATCTAGATGACATTACATTTATCCCTGGAGTACCAGTAAAATTCCCCTGCACCACAGACTGCGGAAGATTAGAGTCAAAAAGAAAGGAATTCTGCTTCCCTTCAATATGGAGAACTCCTTACCTCTGGGAAACCCTCCATGGTGTCAGAGAAACCTCTCTTGTTTCCTAAAACCACATGTTTTTGGGATGATGAACATATTCCATCTTTTGAAGGAAGCAAAGGAAATAGCGGTTTCTCATCAAGCTTTGTTGAGTTCGATGCATAAAGATCTGAATCCCTTTCAGGAGACTGGGATCCAGGAAGACCCAACCTCAACTCAGTAGCCTTCAAATTCATGTTGTCCTTTTTCTCATCTGACATGCTTGGGACACTAGAACTGTCAACTGATGAGGAACAATCTGACAATCCAAGGTAATTACGCTCTTTTAATGCAGTTCCATTATGGGAGATAGAGTCCAAGGACGGTGAAGATGCTACTGTCGAAATATTGCTCTGCCCTTCCTCCTCAGCAACCAGCAGCGGTGGAGACATCAGACTTCAATATACAAACGGCTTTAACTGAAAGCATAAACTAATAGTTAGCATAATCTGTTGCTAGGAAGAAACGCGACGTGTAAAAGCCCGAATCCGTAATCAACAACAGAAGCAAAATTACGAGCTGTAGAAGCCGTAGCAAAAGTTGGGTAACCTTTCTTCCATCCAGAAGAATGTTAGCCAAATGCTTAAAAAAGATAATCAGAATCATCTAAGAGGAGCCATCAAAGATGGGGAAGAGTCCCCGATTACTCTAATCACAATATTAGCATGCACTAAATTGCCGGATTACGCACGGAAGGTGCATGCACTTATTTCCGCCATGATGCAGTCACAAAGCATGACAAATAACTAATAATGATACAAAAATCGCAAAATGACCACGGATAATAACTAATCTAGTACAAAAATTGAGCAATCCTCTCTGGTTTGTTGGCTGGGTGCAGCTCCAATAAGTTATGGTGGGTACTACGAGGGTCTCAAGATTTGGGTAAAATTGATGTGATTTACTGAAGGTCAACAAGCGTACCAGTGAAAAATAAAACACATACATATCTGAAAATAAAGCTCAATCAAGGAATCCAGGGTTTTTGGGCGACCCTCTTCAGTGTGCTCGAAATAATTATTCTGGGCCGCCAACTTAATCCACGGTCAAGAACATAGCTATTGCACACAACTAAATTCAAGTAGCTATGGAAAATACCAAGTCTTCGTCTTCTTGACTTCCCTTCCTCGTTGGTTTTGAAATTTGCAGAACTTTCTATTTAAGCTCTATAAGCTACGGTTATCCCAAAAATAAGCACAGCAAAGGAAAACCATAACACAATTCAAGAAGGCCCGACACATCAGATTCATAGCAACCCTTGTGAAAACAGAACTAGCACCAAATAACCTGAACAGGCTGAGAAAGAATAAAACTTCTAATCATAATATTCCCCCGACTGGACAAAAAATTTAAAAAAACAAAAACAAAAGGCACATTCTGCTTGGCAGTGCCAAGGCAACTCAAAACTCAATCGATATGCACTCCGATTCGTGTAAAGCAAAGAGCTGAAAACGAGCAGAAACTACCTTGAGAACAAAAAAGAAAAGAAAAAAAAAAAGGAAAAAACAGAGAAGGGACGAAAATGGAAGGAGGAAGGTAAAGGAGGATTTCGAAGGCTTACCAAACAAGGGATTGCTAGATCAGAGAGAGAGAAAGACCAATTAATCTTGAGAAAGTTTTTACAGGGAAATGCTAAGGCGAACGCAGAGGTAGAAGGTAAAGCGGAAAAGGAGAGAGAAAGCTTAAGGCCATTCCATGACGCAGAAAGCAACAAAAGCTCGGCCGTGCTCGCTGAGAACCTCAATGAATGCGGAGAAAGAAAAAAGTTAAAAAAAAGCGGGAAGGGGCAAAATAGACAATTCACTAAAAAAAGTCGATGTCGCGTTGCGTGCTTGAATATTCTGATTACTAATGAATAGTTAATAAATTTCAGGCTCCAAAATGAGGAGTGGGTAATTTTATGGTACGCGAATCTAGGAGGCAGGGAATCCAATCGGACGGCTGTGATTGATTGAGGGGGAAATATCAAGCCATCAATCTGGGGGAGACAAGGAAATAAATGATTTGTCCCTGTTAACAGGTGCAATGAATTATGATGCCTTTTCTTTTATTTTGTTTTATTCAAAAAAATTTTAACGTGATGCATTTTTGGGATGAGCACTCGCACAGAGCCCAGGCCCGTGCCATTCAAATGACAAATCTGCCCTTGGCTGAGTCTTTCGCTATCCCATGCTACAGCTTTGCTCGGGGCAGAAAAACAATTCTGCTGTTAGTTGTCTTTGGTTCTTAGGCTAGTCTAGGAAGGGCCTTATCCAAGATTCGTCTTGCCTTTGTTTAAAAAAATATATATATTTTTTAATCCCATTTATTTATAAGATATTGAAAAAAAATGTTATGTAGATGTATAATTTTATCCTTCATTTATTATCATGTTAACTTTGTTTACATTAGGTATAATTTTCATTAAATATGGCTAAAGTTGAAAATTTGTTGAATTTTAAATGAGAATTAATGAAGTTTAAAGTTTTTCTTGATTTATATGAAACATGTTAAAAGTGTCTTGTAAATAAAACCATAACAGTATCATTTAAGCCAAACACTACTCTAAAATAAAAGGAAAATTCAGAATAGACATGCGCATCATAAAATTAATTGGCAAAATCAGAATTTATTGATCCTGTTTATAAGTTATTTTCAACATATTTTATATAGACAAAAAAATTTAAACTCTATTAACTCTCATTTAAAATTTAACAACTTTTCAATTTTATTTATATTTAATATACATCATACCTCATGTAAACAAAATTAGCATAATACTAAATAAAGGATAAAATTGTACATGTATATAAAAAAATTCTCTCAATGTCTTATAAATAAAATCAAAAGATATCTTCTCTCTACTTTATAAATAAGACCAGAGGAGTAATTCACAAAACTATGAGTTCAAATTATGATCTTAATGTGAGGATCTTGTTAATAACCAATCTATCTAGAGGTTTGTACGAGCCCTAGTGAATCCTGAAGCTTCAACAGTCATAAACTTTAGTATAACAAAGAAAAGGTAGTTGGCAAATAGTCTTTATAGGATAACAGGTTGCAATACATGCACACAAAGAAAAAGGATAAAAAAGAAATTTAATAAAAGTAAAACGAAATATGCAAATTTTGTGAACTGTGAAAACAAAATGCACAACAATTCATTAATTAAATATTTGATAATCAAACACAATGCATCTTGGTTTTAAGGACGAGTTAGAATCACAGTTAAAATATTTATAAGCACAAACAAAACTCTTCTCCTATACTTATATCATATTCTATAAATTACCATTAAAAAGTTATTTATAAATTATTCTAAATGAGCCCTAACTAAACATAAGTGTAAGATTCAAAATTTTCAAATTAAACATTTACTTTATTATGTTTAAAACATATGGTTTTTTTTTTAATCTTAGTTTAGTTTTAAGCTTTAGCTGTCATATTTTTTTTATTTACTTAAGGGTTTTTTTCTTTTGAAATTTACTTCTCTAATCCTATTTATAAATCACTTCGAACATGTTTTACACAGATTACAAAAAATTTTAAATTTTATTAACTTTTATTTAAAGCTCAGCAACTTTTCAACTTTATTCTTATTTAATATATATTATACTTTATGTAAACAAAGTTAACATAATAATAAATAAAGGATAAAATTGTACATCTATACAAAAAAATTCTCTCAATGCTTTATAAATTGGACTAAAAAATGTTCTCTTTCTCTATCCTATCAGTAGGACCAGAAGAGTACCACTCTGTTCCTTATTATAAGTCACTTGTATCCCAAAAGTTTATTTTAAAATATAAGTCACTTGTAGTATAATTAATGATCTTTTCCAATTTTACCCCTGTTAATTTAATAAAAAATTAATTAATCTCTTTTTCAACTTTTCATCTCCTATGCAATCCATCCCCTCCCCCCCCTCTCTCTCTATTTTCAATAAGGGTAAATACGAAAGAAAAAACTGGTTAATTTAATGTATTTCTTGATTTGCAGGTTTTGGATATAAGTGATTTATATTAAGGAACAGAGTGGTACTATTCCAAAAGTTTGTTTCAAAATATATGTGACTTGTAGTATAATTAATGATCCTTTTCCAATTTTGTCCCTGTTAATTTAATAAAAAATTAATTAATCTCTCTCTCCATCTCTCTCTCAACTTTTCATTTCCTATGCAATCCTTCCCCTCCATTTCTCTCTCTCAACTTTTAATAAGGGTAAATGTGAAAAAAGAACTGGTTAATTTAGTGCATTTTTTAATTTGCCGGTTTGAGATTCAAGTGACTTATAATAAAGAAATAGAGTGATAAAGTGTTTTTGCTTTTTTCAATAAGTATGTTTTTTGATATTTGAACTTGTATGTTTTTTTTAAATAAAGATGAAGCCATTTATTAACTCAACTAACCCAACCAATAGCTTCTCATTTTATTTTTAAGAATATTTGAATTCAAGGACTACAATGCTTGATCAATTTTAATTTTTTTGTACATTTTTGAATGTGAAGTAAGGCGGGGGTAAATTGACCTAATAGAAGCTGACAGTTGAATGACGGAAAGGTGATATATAGAGGAAGAGGACAGAAGAGGAGAGGGAAAAAGGAGTAAAACCAGGAAGCATATTTATGTTTGAAAGGTCAACTCATTTGCAGGCCAGCAGCAGCAGGTTCCCTCAGTTATTATTATTATTATTATTACGATTTAAGATTCATCATTCGTGAGGATTTGGTTTGTCTCCGCGTGAGGGGAGGGTGGCTTTTGCATGCCAAGGACCTGGCACCAATCCCTTTTCATGGGATTGCTTGGTTGTCACATGTCTTATTTATAATTTTTTTGGCCAGAGTTTTATTTATAAATTATTTTTATGTTTTACACAGATTAAAGGCTTTACATTTCATTAATTTTAACTTAAAACTCAACAATTTTTTTAATTATACTCCTATTCGATATATATTATACTCTTCAACCTACAAAAATATGTATATGCATTATACTTTACAGGAACAAATTCAACAAATAATAAATAAATGGTAAAATAATTTTTTTTATAAACAGAACAAGAAAATTTTTATCTCTCTGTCCTATATGTAAAATTATATGAGTAATTTAAAATTAAAAAAAAATCCCTTAAAAGGAGGGAAATATATGTTCCATCTATAAGACACCTTTTAAAAGGAAGGGATAGTTCTTATTACTCCTTCTTGTTCTTATTATAAGACTCCTTTAAACAAAAAGGTTTTATCCTTTTTTTTTACAAGACCATATGCTAGTCTTAAAGTGAATTAAATATTTTTTTCATTGGCAAAAAAATTAAGTATTTTTTCATATATGCTCATTTTTAATAAAGGTAGAGAGAGATTTAATGTCGTCAATTAGAGTAATATTGAAAATCACTTAAACTTTATAAGAAATCCAATGCTTTTAAATATTTTTATTGACATGCGTAAATTAATTAGCAGGATCTTATAATAAATACCATAGGGGTATAAGTCATTTGATGCGGTACTAATATGTGTGAATGAGTTATAGGTAGGTTAAAATATAAGGATTATAGTGATATAAATTTTTGTTTAATTCAAATATGGATAAAATTGAAATTTTATTTCATTTTTAAGCAGAGTTATTCATCTCTTATTGACTGCGATGAGAGGCAGCCTAACATATAGGAATGGGACAGAGTATATGTTCAAGTTCCCTGTAACGTGTTTAATGAAATTCAAAAGCAACCCCTCTAAAAAAAAAAAAAAGGAGAAGAAATTGCAAACCATAGGCCCCCAAGTGTCTCTCCTGCATATATGTCCCTGTCTGCAATATCCAGATAGGCCAACGACGGGTACATTACTTGTTAATCCCTTGAGGGATCTAATGGCTCTTGCTTAATTATTGAGCTACCAAGCATCCGGCTCCCATTTGACATTTTCAGATCATTTTATCCAGACAACATCCATAACAATTTGATCAATATTATTTCTTGTCCTTGATAGATGAGTTAGTTGACTGATTTAAATAAATTAAGAAAACTAGTTAAGTTAGTTATTTGTAATAAATAGATGGTATTTTTCCTAAAATATCCTTACTTACCAAGTGTATTGGTTAGAACTATCACTATTACAATGACTACTTTGAAAAAAATGAATAAATATGAGAGACAAAATAGATTAGGGTCTTATATTTAGGTTTAAAAGAAAAATGAAAGAAGCTCTTATATTAAGAATCGGAGGTGGTGTCATTTTTGTGGAGGTGGTATGATTGATAAGTTATAAATAATATTCCTCTCAGTCCTTATTACTTATTTTACACCGCATATGTGATGCACTATGTAAAGTATCACTGTTTAGTTTATCTCGAGCAATTTTAAATGAGAGGAGTTTTTTTTTTTTTTTGACCAAGAAATGAGAGGAGATTGCAGTAGGAAGAGTAGAGGCATCTCATGAATAAAATGTTAGTTCCACAAAGATAGTATCATTTTTGCAACAACAAGATTATTCACTAAATTCAATTTTTCAATTTAACCTGAGCGACTGAGTTACATAAAAGAGTCCTGTATTATAGACTGAGAGGAATATAGTTTATTTATATAAATCTCATGTAACATAGAAGTCCATCAGCTAACTGTATAATCTTTCTCAAAAATTGGGAATCTATATAGTCATAGGATACAATGATTCACAAACTCATAAACTATCAATAGTGTAAATACTTATTTAACTGTATTTACAAATCACTTTTAGTATATTTCACCGGACTTAAGAAAAATATTAAACATTATCATCTCTATCTTAAAATTTAACAACTTTATAATTATATATATTTAATATGTATCATGTCTCATGAAATAAAGTCAACACGATAATAAATTAAAATAAAATTATATATGCAGATGAAAAAATTTGATCACATCACTTACAAATTGAACAAAAAAGGTTCCCAGTATGCCTTATAAATAAGAACAAACAAGTATATTTTGATTTGCTATTTTCAGCTTACGCAAACAGTATAATTCGTACGTTAGAGTTTATACTACATTTGAATGAGGATTGAGTTTTAAGTTGGTATTGATATATTTATATGCGCGTGTTTAAAATATATAAAATAAAAAATATTAAACTTTATATATTTTTTGTTCTATCATTGTTTTTTTTTTGTGATTAAAATATTTTGAATATTTTTTATTTTAATATTTGGTTGGGATTAGTATTTTGTTGCTGGGAAAAATTATGGAAAGGGAAGAGAAAGTGGGTTGGGTTGGGGGGACAAGAAAGCGGCAGGAGAAGAAAGTTTGCCGGGTGATGAGCAGGACAAGCAACCTTCTCTCTCATCCCTTTCTGCTTTCTTTTGCTCTCTCTTTCCTCTGTAATTCCGGCTTTTAATTTAATCTATTCAATTAATTAAACTACACTTGAGGCCGGTCTTCGGCCCTCTGCCAGCCCTGCTCCTTTCCATGTCTAGCCGCCACAGCTAAGCCTTCACGGTTTGTCCTCCTCCATCATCCTCTCATCACCTTTCGTCACTTTTCATCAGTCTCCTTAAATCTCAATCTTAATTTTTTTTAATGAATTTGTTTATCTTATTAGATGGAATTGCTATATGAATCGTATAATATTATTAAATTCTATTAATAATCAAATTTTTGGATAGATTATTAGCCAAGAGATCTCATTCAACAACTCTGATAAATGTTCTCTTTAATCTTCCTCTATCCAGTTTTCATATGACACCAAATTATTTAATCAACTTTTTTTATTACAGCATCTAAAAGAATTATTTTTCACAGTACCCGATATTCTAAAAAAATAATTTAAGATATTGAGTGATGTTAGAAAAATATTTTAAAGTGCTGAATTTTGATTAACACTTTTGTATATTTTTATTTAATTTTTTTATTTTAAATCATGTTTTTAGGAAAAATACAAGTAAGTTAACGCTCACTCGTTAACAACAGTGTAGTGTGACAATTCTTTATAAATATGTTTCACGTAAGCTGAAACAAAAGTCTTATCATATGCTTGTTTTTATAAATCACGATTGGAGAGTTATTTATAAACTGTTTTAAACAGGCCCATAACTATACAAATGCTCATTGAGCTATAAGGCATGTTTTATGCCCTAAATAATTTCTTTTATAAAAACTTGGATCTAATAAAAACTTGGACCTAAATTTAAAAATTCCTGTCCAGTTATGCGTGCATGCACCCACCCATAATATGCATATGATACGGATTACATGCACGCTTCCTATAAAGAATAGATGGTTTAATATTTGTTTGAAAAATACTATACATTCTAGCATAACATGCGAACATATTTTGTTTGCCAATAAATTTTTAAACCATCGATCGAGTTCATTGCAAAATCTAACCTGTACTGTTGTAAAAATTAAAAACTGCATTAAGCCATAAGGTTACGAGTTTGAATCCCGCTGCCGATGTGAGAATCTTGTTAATGGACGATCTATAAATACCTCTGTAAGGGTTCTCTGAGCCTAAAAGCATATCCTGACCCTGATGAGCTATCGAGACCTAACTTACCTAAACTTTCTTGCATAAAAAAAAAACTAAAAACTGCATTTCATAAGTAATAGTAACGAGGAGAAAACTTGGGTAAAATGTTCTTCCCACCCCCCAAAAACTTATTGATTAATTTGTTTTTAATATGTTAAATTATTTAAACTGGCACTTCATTAGGAGCCCTTGAATTGTTTTTTTAAAAAAAGCCCTTGGAATGGAAACATCATTTTGGATATAAAAGCCATTTTCCAACTTTAACAATGCGGCATTGACCAGCGTGCATTATATTTGAGGGTGACAAGGAGGAAGGGAAGGCCATGTTTGGCAGTCCAAGCAGCACATTACATGTAGTCAATGGCTTTACCTAATTTCGGGTCCCATCCTTTTGCCTCACGTGTGACCCATGTTTTCCCTGACTCTGACCTCCCAATTTTTTACCTTTTTATTTTTATTTCATTCCATGAAACCTCTAAATATGATAATAATTTTCTTCTCATTATTATTATTGGTCAAGAGGATAGGGTGAACTGAACATTCACGGCTCAAGGAAAGCCGAGTGAGACTCTTCTAAAGCATTGCCGAAGCCTGTTCAAATCAAACATAAAGTGGGCCTCGAAATTTGAACATTTTTCCGTTGAAAATGAAATCTCTTACCCTTTACTAAATTATTTTTCATAATTTAATAACACTCTTCCGGTTCTTAATATAGAATCTAATTGTTAAGTTAATTTTGATTCTAAATATAAGATTTATTTATCATATTTATCGATTTTTTTTCTAAATTACTCTTATGAATACTCTCTCAACCATAATCAAGCAAGTGGGGGAGGAAGGATATTAAGAAAGATATTATGGTGTTTAGAAAAAAATATGTCTGATTTCTTATAATTAACTAACTTATCTAACTTTTTTAATCTAATTAAATTAGTTAAATAGGTCTTATATTAAACTAGTTTAAATTGTAAACGAGTTTCCAACATGGCAATTACTAAACGCATATTTTTTTATAAGACTATCTCATATTGAATACTAGTGGATTATATTATTTTTTTGGGTTAATAACATTTTTACTTTCTAAAACTTGACCTTGTTCTGGTTTTTATTAATGAAATTTGAAACCAATGATTTTAGCATGTGGAATAATGTTTTTGTCCTTGAAATAAGGTTTCAAGGACCAACACTCACGTAATCTTTTTTTTTTTCATAGCATTATTAGGCCTAATTGAAAAATAGCTTTTTCAACCTCATCTTTTTACTCACATCCTTTGAACCCTTATCTCTTTTAATTCCTTTCGTCTCTGACCCAACCATTAATTTTCTTTTGTTTTTTTTATTTTGGGTACAAAACCAACCATTATTATTATTATTATTATTCCGAAAGCACTACATACATACATTTCAGGCTAAATGAAATTTAATGCCATACAATATTTGAACGGAAAATTGAAAAAGGGGCCAAAATTCTACAAGCAAAATCTGTTTCGTAACAGACCTTTTTGGAACTTTACTTGGGCATTCGAAATTGATCCAATAGCCGACATCAAAAAGTTCAAATTCATTTGGGCCTAGGCCCGTTTCCATTTTTCAAAGGCAAATTGTTTATAAATATTTAAGATTATTTCATCTGCAAGCTCTTCCCCGGCTCCTAGTCAAAGAGATTAATTAATTGATAATTAATTAATGCATGAAATTGAAACAGAATAATAACAATTATTATTATTATTATTATTATTATTATTATTATTATTATTATTATTAACTTCTTCAAATTGCTAGGCTAAAAAATATTCAAATGAAGCCTGAGGGGATACTTCGGTGATCTATGATTGAAAATTGTAATGCATACCACCCACGATTGTAGAATATTTATTGGACTCTTTTTGCATCAGCATCAACACTCCTTTAAATTTATGGTTAGTTTCCTTTAAATTTACAGTTTTAAATCAAATTTCAGAGAAAAATTCATTCCATTTTATTGATTAACTAAATTAACCCCATGCATTAGGACAAAGCCCAAAAATATTAAGTATCCCCCCCTTTTTATAAGAAACAATTTCTCTCATACCTAAATATAAAAAACAATTTCGCTTTGTCTAAATTTTTAAACCAATATTTTCATTTTAACCCATTAAAAATCTCCACCCGTTATCTCTCATATACTCTCTTTACAAATAAAAGTATAATTATAAAAATATGTATTCATTACTTTTAATTAAATTTAACCAACATTTTGAACTCAATAATTTTGATAGTTATTTCTTCTAATAAGGAATGAGGAGGGTATGATATTGTGAATGGATAATTGATTTGCCCAAAGCTAGACACTGCTGGGCTTTGGTGGTGGATACTTTTCCAGGCCCAAGAGAGTATGATATTGTGAATGGATGATTGATTTGCCCAAATCTAAATACTGCTGGGCTTTGGTGGTGTATACTTTTCTAGGCCCATTTGTGAGCTTTTGTAAGCGGTGTTGAAGACAGGTACTTCTTGCTAAGGATAGAAATTTGCTTTAAAATAATTTAATTTAATTTTTAAGTTTCTGCAAAAAGAAATTATTTTTTTCTTCTAAACACCCAAGGGGAAAAGGTCCAAGGTTCAATTTTAACCAGCAAAACATTTATGGCCGTAGGTAACCAAACATCGCCTAAAAAAGTTTGACAAACCTAGCCAGGCATGAGTCGTTATCAACTAAAGCTAGTTCCGTAACTGACTTGTTTCGTCACACATATATATACTTAGGAACATGCATGGCATATAGTCAGAAAACTCTGGATAACTAATCCCATAAAATTACACAATATAATCTAATATCGGTACGAACGAACGGTCCAATCGTTCCAACCGTTTGAACCATGATCCGCTGTTCTTTTTAGCTCGACTTCCGGTTCGGCTTTTAAAACATTCAATAAAAGCTTGTAATTAAAGGCAATTTAAAACCAACAGAGAATCTAATTAATAAAGCCCGAGTCTTTTCCTGATCTTTTTTCTTCCTCCTTCGCGTCAGAAGATCAAAGCTGGACCTGGACGGTGTTGCTGATGGGACACCAAGAACAAATGGAACAAGATATTTGCGTATGGAAGCAAGGTTTCGCAGGCAAAATGCAGGACAGAGAGGAGAGAGAAACAAAGAGCTAGAGAGAGAGAGATGTTGAAGTCTGCATGTAGGCGAGAGCCGAAAAAGTTGAACGCGCACACGAAGAAGTAGCAGTCGGCTTTTTCTTTTGTTTCTCTTTCGGCTGCTTCACTATAAATGGTCCCCAAAGCCAACCATGAGACTGAAAGCAACACTGGCCGCATTCAGCAGTTGAGCTCTACGTATTGTGTCGGGTATCCACATTAGAAACCACTATTGTATATACATATATACATACATATATATATATATACACACACATATATATTGCTTGCATTACAAATATCAAAGTACTGGATGGGTGAGAGGGATAGGATGGGACGGGACATATTGTACTGTCCTTTGCCCTACTTTTTTTTTTTGACCGGATCCTTTGCCCTACTTGCAAGTTGGAAAGTTGGCAAAGCTAAATCCACTTGGTCCCATCCACTACTGTGTTTTAAATCTTGATGAGACAATAAGAAAAGTCTCCGCGACTCAGGGGGCGTTTGGGATCACGTTTGGGATCCCAAACGTGCGTCCCCACCTCAAAAGAAACAGAGAAAATATTTGTTTGGGTTCACGTTTGGCTAATTGAGCTTCTGAGGTTGAAATGGGCTTCTGGGAGAAGTAAACTTTCAGTGCATTTTGGGATGTTGTGGTCGGTGAAAGAAACCGTTGGAAAATTTATGGCTGTGTTAAAATTTTTTACACACCTGACCCTCACCCTTGTATGAATATTCTCTCACCTCAATAATAAAACAAAATCACAAGTTCACAACACACTCTTCGGTTGAAACACGCCCTGACAAAAGAAGATGAGAGCCCTTGTATGATTTCTAATTTATATATTTATCCATTACATATATATAATTAAGTATTTTATTATTTTTCAATTTCCTTCTAATAATAACTGAATTTTTTTATTTTTAATAATTTCATTTTCAATACTTCTTTTAAAATTGTCACATTATATATATAATTCCTTTATAACAATAAATTAAATTTTCTTATTTTTAATAATTTTATTTCATTACTTTTTTTAAAATGGCCACATTATACATATAATTTTTTTCTGATAATAAATTAAATTTATTTACTTTTAATAATTTTATTTTACTTCTTAAAAATAGTCACATTATATATCTAATATTAGATATATACTATTTAATAAAATTGATGTCCTTTTAAGTCATTTTACATCCAAACTTACTTTTACATTTATCATCCAAACAAGTTTCAGCTTCTCAAACTGACTTTTTTTCAAAATCCAATCCAAACATAAATCACATTACCCTATCTGACTTTTATCCAATCTGACTTCTGTAAAAGTCAAATTGAAAAAAAAGTTACTTCTCTACCGCTAATCTAAACACACCCTTAATCCAGTAAAAGCAACTCGATATATCTTGTATAAGATAATTGATTCATATTTCGAGGATGGAGAAAATCATATTCGAGAAGTTATGTCCACTTAAACTCAGAAATGCTCGAATTAATCCAGATTAATTAGTGTTAGATAAAAATCTTAGAAACCCACTTAATAAAATGAACATGAAATATGAAAGATGATACTCCCTTTAGGTATGGGTGTATACGAGATATAAAAATAGTTTATAAAGATAAAAAAAAAAGTTAATTAAGTTAGAATTGGATGAGAAAAAAGTGTTAATACACCCTTAATTATCTGTATTGGAAATGATTCTCATCAATAAAAACTCTCTTTTAATATGAGCATGTGTAATCAATATCAATAGGGATAGTTTAGCGGTAAAAATATAAATTTAAGAGGCAAGAGGATATTAAAATCTTATATTTAGAATTAAAACGAATCCTAACAAATGATTAGGTGAATCCAAAATAAGATTAGTTGAATTTTTAAATACTGAGAAATGATGCCGAGAGAGAGAGAGAGAGAGAGAGAGCAATATTTACTTAATTAAGCTCAAGAATGCTTGAATATACATATTAATCAATAAAATTAAAGATCAAATGTGGTTGGTTTTAGATAAAAATCTGATTAGAAACCCACCAAATAAACGGACTTGAAAGGTCATACATCATGATTCCAGCTAGCTGGGACCAAACATCTGTACCTTTTCTCCTTTTCCACAGGGGTCTCCCTCCTACATATCTCTTTTGTTTTTCCCATCACAAAGTAGGGCTTGAAGGAATCCAATCCAAGCAATTCGTTTCCTCGGCCTTTCCCTCGAAGATCAATGCAGTTTTTTGTCTCTCCCTGCTTATAACTAATTTCTCTGATTACTACAGTTTTTTCCTTTCAGATTACAGATATTGGGTTGAAGTGCACGGACAAGTAAAGCATTTCCTCCTGTCTTTATTATAGAATGCTTTGTAGTCCTAATTAAGATTTTTCAATTTTCCTCTGATTGCAAATTACTAAGAAGAGAAATTAATTCTAATTCAATGTTTCTATATGGCTTTTTGAATGCAATTTTTAAAAAAATTTATGACAAAGTTAATAAATAAACTGTTTTTTTTTTTTTCACTTCTGATGAGATGATTGAAAGTGATTTATGATAGAAACAGAAATGGGAGGAAGCAGGCAAGTCTTCCTTTCCCCATCTGAGCTTACACACTTTGTATTAGTTTGGATTCCACACGGCATTTAGCTAGACTTCTTGACTTCATGGTCCTAACGTACGTGCAGGCGTCACACTTCTGTTTGTTTTCTTCTTCTCTGGTTTGGCCGATGCTATGTGGAACTAGTACTGGTCATGTGGATTTTTACTTATAAGCCACAGCCATCTTTAATTAGTCTTTAGCACGGTCTTCTCACTAATGATGCGATTCCACAAAAGAGTCAACAGTTTTTAGGATAAGGTCAGAGAGTACATTTATTGTGCCGTGCCGTTATTATTAAGGCTGCTGGGTAAGTAACCAATCAGATTAAAGGAAAAAAAATTAAAATCATTAATTAAATTTATTATAAATTTACATGATTCTTAATATGGTCTTTATTAACACACTAAACTCTAACATCATATTAATTTATACGCTCTGTCACTATCTTTATTAAATATGGACAATTGGCCACATATATGAAAAAATTTTTAATGCTCATTAAACTATCTTTTTAAAAGATTCAAAATACATTGTAGAAGATCAATCCTATGTGAAAGAATATTACTTATATACAGGATGGAAGGGAGTAATTTGCAGAGTCTTGGAGCACAAATGATATTAATTAAATGCTTTTCTTAAAGCATTTTTAAATGAAAAAAGTTGTAAATAAAGACTGTGAAAATTACAAAATCTCGTATTAGGAATCATGACAATAACTTAACTAGTTTTGATAAGAATTGATTTGCAAATAACACAAATTTTTATGAGAATTCCTAATATGAGATTTTACAATTTTTATGGTTTTTTTCAATTTTTTCTTTTTCACAAAGAAGATAATGAATGCGTTGCGTAAGTTAAAAAACAAAATTGCAACCGATCCTTTATGACCACTCTATCGATTGTTATTGGAGCACCATGAAGATATTTTATTGCTAATTTAGTAATGTACGTTGATAATTTTATTTATTAATATAGGATTTCTATATATTATGGAAACCTAGTAAACTCACCACTTTATTTATTTACATTTTGGCGTGACTTGCCCAAGTACGTCATGCTTCCTAATAATTACTGCCATATTATTATTGAAGTTCAATGGGATGGAAGCATATCAATTTCATTATCATTAAGACATTAACAGATATTTATCATCAGATATTTTTTGCCAGCATATTTATCAGATATTTATGCTTGTGGCCGCTGGAAGATCAATGCAGATGAATACGCACTATTATATTTAAGTGCTACTCTGATCATTATTTTCTTCTTTAACTAATTAAAATAAAAAAATTAGTCTATGTTTTTAAAATTATTTAATTTTTACCAATTCATGTTGATATAAATAGAGGGGGATACTATCCCTTAAGCAATTTATTAGGAGTCTGATTCTTGGCTTGTGTGTACAAAGCAAACACAATTGGGAGGAGTCCGTTTTTTGTTTTCCTTAATATTAATCTTCATCTTGGGAGAGAATAATGCTGGCCTCAAAAGAAGAAAACCCAAAAAAGCTCCAAATCTAATGCAACAAAGTTACTGTTCATTTCTCTCAATCCCCCTTCCCTCTGTGATTACTCAGCAATCGTTATCGTTAGCAGGAAAAAAAAAATCCCTGTAAAGTGCATTATTTGAAAAAGAAACAAATATATTCTGGTACAAAAAAAAAGAAAAAGAAAAAGCAAAAGCAAACAAATATTAAATAATTCAAATATTTTAATAGAAATTTTTTTAAAGAAGTTACTTATAAGTAACAACAAAGGGTAATAAACTTGGGGATTAACCATGTGGATTTCATATTATATATATATGTATAATAAAGACCAACTAACCAATCATATTATTATTCATAAATAATACTCTTCATGATATAAAAGCTAGTTGAAAGGTTAGATTTAATTCTAAATATAAGACCTTAATATTCTCATTTTTTCAAATTAATTTTGCAAACTTGTAAACTAATACATAATCTAATATTATTACATGAGAATATTTTCGAAATAAAATATCACATTTATTATACTTAACTAGCTTATTTAAAATTTTCAATCTCCTCATTAGTTTATTAGTTAAGTAGCTCTTATATTAAAAATTAAAAGTAATAAACGGCATGACTCGTTCCTTAACACATCACGTTCACATCACATGATGTGGATATACCAAAGCTATGGTTAAAGTGTGTTCAAGGGAGGAGGATAGAGAAAGGGAAGTGTAGGGAAGTAGGCATCATAGAAGCTTCAAGAAGAAAAAGTGAAATTTGCAAAGCAGAGCGTGGAAGCAAAGAATTTGAATTCCATACGGCATATGAATCTTTTGCAAGATGATGACACTTTCACTCACTAAATTCAAACACCTCCCTTTTCTTTTGCTGACAATTAAAATGCTACTAAAAATTTTTTGCCACAAGCCTTTTTTGTGGGTGCTTTTCATTTCATTTCTTTTTGCCCTTTTTGCTTCCCTACTTTCTTCCTTACGTTTTAGTAAAACTTTGTTCTCGTGTTCCACAAAAAATAATAATGCGAATTTAACTAGGCCGCCCACATATATAATCTAGGCACACTCCCTCTTCTTCCAACTTCGATTGTAATGAGTATTGGAGAATATAATTTTTGTGTAGGCATGATTTTATTTATAAGCTACACTTAAAAAATATTTAAAATTTTCACCAATTATCTCGCATATACTCTCTTTACAAATAGAAATATAATTATAAAAATATGTATTTATTGCTTTTAATTAAATTTAACTAATATTTTGGACCCAATAATTTTGATAGTTATTTCTTGTTATAAAAAACAAAGAGAGAAAAATAACACAAAAATGACAATTCAACTTAGAAATACCAAAATGGTCACTTGACTTTGCAAAATATCAATTTAGATACAAGTGATCAATTTGGGATTTTTAAATTTGCTGAAATGACCATATTGCTTTTTATTATTTTATTTATTGTTTTTTAAAAAACCAAAATCTGTTGTTAAATGCTATGCCGAAGTTGTTAATAGAGTTACAAACTTGTTAACAGCATTATTGAAGTTGTAAAAATACTAATTTTTAAATTTTTTAGAAAATATGACATTAACGGCTATACTAAACTTGTTAATAGCGTTATAAAAGTTGTTAACTGTTTTATTAAAGTTGTAAAAAAATTTTAAAAAAAATTGTCGCTTGCTGCCGAAGCTCCAGTGACAACGGCCACCTGAGTTTCGATGATGCGTGCTGGAGCTAGAGTTACAACGACCGGCCAGCCAGTGGGGGCTTTTGGTTTTTTAAAAAACAATAAATAAAATGAAGGGCAATATGGTCATTTCAACAAATTTAAAAATTCCAAATTAATCACTTGTGTCTAGATTGGTATTTTGCAAATTAAGTGAGTATTTTGTGAATTTTGACATTTTTAAAATTGAAATGTCATTTTCCCAACAAAGAGAGTACCATATTGTGGAGGGATAATTGATTTGCCACAAGCTAAATACTGCTGGGCTTTGGTGGTGGATGCTTTCCAGGCACATCTGTAAGCTTTCGTAAGCTGTGTTGAAGAAAGGAACCTCTTGCTAAGGATAGAAACTTGATTCAAAAATAATTTAATTTAGTTGTTAAGTTCCTTCGAAAAAAGTTTTATTTACTTTCTTCTAAACGCCCAAGGGGAAAAGTTCCAATCTTCAATTGACCAGCTAAACATTTATGGCTATAGGTAACCAAACATCGCCTAAAAAAGTCTGATTAACTTAGCCAGGCATGAGTCATTATCAGCTAAAGCTAGTTCCGTAACTGAATTGTTTCGTCACATACGCATGCACTTAAGAACATGCATGGCATATACTCAGAAAACTCTGGATAACTGATCCGATAAAATTACAGAATACAATCTAATAAGAGCTTATAATTAAAGGCAGTTTAAAACCAACAAAGAATCTAATTAATAAACCCCGACTCTTTTCCTGATCTTTTTCTTCCTCCTTCGAGTCAAAAGATCAAAGCTGGACCTGGACGGTGCTGCTGATAGGACACCAAGAACAAATGGAACAAGATATTTGTGTGGAAGCAAGATTTTGCAGGCAAAATGCAGGACAGAGAGGAGAGAGAAACAAAGAGCTAGAGAGAGAGAGATGTTGAAGTCAGCATGCAGGCGAGAGTCGAAAAGGCTGAACACACACACGAAGAAGTAGCAGTTGGCGTTTTCTTTTATACTCCTCCGGTCCTAAATATAAGGGTCTTATATCCGGAGGAGTATCTCTTTTGGTTGCTTCTGGGAAAGTTCAGCGTGACCTGTAAATGGTCCCCAAAGCCAACCATGAGACTGAAAGCATGGCAGCATTCAGCAGTTGAGCTCTAAGTATTGTGTTGGATATCCACATTAGAAACCACTATTCTGCACACACACACACTGGTTGCGTTACAAATATCAAAGTACCAGATGCGGTGAGAGGGATGGGATGGGATGGGATGGTACATCTTGTACTGTCTTTGCCCTACTTGCAAGTTGGAAAGTTGGCAAAGCTCAATCCACTTGGTCCCATCCACTACTATGTTATAAGAAAATTCTCCGACAAGAAGTCCAGTGAAAGCAATTCGATATATCTTGAATAAGATTATTGATTCATATTTCGAGGATGGAGAAAATCATATTGGAGAAGTTATGTCCACTTAAACTCAGAAATGCTCGAATTAATCTGGATTATTTAGTGTTACATAAAAATCTTAGAAACCCACTTAATAAAATGAACGTGAAATATGAAAGATGATACTCCTTTTAGTTATGGGCGTATACGACTTATAAAACTAATTTATAAAGATAAAAAAAAAGTTAATTAGGTTAGAACTGGATGAGAAAAAAGTGTTTTTGATTTTCAAATACACCCTTAATCATTTACATTGGAAATTATTCTCATTAATAAAAACTCTCTTTTAATATGAGCATGTGTAATCAAATATCAATAGGATTAGTTTAGTGGTGAAAATATAAATTTGGAAGACAAAAGGATATTAAGGTCTTTCAGAATCAAAACAAACCCCTGCAACTATTTGTTATATTTAGTATTGAAAATGATTAGATGAATCTAAAATAAGATTAGTTGAACTCTTAAGTACCCAGAAAATGATGCTGAGAAAGAGCAACATTTACTTAATTAAGCTCAAGAATGCTTGAATATACATATTAATCAATAGAATCAAACATTAAATTCGGTTGTTATTAGATAAAAATCTGATCAGAAACCAACCAAATAAATGGACTTGAAAGGTCATACATTATGATTCCAGCTAGACGGGACTAAACATACGTGCCTTTTCTCCTTTTCCATAGGGGTCCTCCTCCTACATATCATCTCTTTTGCTTTTTCCATCACAAAGTAAGGCTTGAAGGAATCCAATCCAAGCAATTCGTTTCCACGTCCTTTCCCTCAAAAAATTGGGCTGAAGTGCACGGACAAGAAATTGCTTCCATCTTTATTATATAGAATGCTTTGTAGTCCTAATTAAGATTTTTCCATTTTACTGTGCTTGCAAATTACTAAGAAGAGAAATTAATTCTAATTCAATGTTTCTACATGGCTTTTTGAATGTAATTTTTTAAAAAAATTTTAAGACGAAGTTAATAAATTGACTGTTTTTTTTTTTTTTCACTTCTGATGAGATGACTAAAGGTGATTTATAATAGAAACCGAAATGGGAGGGAGTAGGCAAGTTGTTCTTTCCCCGTATACACACTTTGTATTACTATATTTAATCTTTAATATAAGATCTTGTTTAACTTTTAATTTGATCATAAATATAAAGTTCTAATCTATTTTATTTTTCATATTTATCGATTTTTTCTAAAATAGTCTTTGTAGTAGTTGTACATGTTAAAAATTCATCAAATGGTAGTTTTAACTAATACACATGATTATCAAGGATATTCTAATAAATATAACACTTATTTATTATAAATAACTTATTGAACTAATTTTTTAATCTTTCTAAATTAGTTAACTAAATCTTATGTCCTATATTAAAGATTAGAGATAGTAGTTTGGATTCCGCATGGCATTTAGACTTCTTGACTTCATGGTCCTAACGTGCGTGAAGGCGTCATACTTTTGTTTGTTTTCTCCTTCTTGTTAGAATGGCTGAACACCCAAGAGGGGGGGTGAATTGGGTGTTGATTAAAATTAAAAATCTTTTCGCAATGTAATGAAATTCATAAGAAATTCTGAGTATAAAAACAATGAATCGAGATAAACATAATCACAGTAGTAAAATGGTTTAGCTGGAAATATAAAGAGGTAAGGGAAGAGAAGATGCAAACAATGATTTATCCTGGTTCGGTCCTCACTGACCTACGTCCAGTCCCCAGGCTCCCCCTGAGATTTTCAATCGACTATCTCCCTCAAGTTTAACACGGGTACTTGAGAACCGCTACAACCACAAGTTTGATCCGGGCACTTGTGTCGCCACTTACAATCGTTCGACTAATCAGTCTAATTCAACAACAACCTCTCACTGAGGTAATACTCCCCCTTACACACCGTAAGGATACAATCTAGCAATGATAAAGAAGATTGAATATTTCTTCTCTCAAAGAAGTGATAGATGAAACTTAAGCACGTCTGGGAAACTCTCCTCTCTATCTTACGAATACATAAGTTTTAGTCTATGAAGTACAGAGACAGGGAGTTTTCTCTCGGAGCTCTAAATGACAATATGTTGATTCGGCATTTTAGCATTTGATGTTGTAAGCTCAGACTCTTCTCCTTTCTTGTTTTGAATGCTCTTCTATTTATAGATGATGTTGGGTAGTTGACCGTTGAGCTTTTTCTTCCCGTTTGGCTTGAAGAATATGACCGTTGAAACTAGCCATTGGAAGCTTCTGACGAATGTCGATTCTTCACATCATAAATTCGTTGTAGCTCTTTATCTGAAATAATCTTCCTCAGATCAAGTGATAAGTATATGATAATCATAGAAACAATAAGTTAGAAAACATGGAATCAATCATCAGATATTCAGAAAGTAAGATGAACTTACTTGATCGATGTCTTGATCGATAAAGCTTTGATCGATTACATTATCGATTAATTACATGAAGAAAAGATATAGCAGATAGATGCAATTATCGAATAGATTATGGATCATATGATGATCGATAAATGATGAAGCATGAATACAGTGACCCAAAAATGATTTATGCAAGAATAAACCTTTTCAAGTTACGTTTGCCTTCGTGTCTTTTCGATAAAGAGTTATATGTTAAAAGAAGGCTGAGAAAACTTGAAAGAAAATAGATCATTGATTTTAAGAATCATCATAGTCGACTGATGTTTAAACGGAAAACGTTCCATGATCGAACAAGTGATCGAACACTTGTTGATCGAACAGATTATCGATAATCCAAGTGTTACAGAAATGAAACTTCAGTCATTGATGATCGAACAAGTTATTGATAAATGGATGATGGATAAGGTTATCGATAAACAAAGTGTTATAGAATAGAATTTTAAGTAATGATTTTCCGAACACATTATCGATAAACAAATAATAGATAACCTTATCGATAAACAATAAGCAAAAGTATATTCGGAGAAAACACATGCTATGTAGGTTGATCGAATAGGTGATCGATTAATGAGTGATCGATAAAGTTATCGATAAAGTAAAACAAGGAGATTTAATCCTGTAAATTCAAAGAACTGATTTATCGATCACGTTACGTGAAAAACAGGGTAGACATGTAAGAGCAATGATCGATCATATTATCGATAAATGACTGATCGATGAGGTAATCGATAAATGGAGACTAAAGCAAAACATAGAATGAGTAGAACGCATTACCATTTATCTGTCTTCTCATCGATAATCTATTTATCGATCATGCTATCGATAAATGCCTATTTATCCATAACGTTAACTTTGTTTATCGATCAAGTGATCGATAAATACATCTATCCATAATGTTATCCGAAAACCATTTATCCAATAGGTTATAAAACCTCAATAATGCATATGAAGATAAAAGAGAAGAATTAAAGAGATAGTACCAGGAACTCGATAAAATGATCGAATATGTAGTTGCTTGATCAGGCTCAAGTAACATCTGATAATGACTTTTCATTTCTTCATTTCTTCTAGTGCTTTTACTCAATAACATGTTTGAGTAGTATGTTGCTCGAGAGCTTAATCAATCAATGTAGAACTTCTGGTCTTTACCTCCATAAATTCGAAGTCTGATTCCAGCAAAACGAAGGTCAACTTTGGGTGATCATAAATCTACCAATTCAACTCCAAATTTTGCAAATGACCTATCCCCAGAAAGCTCTTTGAGTCTACTTTCTAATGCAACAAGAATCACCCCAAAATTCGTTGTGGTTGCAAAGTTATCTTCATCACAATGACTAAAGGTCGGAATAAAGGCGTTAATCCTTACTGCAATCTTTCGAACAACATATCTCTCTCATATGAAACTATTTGAAGGTGAATTTGGTGTCCATGAACCGTGTTCTGAGTCTAGTTTCATAGGAATCAAGTTTCACCTCAAACGGATTTTTGATTTGAGAGATATTGAAGAAATACCGAACCTATATCAGAGCTGAACGAAGAACAGAGCATAACAGAGGATGTATTTTATCGATAACTTGATCGATAAATGGATGATCGATCAAGTGATCGATAATTGCCTATGAAAATCACCTCTGAAGCTTATTTTCCATGTTTATATGAAGGGTGACTCAATATATGATGGTATAATTTCCTGGTTGTATATTTTAGCTTCCGACTGAGCCATCCAAACTTCTGATTGAGTATAGCAACATTTAACATCAAATCTATGAACTTGAATCTTGATATTTTCATTTGATCTTGCAAGTTCTTCTTTTCTCAATCTCTCTTCTTCTTCTTCCTCTTGATCATTTTTCACAACTCAAAGTTCAACATAATAACTCCTTTCTTTTCTTGAGGAAACTACACAAGATATTAAGTATGATAGTTAATCAAAATATGAGATAAATAATTTATGTAAACTTTTTGCTCTATTATTTGACATCATCAAAACTAATCATATCTAACACTTCTCTGGTTTGGCCGATGCTATGTGGAATTAGCATTGGTCAAGTGGATTTCTACTTTTAAGACACAGCCATCTTTAATTAGTCTTTAGCATAGTCTGGTAATTAATGATGTGAGTCCGTAAAAGAGCCAACAAATTTTAGGATAAGGTCAGAGAGTACATTTGTTCTGTTTCTCAATGCTGTCTTTTATTAACCACGCTAAAGTCTAACATCGGATTAATATATACACTCTGCCACGACCTTTATTAAATATGGGCGCACATATAAAAAAATTTGGAAAAATGATAATAAAATACTTTCTGAATTTCAAAATAACAAATAACACATCCGAATAAACAAAATGACAAAGAAGATATTAGGTACCAATTTGAAATTTTGATTTTGAATTTTACAAAACACATAGTGGGATTTACAACTTTCGTAGTGAGAGTTACTACTTTGTCAATAGGTTTTGCAACCTGTTTTGAAGGGCTGGGCAAGTTTTCTGTAATTTTACAAACACATAGTGAGATTTACTACTTGGTTAATAAGTTTTGCAATTTGTTTTGAGAGGTTAGGCAACTTTTCTGTAAAAAAAATACAATTCCACGCTGAATTTTACAAAACACATAGTGAAATTTACAACTTTCATAGTAAGAGTTACTATTTTGTCAATAGGTTTTACAACATGTTTTGAGGCCAAAAATCAAAATTCCATATTGGTACATGATGCCTTATTTGTCATTTTGTTTATTCAGATACCTTATTTGTTATTTTAAAATTCAGAAGGTATTTTATTGTTATTTTCCCAAAAAATTTATACTCATTAAAACTATCTTTTAAAAAGATTCAAAAATACCTTGTGGAAGATCAATCATATGTGAGAGAATATTACTTGTATGGGGATGGAAGGAAGCAATTTGCAATGGGTCTTGTAGCCCAAATGACATTAATTAAATGCTTTTCTTAAAGCATTTTCAGATGAAATAAAGACTGTGAAAATTGTAAAATCTCATATCAGCAACCTTGACAACAGTTTAACTGGTTTTTATAAGAATTTATTTATAAATAACAACAAATTTTTATGAAAATTCTTGATCTGAGATTTTACAATTTTTATGGTTTTTTGTTGTCAAATTTTCCTTTTTTAAATTCAAGCCTTCATAAAAAGAAGATAGGAAATATTTCAAAAAGATGACTATTGAATTTCAAATTTCTAAATCAGAAATTACTATAAAGATATGTTGTCATTTGCTTTTTGAGTGTAGTCATTTTTTTTATGAATATAGTAATGATTTGAAATTTTGAAATTCAATAATCATTTTTTTTAATTTTTCCAAAAAGATAATGAATGCGTTGCGTGAGTTAAAAATCAAAATTGCAACCGATCCTTTATGATCACTCCATCGATTGTTATTGGAGCACCAAGAAGATATTTTATTGCTAATTTATTCGTGTACGTGAATAATTTAATTTATTAATATAGGATTACTATATATTATGGAAACCTAGTAAACTCCACCCACTTTATTTATTTACATTTTGGCGTGATTTGGCCACGTACGTCATGCTTCCTAATAATTACTGCCATATTATTGTTGAAGTTCAATGGGATGGAAGCATATCTATTTCATTATCATTAAGACATTAACAGATATTTATCATCAGATATTTTTTGCCAGCATATATATCAGGTATTTATACTTGTGGCCACTGGAAGATCAATGCAAATGAATACGCACTACTATATTTAAGTGCTACCTCTGATCATATTTTCTCCTTTAGCTAATTAACATAAACAAAACAAAAAATTACTCTATTTTTAAAAAAAAATATTTAATTTTTACCAATTCATGTTGATATAAATAGAGGGGGATACTATCCCTTAAGCAATTTATTTCGAGTCTGATTGGTGACTTTTATGTACAAAAAAAGAAGAAAACCCAAAAAAGCTCTAAATTTAATGCGGCAAAGTTACTGTTCATTTCTCTCAATCTTTCTTTCCTCTGTAATTACTCAACAATCTTTATAGTTAGCAGGAAAAAATCTCTGTAAAGTGCATTATTTGGGGAAAAACACACAACTATTAATTAGTTCAAGGATTTTAATGGGAAAATTTTTAAAGAAGTTACTTATCAATAACAATAAAGGGTAACAAATTTAGGGATTAACCATGTGTGGATTTCATCTTATTATGGATATATAATAAAAACCAACTAACTAATCATATTATTATTCATAAATAATACTCCCTATTAATATAAAAGCTAGTTGGAAGGGTAGATTTGATTCTAAATATAAGATCTCAATATCCATTTTTTCCCAAATTAATTTTACGTGCAAACTTGTAAAATTATTATAATAAAGAGAATTATGAAAGAGAAAAAATATGTGATAGAGAAAGATGATGGTTTGAAAAATGAGACAATAAATATATTAAATATTAAAATAAATAATTAATAAGGACAAAATGAAAAATTTACTAAAAAATAAGTAGTTATAGCGTGCTCAAGGGACGAGGATAGAGAAGGGGAAGTGCAGGGAGTGTATCATAGAAGTTTCAAGAAGAAAAAGTGAAATTTGCGAAGCAAAGGATTGGAATTCCACACGGCATGTGAATCTTTTGCAAGATAATGACACTTTCACTCACTAATTCAAACACCAGCCTTGTTGTTTGGCTAACAATTAAAAATGCTACTGAAAAAAATTTACCACATGCCTTCTTTGTCGGTGCTTTCCATTTCTTTCCCCCGTCTTTTTTTTTTTTTTTTAGCTTCCCTGCTTTCTTCCTTACGTTTTAGTGAAACCTTGTTGTCGTGTTTCACAAAAAATAATAATGCGAATTTAATTAGGCCTCCTACATTTATAATCTAGACACACTCCCTCCCCCTCTAACTTCAGTGTTAAATATATGACCCATTTTATAGCATAAATTACATTACAAAATGGATCTTACATTTATAACCAGAAGAGTGTAATTTTTGAGTAGGCATGATTTTATGTATAAGATACACTTAAAAAATGTTTCAAATTTTCACCAATTTTTTTTAAGTTTTACCCATATTAATTATGTATATGCATCACTACATTAACAAACCTTATCTCTCTCACCTCTTTTTTCCTGCCCATTTTCTCTCTTTAACTCACTCTTCTTTTATAAATAAAAGTATTTTTTTCATACTTATTATTTTTAGTTATTTTTTTAAAAATTTTATCCACTTAATTCAGTTATTTTTATCCATGCATGTGTGTGTATATATATGTATGTATGTATATATGCATGCATGGGCCGGCATACTACCTATGCCCATAACCTATATTACGTGATATGTATGCTGGCCATCCATAATGGCTATGCATGCATGGGCCTGCATACTAGATTATCTGATTAATTAGCACGTTTTTCATTAAAATGTTCAGTTGCATGAAGTTTATCCCTTCTTATATTAAACAAAGGGAAAATCGCAAAAAAAAAAAACCGTACAATTAAAAAATTGCAAATTGGGACTCATGACAATATTAGCATGAGTTTTGACAATAATTTTTATGAACCGGTCCCTATGTGTAATTTTTCTAATTTCACAGTTGTTTTTTTACAATTTTCCCATAAACAAATGCTCAGCAGACTTTTAACAGTAATTATAATTAAATCGCATCGACTACTTGTGCCCTCTTCTAATTTGATTTTGTTTACTTTATGCCTAAGAATCATTGTACTATTTTTTATTTTACTATGCAACAATTCTATTTGAGGTATTGTTTGTAATTGATTAGATGTGAGCATATTTTTTAACGGAGATTTAAATTTTAGTTTATTACTTTGTGCGGGACTATCTCCTTCTCCTAAATCAGCTCTGGCAAGAAATAGTACCTATTTTTATTATAAGAGGCATAAGAAATAGTAACATGAATCTTTGGACCAATCACTGAAGTTACAAGAAATGAATGACTTTTTTTGAGAAAAGCATAAACTAGTAGCTAGTTTAGAAAAGTAAGGGCCCTGAAATTATTAATCGGGACTTAAATTCGTAGTGCACGCGTAGTGTTATAATATTCGTAATATATGTGAACAGATGGGGAAAAAAGGGAAACCACGTGGACGGAAGCACTTGCAACGCACGGGCGCATGGCCCTTCGTGGCCGCCAACGGCCATGTTGCCCTTTTTCAGCCCTCCCGCACACGCCGGACGGCCTCATATGCAATCGTGGGCTTCCCTTTTTATGAATCAATCCAATCATGTTTCACTAACTTTTAATTTTAATTATTATAACTGCTCACTGTTCCTTTTGTTTTTTTAATGCAATATTACGTGATGCTACTGCCTCCTTACTTGGTTAGTTAGTTAAGAGATTGATTTTATTATAAATATAAAATCTTAATATATTTTACTTCACATGTTTATAATTTTTTTGTTCAAAGTTATTATGCATATTAAGAGAACTCGGAGTCAAGAAGTAGTTCCAATATACTACATCAGGTTCTTAATATAAAACCTCATTTGACTTTTATATTGGTCCTAAATAGAAGACCTAAATCTATTTTGTCTCTAATATTTATTTATTTTTGTTCTAAGATAGTCATTCTAATAATGATAGTTCTAATCAACACACTTGATTAGCAATGATATTTTAGGAAAAATAACATCTATTTATTACAAATAACTAACTTAACTTGTTTTCTCAATCTCTTCAAATTAGTCAACTAGCTCTTATAATTAAGATCAGAAATAGTATATAATTTAAAAGGATGACTCAGGAAAGCCAAGATATATTTGTCATAAATAACTTTATTAACTAATTTTATTAATATTTATAAATTAGTTATTTAGTTTTTGTATTAAGAACTGAAAATAATATTTCTTCCTGTTTAAAATATAAGTATTAGATAACTAACTTTCAAAATTAGAAAAATTAGTTAAAATTAAGTAAAGATAATAATAAATATGTAAAAAAATATAACTTATTTTCCTAAAACACTTTTATTTATGGAGACAATGAGTGGGAGATAGAATGAGTGAAAAAAGAGACAAAAAAATGTATGAAAAAGGTATGACAGAGATGTCTAATTAATTAAGCGTAAAAATAGAAAAATACATTAAATGATCCTGTAAATTTAAAATGAAGCTTATAAAAAAAAATCAAACACTTTGTTTAATGCTTATATTTTTAATTAGAAGGAGTAATGGTCAAAAGTTCTTTCAATTTAACCGAACACTTATTGGTAACATCTTAAGATTTCTATCTTACCCATTCATAGATGTGTAATGGAAGTTTTTCACTTTTTCTTGAAGGAAAAAACAGCACAACTTGTTTTTGAGACCTATGATTTTGCTAAAACAAGCATTCTTTGCATTTACATATACAGATTTAAGTAAGATATCGTATTTAAATAGTCATGTACTGAGCTAAGATGATGAATTGATGATAAGCTCCACATGTTGACCGACCATGAGACTGCTTCCTCCAGGTCAAACAACAAAAAATGACGCTGCCTACTGAGAGATACATGGGACATTCATCGTCATTGTGAAATTGTTGGAAATTAAAATTTATGAGATAATAAAAAAATAAAAATCTGTAGAGGGCGAGAGGATCCACGTCGTTATTATTTGCCTGGATTTGTGGGGGAGCCTCGACGCAGAGAGTTGAGACTGTGTGAGAGGGACAAGCGGTATTTTTTCCAAAAAAATTAATTAATCTATTAATATATAAAAGTAGAGTACAAGGCATGAGTACCTGACAGCATGACAAGTGGCATCACCAATGATAAGATAAATGTTTTTTTTTTCTTTTCTTTAAAAAAAAAAGGCCACACCCCATTATGCCATGAAATGTGGGTGGATAGTTTCATAATAAATGTGGGCACGATTTATAGAACTGTCATGCATGACACGAAAAAAAAAGATCCCATGTTTCAGATTTTTTTTCTAATTTATGATTACAAGTAATTTTGAATGTGTGTAGTTTTTTGAATATATGCTAGGTAATAAATTAAAATATCATCCGTTTTAGGAGTGAACGTGGATAGTTTTTTGACCAAAACATGTTAACATTATGCCACGTGACAGGCTTTTCTCAAAAATAAATATAATGAATTTTTATATGTAAAAAATATGCAGATATCATGTTACAAATTTATTTTTAATTTCCTAATTTCAAGTAATTTTGAACGTGAGCTATTTCTTCAATATATGGTGGCTGTTAAATTTAAAAAAAATTATCTCTTTTAAGGATGAACGTTGGCAGTTTTTTAATTATACTTAAGTGAAGTAATATTTTTTGTTTAGTTAGGATCATTAATTCCAAAAAAGGTGCTACACTGCCATCATAGATAAATAAGAAATTTTTTTTAATAAAAATAAAAATTTGAAGGAATCTCTGTGGTAGTGACTTTTGATTATTACATCACATTATTGTGCTGTATTTCAAATTTTACCCCCATACCATTACCTAGGTCCCTCCCACGCCTCATAAGCTAGCCTTAATGGATTTGAACTAAAGGTTCTTAGGAATTATAAATTTAGAGAGGAAGGGTGCATCAAGGTAAGTATATCTTTATTGTTGTTATATTATTAACGTTGAAAAAAAAAATAGTGATAGGTGGAGTTGGTAAGTAGGACAGGATATCAATAGCTTAAGCATATGTTTAGATGCAAGATAGATTAAGTTTATTATGCCCAAAAGTAGGTACTATACATCCATTCAATGGGTTATTTTTAACTGATTATTTATCATCAATGCTATCTATAGGAATCAGAGAATCTTGATAAGAAAATTATGTTCCTGCAATATCAATTGTAGAAAAATAGTATTTGGAAGGCATTAATTGGTGAGAAAGAAACAGTAAGTAGCCCCATTAGTGGCACCACTTGTGATGCTATGGATACTGAATGTACTGGAGCAAATGGCCAAGTTTGACTCTTTTCTCTATGCAAGGATAGGCCACTTAGTCATGATGACAAATAAACATGTTGCTAATGTATAACATGTTTTCTTTCTTTCTTCTAATTTGTAGGTATAATATATAAGGTTTCGATCACAGTTCAATGAAGGGACATAATGTAAAGTGATAACAACTATTTGGTTTTAATTATCCTAGACTTTATCAATGCTTATTATTATATTTGTATTTGAAGCTTTTGTTAGAAAATTGATGTAGAGATACCTAATTTTCATATCAAATACCGCGATGCACAAGTCCCTGTTAATACATTTTTAGTCAAATGGATCTAGTGACTGCTGATCGATATAGCTAATATAACCCGTGCTAAATATCCATCTACTTCACCTTCTATTAAAAATCACAAATGACTTTTTTTTTTTTGGAATTGTGAGTGGCCTGCTTCTCTAAAATTACATTTCTTTGTGAACTTCTACCAATTTTCTGAATATCTATGTGGTCATATGCAAGTTCGGATTGTCCTAGAAGGTGTGTTAATAAGTTCAGCAATTTGATTGGTTCAATATATTATCTTGATGGTGAATCAGCCAAAGATCTAGCATTATAGCTTTGTGGAAAATGTATGTACTTCATTTGAGTAATGATACTACCATTATTAATTTTATTTAGTCAATTGTTATTTTACTTGAGCTTTTATATAATAAGCTACTTCTGCACCACACTTTTTTAGTTGATTTATGAAAACTCTATCATGCTTGTAGCTACTAGAATATGTATGTAATTGAGGTAGCCTTATAAAAGGCATGTAGTGCTTAAACTCTAAATGATGGGCATGATATGTTATTGAAGGAATCTTATATTTATTGGTTTCTAAGCTTGTGCTAACCCTTGGATTCAGACAGAACACATTAGTCTTACTGTTCCTACTGGGCTTTCCTTTGCTTTGAGGGATTTATTAAAAGTGGTTTAAGCCTCTATGGTTTCTACAGACAATCTGTTCTTAATGTATTGTTTTGCTTGACTGAAATATCATCCGTAAATATTTCTATTATAACTTTTAGTGAATAAAACATATTCCAAAAATATCTCACTTTATTTGCCTCACATATACCCGTGCATTGCACGGGCACCAAACTAGTTAATTAAAAATAAGAGAACAATATTGGGTGAGTCGCACCTGGCGCGCCCCGCCCCGCCCCGGCGAGACTCCCATTGCGCTCCCCCTTCTATAAAAACCCCCTCCCTCTCCTTCCTTCGTCCTTCACTGCACTGTCTTCATCTTCTTCTTCCTCTTCCAGCTCTACTGTTCCCTTCCCCTCTCTCTCCTCTCTCTACACATATGAGTGTAGAAGCAAGCTTTCCGCCTGCTGTACTGCATGGAGACTCAAGATCTTTCCCCTTCCCACGTGGACGCCTCTCGTCCCTCCTCGGCTTCCCTCTCGGCACCGCCCTTCTTCTCATCATCATCTTCAGCCTCAGCGGCATCTTCTCCTGCTGCTATCACTGGGATAAGCTCCGATCCCTCCGTCAGTCCCTTTCTCACTCCGATCCCCACGCCTCTCCCTCCAAACCCAACCTCCCCATCGCCGTACGCTCCCTCACATTCTTCACCCCCCCCCCCCCAATTTCTTCCTCTCATTATGAATTTTCGCTGACTCTTGTTTTCAATTTCAGGATTTGAAGCAAAACAGGGGAGAGAGCTTCTCGGTGCTGATGCCTGGGGATGAGGTTCCCAAGTTCATTGCGACGCCGTGTCCGTGCGCGCCGTCGCGGCCGGAGAACATTATCGTGACCGTGGAGAAGCCGCCGCCCAAGCCGCCATCGTCCGTGCCGGTGCCGGTGCCGGTGCCGTATTACCAAAGTGTGATTTAATTCATGCCCAACAAATCGCCACGCGGAATGGGCTAGAGAGAGATCTGTTCTGTTAGCTGTGCAACTTGCTGTCGTTTCTCTCGCCCCCGGGGGGGGGGCTGGGTCGGCCGGTCGTGTTCCGCAAGAGATAGGTGGCTGGTCAATTTGTAGTTTTCATGACCAATTTTTCATTTGATTCAATGCCTGTGCCCTGTACGTTGTAACTATATAATCACCACACCCATTTTTTTCCCTGAACTCCTGTAGAAATCCAATTTGGCTTTGTCCTTTGCTTTCATCTTCCCCACATGTTCAAACTTCAGTGATTACCTGCGCTTCTTTTTGAATTTTACCCAGAAGTGAAAAAGAGCAAAGCGTAAATGATCTCAGTTCTTGGTTTACAAAAATCTAAATGAATTTGGATCTCACGAGAGCATCTTGAATTCTACTATGAATTAACCATTGTCAATATCAATCACACTGAATTGTGTTGCCGCAACACGGCGAGAGCGGGTTTGAATTCCTTGCAATAAAAGAGAAATTTGGGGAAAGAAAAGACTAGAGGCCCGTTTAATTAGAAAATTACAAAAGTAGTTCTCAATTATTGCTGATTTTTTTTTTCCACCATGATTTTACTGCTGATATTGATAGAAGCCGCTGTGCGAGATAATGAGATGACCGAAATAATTACTGTTAAGAATATGCTTTTTTTTTTTTTTTAGTGAAAAGTGAAAAGGTTGGAATAAGCGAGTTTAAGAGTTTTGATTTGTGGGGGAAGATGCGTAAGATAAAAACTGTGGGGATTACGATCGCGAATGAAATGAGAACACGACACAGTGGAGGACATTACAAATGGAAATGTTTGGCGGGATTTTATTTATATTTTATTTACTTTTGTATTGGAAAAAAAAAAAAAGGCTCCGATAATTAAGTCTTTGACTATCTGGTGAGGCATGTCCCCTGATTGGCAGGGCACATGCAGCCCCACCCCAAAAAATTAAGTGGAGAAAATTGCATTCATTAAATTATTATAGTGGAAATTCAAATTACTGAATTAATATATAATTACCGCACTCGTAAGATCTTAACCGATTTACATAATCATACCATACCTTAGGTGACCTGACACAGTATCACATAATCCTAAATCCTAGTTAAAAATGTTTTCCATCCTTTATTATTATGGCATCTTTTTTTAACTTAGTTAAAATTAGTTAAAAACAATTAATATATAGTAAATATTTTTTTTTAAATATACCCCTGTTTATAAATGGGTAGATGTGAGAGAGTAATAGTGAGATAAATGAAGAAAAAGAATATATTAAATACATTAAATTATGAGTAAAATAGGTAATAATATATTAAATGTTCAGACAAATTCAAAAAAGATCTTGTAAAAACGAACATACCCATTCAAAAAATTAGATCTTATAATAAAAAACGGATGGAGTATCTATAATCTATCTCATGCATCTTTAATTTTAACAAGTTTATCACATCAAAGTATATTTTTTGTCATTATTTCTTGTTTGTTTGGGAGCAAAATGTAAAAACTCTTATTGAATCATTTAGGCATTATGCAAGGTGTCCTGTTTGTAATTTTAAAAAAATGTAAAAACTCAAATCGCCATAACCTGAAAAGTTAGAATTAATATGACGCCTTAAATATAAGGATAGGAACTGTATAATTAATTTATAGATATTAAATACAATTATTTAAATTAAAAATATTTGTTGATTTTTTTTAAAATACTTCCTTTAATTATTAGTATTGAAAACCATCTATTAATAAAAAATAAAATTGATCAGCATCTTATATTTAAGATTAAAATAAATTCCTTAACAAATACTTGCACTTGAAATGTAAATATTTCAAAATTAGAATTCAGCGAGCGTCCCCATTATAGATCTGAAAAAGAGAAGTGAAATTTCACCGCAGATTGATCTTATATTGTCAATATGAGGAGAAGAGTTTTTCCCTGCTAAGTTTCTACTACCTCTAGTGTAATTTTGAACTACTTTTTTTTTAATAAATAAAATTGATCCTAAACTCGCTCATTATCCTATTTAAAGTTTGAAGCAATTTTTGTTTATTTTTTAAAATGTAATTCATGGATTTTGTTGATATATTTCTTTTGTTGTGATAGAAAATCAATGACTACTAAAGGCATAATAAGTTAGAGCCTTTACTCAAATAAGGGTTTTTTTTAGAATAGCGGTTAAAATTACTTATACGCACATTTTATGTAAGTCCAGACAAAATTTTTCTCACATATCCACATCGTATTCTATAAATCATGATTGAAAGATCACTCATGAATTATTTCAAACAGCCCTAACTTTGTATGCAAATCAACTCATCACATGAGGTGCAGCCAACAAAATGTTTTAGACTTAATATTGCAACAATATTTAATTACTTAAAAGTAAAATTAGGCATTCCCATTAACTAATCAATGGAAACCCACATAATAATCAAATTTAATAAATAAGCTAACATTCACATCATGACCTAATTTTTGACTGTGCAAAGAGGGACAAGAATGTGGAGTGGAACTGGAAGTGCATTTGCTGTGGTTTTGCGGGTAGAGAGAGAGGAGGGGGGGAGGGATGATGCGTACCGTTCCGTGATTCTTGCCAGTACACATCGCTTTTGCATCGCTACTCATCCTTTGATTTTGACGATATCTGCGCTCATGTGGGTCCCTCAAAAACGGCGTAGTTGCGTTCACCTGCTCTCTCTCTCTCTCATCTTCTTCTACCTCCTTGCTTGCTTCTCTGTTATGGCCGTGGAAAGACCAAGGACCGTACCAGATGAATCCGTATAAAGTCTTTCATAAGCACGGAACAAACAATCTCTCGCCCTCCAAAAAAAAAAAAAAATTGTTATGAGTTTCCCATGAAGATGACTAGTAAAACCTGTATTTAAATTAGATTAGAGTGCCTCCCAAAGAAGGAAAACGAACATGAAAACGGAACACACAGACAAAAGTGAGTTAGCATGCAGTTTTTTTTTGTTTTTGTTTTTTTTATTATTTGGGCCTCATCGCTTTCACAGAACTTATTTTAATTGAACGGTGTGTACGGATTGAAAAGAAGGTGGTTGGGCCCTCTCCTCTAAACATTTCTTGGTGGGATTGTTTTTATTATTATTCTCATTTCTCTCTGCTGTCTTGTATATATATATACACATTCGTTTCAATGAAGTAACATGCACTTTTGTTTTTCCTTTCTTTTCCCTCTTTTCTAAAAGCTTCCCATATTATTAAATAAATTAAGAAAAAACTCTCTCTTGTTCTTTGTCTTCTTGCCACCTTCTTAAATAATGCTCAACTACTGGACCCATTATTTTATTCCTCATTCAACAGAAACACAAACGGCTCTCATTTGATGCTCCTTTCCTATAATTTTCCATAGCAGAAGCTAAGAATCTTTTACAGATCTTGATGATGCCCTTTCTGGTTTTAGCGTTCAAACTTGAGGTTTCACACCCGTACGCGGTACGTCAAGTGTTGGTTTCTTATTGGACTAATTAATTAAATACTCCCCTAATGATAGGATTACAATCTATAATCTTTCTTTATCACAACCCCCGGAGCACAAAAGTACAGTACTTCTTAATTACCAAACTATACGGGGAATCTTATATTTATTTATACACAGATCACACACTAATCTACATTATGATATGCATCAATCCCTTAGCATCCGGATTGTAAACAGAATATCCCTTCGTTTGGCTCCTGAATCAAAGAGATTAATTAATTAATTAATTAGGAAACTAATCCCTTTTTTGTTTTGGTTGCCACGTTGCCAATTTAAATCTAGCCTGAAGAAGAAAAGGATCAAATGATTCCCAACCAACGCAGAAGCTGTTTGTCAAAGAACAATTGTATTTTATGTATAGGGCTAGCTGAAACTGTTGTTATATGTCTGTTAATAATTAAGCCCAGAAATGTACAATATGATCATAGCATAAATGATCCCCTCCCCCTAATTATTAAATGGGAAAACTAATTTGGAGGTCCTTGTAGTTATACTCAGTTTTGAATCAAGTCCCTGAGTTTTTTTTCTTTTTATTGGATCCTTTAAATTTCCACCGTCATATGTGTTACTCCCTAAACCTAAAACTGTCAAGTTAAAATTAACACCGTTGAAAGTTCCGTCTAAATCATCATCTTCTTTGAATTCCTTCCACCATAACCCCCAAGCTTTCTCTCTCCTTCCCCACCATTATACATCTCGCCGTTCCATCTCCAACATGTATGCCATTAGAGCTTGACTTTTTTGACTACACAGCTGCTATTATTACTTGAACAATTGTACCCATCGCAACCAAGAAGCCTTCACATATGGGCCTGGCCACGTGGGATTCCATGACCAGTGCAGCAACTCTACTTCTACAATGGAGGTAACCATGATCGATAATGAAGTGAATGGCTGTTTGGAGGATTTCTGGAGACTTAGACCGGTGATCCTCCTGACGGTGACAGTGGAGGATCTCACTAGAGTCAACAGCCGCTGTGATCTTGTTATGATGATATTGGTTCGGAAAGTGTAACAGCACGTAAAGTTCCCCCACCTTACCGCCAATCACGCCCGCTTCTCGTTTCACCAATGCAAGAAGAGATATAATAATGCAGGCTCCACTCCGATGAGATATTTTGGGAAGGAGAAATGGATGAGTTATATGCATTTCTTTCTCATTTGTTGAGGATGATGTCAATAACTAAACAAAATTTCACTTGGGCTGCTATAGTGATTAAAAGTTCTTATATGGATATGATCTCAAAGTAGCACTCTACGCCGAAACATAGGAATAATTTGGTTCATGCACTGGTTTCTCAATATATCTTATTGATTCAATCAGTGTCATCCAAAATGACTTGGGTGTGAATTAGGTATATTTTCTGGGATATTTGATTAAAAGGCCTTGTGGATGATTTCTAGATAGCATCCACCAGATTTAATGGTGGGGGAAGGAGATGATATTAAGGAAGGAGAAAAGGAGAGACAGAGCTTGGGGGTTACAGACTTACGATGAAAGGAGATTCAAGAAGAAGATGATTTAGACTTTCAACGAAACTTTTAACAGTGTTAGTTTTCATTAACAGTTTTAGGTTTTAGGGAGTAATGGATCTAACGGTAGAAACTTAAAGGATCCAATAAAAAAGAAAGAAAGTTTAGGGATTTGATTCAAAATTGAGTATAATTATAAGGACCTACAAATTAGTTTTCCCTTATTAAATTGATATCATTAAACAAAAGGAAATTTCGGTTAATCCTACAATTATTATAAAATTGAGGTTTCTTTTGCCAGGGTCATGCTTACATATATACGCGTAGTGGGCTGCTTCAATCACAAGAGTATACTTTTTAGTACTTTCCCATGTGATGCATACTTATTCTGCAGTGGAAATCCTCGTAATAAAAGTTAGGTACATATATATAGATCAAAGCAAAACATATATAATAATGCTAATGCTTTTATCTATATTGCCCTAGATATCATATAAGTAATTTGAAAATATTAAAAAAAAATAGTAAAGTTAGTTATTTATAATAATTGTATGTTAGTTTTTTTAAAACGTGTAATCAATAGGAATATTTTGATAAAAAAATTAAAAGGTTAAAATGTGAATTTATTTATGAAATATTTCATTTTAAACATTTAACACCATAAATTTTTCTTGAATGCAGCAAGAGTATGCATGAAATTTTTAAGTTAATGTAAACATATGACAACTTTAAACTAACATTAAACGTTTAGCAAACTTGTAGGTTAAGAAAATTGTGGAAAAATACAAATGAAATTTTCAAGAAGCTGCAAAAATGTCACGATTGGTGGAAACTTTATGTATATTTTTTTACTATTTTTTTGGTTGACATATTTGGTAAACGATCAGTGTTAATTGATTGAATAACTGAGTGTTTTTGTACCATTTTAAAAACTTTATATGTATTTCTGCACTCAAAGAAAATTTAAAGTATCAAGGGCCCCTGATGAAATATTTCACAAGCAGATTTAGACCATAATAAAAATTTGTGAAGAAATAAAATAAATTGAGTTTTTATATTTAGGACTAGTGTGTGTATATATATATATATATAACCCTTATTTAGTTCTTATATATTAACTAGTGGGAGTATTATGTATTTTGGGTGATTATAAAACCCTTATTTAGTTCTTATATATTAACTAGTGGGAATATTATATATTTTGGGTGATTATACACTCCCATTTCCTCTCAAGGCAGAATAGCTTAATCAATTCTCATTCTCTCTCGTTTTTTTTTATTAATCTCTTTTAATACGCGGAATAATATGATTATATATATACATATATATATATATATATCTCTCTCTCTCTCTTCTCAGTTTTCCATCGTCATCTGCCTCTTCAAAACAAGAAAATAATAAGGGAATCTGAAAAAGCAAATCAAAGAAGTGATTAGTGACGCCGTACGTAAATATATAATTAATTTAGGCGATATCATCGTCCCATCAGGATCTCACAACGTGCTGTGCTTTCCAGTAAACATGTGGATATACTATTTTAATGAAAGCTTCATCTTCTGAGATCGTTAAAAGAAGATGGATTGGTTCAACCAAAAGTTGGTTTATGTTGTCATGGCCCAGAAATACGCAAGAAATTAGGTAAACACACCAAATGTCGTCACTGTGGGTCAAGCGTTTGGAATTATTAATGTAAGAATCATCCTGAGGTGGCTATAAAACGTCCCAAACAAGTTGCCCAAGTGGGATTATATATTCTTCTAACCTCGACTGCTTATTATAAATTTATTGCCTTAATTTTCATTGTCATTCATTGAATATTAATACTTTTATATGACTCATTTTGCTTTGTCAGGATAAGAACAAATGAAGCTTTACATCAATACTGTGGACTCCCAATGTTTCTTCAGTTCATTGGTTTGATGGAGAAATTTTTATTAGGACATATATACACGGCGTGCTAAGCATGTAATGGTACGAACAAAACTTTAATACTCCTTTGGTCCTTAATATAGAACTCAATTTTTGAATTGGTTTTGGTCCTAAATATAAGACCCGTTTCTCATATTTATTAGTTTTATCTAAATTACCCTTATAGATACTATCTGAACTATAATCAAGTAGAAGAGGGAGATGAGGTATTAAAAAGGATGATTATGGTGTTTTAAGAAAAATATATCACTTTTCTTATACTTAACTAACTTACCTAACTTCCTTAATCTAATTAAGTTAGTTAAATGGGTCTTATATTAAGAATCAGAGGAGTATATGGAGATATAATATATGCCAATAATTATTATTCTCATTATGCAAGTAGCTACTAGGCATTCTACTGTTGCCTTCATGTGGTTTTGTGTTTCTTCTTCTTTACATCCCCTCTCTCTCTCTCTCTTCCCGTTTTTCTTTCTGTTTTTTCCCCGGTATGCTAAATTCAGATGTTATATCTGTATCCCGTTTGAGAGGGTATTTGATTTTCCCTTAAAGTACTTTTTTATACAATTTAAGATAAAACTCATCCAACGTACTTATTTTGTATATTATAAAATCATTTTTAAAATTATGATTTGGTTTCTTACCCAAACATTCTCTAAATCCTAAAGTTATTCATCCATGATTTGACAAAAAAATTAACGTGGGTGTGAATAATACTAGGGTATTTTGATTAATTTTTTAAAAGTAATTTTATAGAATTTGAAGTAAACATGTGAAAGAAATTTTATCCGAAAGTTTTTTTAGTGAGGACAAAAAGTGAGCCTCAACTTTGATTAATTAATTGGTTTTGAAATTTCAGGGAAACAAAAAAAAGGGTTTTTAAATGCTTCATTTGCTTCTTGGGATCTTCTCTTTCTGCATACTAAAAGCAGTGAAGTACTGAAATGATCGTACACGTACACATCTCCATGTTGACTCACTTGTGGTTCTTCAATTAATTAATGGAAGCCACAAAATTGATCGTTGGATTCAGGAGCACCAAATAGATCATTGCTGCATAGGGATTGAATGTTAACTCATAGCTGCACTTGCTGATAGCCGTTGAATACACAATACTCTCTCCGTTTCTTATTATAAGAGACATTTGATGCTTATGGTATGTTCCCATATATTAAAAACACTTAAAAATTGTTTCTATTTTTTTTATTGATTTTCTATTTTACCCCTATTTATTTTGTCTCCAACTCATATTCTCTTTCCCTCTCACTTCTCTTTCTTTTAATAATTTAATTGTTCTCTCTCATACGCTTTCTCCTTATTAATGGGGCCATTATTGGAAAAAACATTATACTTTTTATACATTAATTGTCCTTAACTAATTTGAACTGTTTTTTTGATAAACGTAATTTGGTTATTTGTCTCTTATAATAAGAAACAGAAGGAGTACTATAATGAAAGAGAATGAGGCAATTGCAAGTTGCCATAGTTACACCACCACCTACCATGTTTGGATGATGTCCTAAACTCAAGTTTAGTGTTAAGATGTTTGTGTGTAAATGTGCGTTTGATTGCATAAAATAATGAAAGAGAATGATAGACTGAGGAAGAAAGGTCAATTGTATTCTTTCATCAAGAAAGTCAAGCATTTGTTTGTGAGCTCTGAAACTTCACCTTTAGCTTATAAAAAGGGTAAGTACCCAGGGATTCTTCAAACGTAGTTCTTGATCTGTACCTCACTTCAGGGTCCAACCAAAGTGCTGAACTGAAGGGGGATTGGATCCTATACTTCTTTGGGCAAAATTGAAGAGATATTGGTAGAGGGGGATTAGAATGAATTTGGAACTAACAAGGGACAGAAGGAGAAGATTGGAGAGAAGGATGGGAATGAGAGTCATGTATTGGTTTTTGTTTGGCAATTTATTTATAAGGCCTCTTATGGTGCAGGGTAAAGTAATAGCGCATCATGCAAAGACGAGGAGTTTTATGATTTGGCATGTGGGAAATAAAGGAGACAAAATGAGATTTCAACACCATTTTCAATACACAACTGGTTTGCACATAATTTTATATATATATATATATATATATATAGTTGAAGGTTATAAGAAAAGACGTTATTTTAGTTTTTTAGGTTTGGGTTGTAATGTGTTTTTAGGTTTTTCTCTTGGTAAAGAGAGAATAATTGTAGCATTTTTTGGGGTGTTTGCTTGCTATCTGAGTGGGTTTCAATATGAATGTGGGCTTTGGCCCATTAAATATGTGTGGGCCTGGTTTCTCAGTCCAAACTAATTTTTTGCCCTTTCTGTGTGGGGTTTTTCAAATGAAGCCCATAAAAAAGTGAGAGCTATTTTTTGGCACATGGAGTGAGTCTTAGTTTGAAACATCGGCTTCCCTCTCATTTCTTCCAAATTCAAAGTTCAAAGCCGAATACTCCAACGGACGCTATCAAGTCAAGTGCATGTGGGGATGCCTAACAAGAGAAACTCCTTCATCCCTACAGTTGAATCCACGACGCCCCGACGATCTCCAAGATTCCTTCACCAGAGAACCGCCACTGAACCACCGCTGCAACCCAAGACTCCCCGGAAGGCCGAAGATTTCAAGTTTTCCACCACTAAAACCACTCGAAAATCGGTATGCTGCTCGAATCCTTCTTCTTTCACCACTACTCAAATTGCTCCATTGCCGCAGAGCCACGAGGGTTCGAAGAACAAGTCTGCCAGGAAATCCAACGTTTCCAGAAGCAAGTCCAGAGATGGCAACACTTCCCCTTCTGAATTGAGAAGATCCTCTAGATTAAACAATGGGGCTGGTGGCTTTCCTTGTCTCAGACGATCTCTCCGGCTGTCTCGTCAGAAAATTTGCCTTCTTGAGCTTAGAGATTCCCCGCGCAGAGGTATGAAGAAATCGAGGAAACCTGATGACTCTTTGGTTGATTCGGAGAATGTGACTCCTGGGCCGGGAAAATCCGCCGAACTAAATAGTCGTGTTCAGAGTCTCAGACGATCCAAGAGGCTCCTGAACACGAAACATGTTAGTACCCAACTAGGCCAAACGGTTAACACGGTAAAATCTGTTGAAAATATCGACTCTGAGTCAGATTTTTTGGCTGAGGGAGAAGCAGATCAAGTAGTTGCTCGTAAAGCTCAAGTAGAAGATAGAGCGATTGAAAAATCTTTAGGTAAAGGTGAAAACATGACAAAGGACGTTTCTGTTGCTCGTGAGAAGTATACAAATGAAGGGAGAGAGTTGCAGGTGAGGAGTGAAGCTCTTGTCAAGGGAAAAAGAAAGCGGGAAGAAATTAGTGAAGCAGCTAAAAATGGGTGGACTAAGGAACAAGAAGTGGCGTTGCAGAGAGCGTATTTTGCTGCAAAGCCGACCCCTCATTTCTGGAAGAAAGTTTCTAAACTGGTATATTCCTATCATTTTCTACCTCCTTTATGGGCATCTCTTTGCCTTATTGTCCAGTATATTATTTGTCGCTGCCTTTTGTCTTCACAAGTCTTTCTCCATGATCGTAATTAGTGAGGTAGGAATTCTTTTTCCCACTTGTTTTGAAGTCAAGTTCCACATGTAACTAATCGTTCATAAGAGGCCATATCTGCATTGAGTAACCTGCAGCTGAATAGCATGCTGCCAGACATAACTATAGTCTAGGACAATTTAACATTTTTTTTGAGTGAAATAAATCGAAGTTGAGAAAAAATTAAGCTTCTCTCGGTTTCAGAATTTTCTTCGAATGATTGATAGAAGCGGACTGGTTTGATTTCAACTGAGCAAATATTTATAACATTAACAAATATTCATTGAAGTTTGGAAAACTGTCTGTCTTCTAGATTTATAACACCATAAAAATGGAAACGTTATAACTTCTAGGAATTTTAGGAGCACATGGCAAAGAGACAATTTTATGCGCAAGTGAGACTTGCACCACTGACGTGTTCCTTGGGAATGTTTCGTGGGAACAACACTAAATTCTTTGTCTTGAAATTCCTAATGGAAGAGGCATGACCTTGGTTAGTGCTTTTCTTTCTAATTTTTAATCGTTGGTTCACGATCAGTGTAATTAATGGCACGCAATATTACTATTAACGCAGAGCATTTTTGAATTTGGAGTTTGCTTATACCTGTGGGTTTATTCTTGAGTTCATCGCTATACAAAATCTATTGCAGGTTCCTGGAAAGTCTGCGCAGGATTGCTTTGAAAGAATTCACCAAGACCATTTAACTCCGCCTCAACATCAGCCTCGATCAAGGGCGAAGAAAATGAAGTCATCACCCCTTGATGAAGTTTTGCTTTCAGCAAGTAAGCTGCTCAAACCTATTGTTAACAAAGCTAGAAGATCAAGTTGTTCAAAATCAAAGAGTTATCTTACTCAGAAGTCTTTCAGAAAGCTGTTACAATGCAATCGAAAAGTTGATTCAGACCATGAAGGGGATTTATTTTCTGTTCTTGAACCCAATGTCGACTTTTCAACTAATGCTTTTCCGCCGAGTGATGCACTCTCTACTCCTGAGAAGCTAGATGAAAAGCAAGGATGGGTGCAAAGTTGCAATGAAAAATCATCTTCACGCAATGGAAAGACCCTTTCAAGGTTCAGCAGTTCATGCGATTCAGATATTCTTAGTCCCCCTGTACTGAAACAAGTTAAGAACAGGGCACTGCATGAGAAGTATATTAATCAATTACGCTGCCGAGAAGCTAGGAAAAGAGCAGCATCTGCACGAGTACAAATGTCCAAGCCTGGGAAAGCAGTTAGTAATGAAAGCAACGTTCAGAAGAGGGGCGTGGTTGAATCTGCAAGAGTTGCCTTGGTGTCTGAAGCTAGAGATGCCATAAAAATGTTTCAACATTCGCAAGCCAATCTCATGGATAGTTATAGCTCTGATGAAGACATTGATGACCACGTTGAAGCCGAAAATTATGATGAGGAAGATGAAATTAAATAGATTTAACTTGAATCAATTGAGTTGTATCACACCATCTTTTAGCCTTGTTGACTGGTAATTGATAGACTAGTGTATAGTAGCTGACTTTTAGATAGTGTAGTTTGGTCACAGCCTAATACTGGCCAGCTCTTGTAAAATTTTTCTCTAGCTAATAAAAATGGGAGATCCAATTTTTCCTGGGTCCAAAAAATGGTTTGTGATCGCGGACGATTTTCTAAATATCATGCACCAAATTGGGGTAGCAACGATTGTTTTCTACCTGCCTGACTACTTAAACTGTTCTGTTACCTTTGGCATTTGACTAAGCTCTATGTACTCTACTTTGCAAATAGCTTTAAAATAGAGGTTGCACTCTCGCGGACATGGATGTTCCTGATTGAGGCCTTGAACTTCAAGGTTAGCTTGGTGACCCAATGTCTGTCTCCCCTGTCTGTGTTTCTTCCTTCTTCATCCAATGCATTTTCCATCTTTATTGAGGCCTACCTGCCAAGCCGCGAGGAAAGATGAAGTTATCATGAGCAACGACGGCACTTTGAGTTCCCGTTTCATCTTCAGGTTAGGTCCCTTTGCGAATGTAAATAGTCTGTTTACTCTATTTATTTTTAATTTGAACTTTTTTTCTCACCCTTGCCTCTGATGGCAAGGGTTCTGCGTGGTTAACTTAGACACATAACCCGTTAGCCATAATTCTCGAATTACATACTATATTCTTAGTCAAAAAGAAGATTTTTCAACTCACAATTATTGACGTACTTGCAACTAAAAACAGGACTAGTACTTTTCTGGTTATCTTGCATATCAGTAGTTTTACACTTTAGAGGCATCAGTCTGTAGACTTTCCCTTCAAGCTCGTCATAAAAGATAGCATCAGTTTCACTTGTACGTCTAGGGCAGCATCCCAACCTTACACATGTGGGCTCCTCAATTTATTTGCAGCCATTGTGAAATTATAAAGCTGCAAGAGTGATTCATTTTAAAAGTGGTCCATTGGCAATTCAATTATCGACCTTGCTTCTCATAGCGTAAGATGGGCTATCTAACAGAAACCAGAATCCTTTTTATAATTGTAACATCCAGAAGCTGTTAGTGACTGGCTTTAGTTGCCACGCAAATATAACCAGATGACAGACAATTATTCGCTTGATGTCTGAGTGGGGAGGAAGAAAAAAAAACTCTCAACATGTAACGTATTCAGGAATCTATGAATGAGCAGTTGGATTCCTCTTTCGTGTTCAGCAATAATTCAACTTGATTGAAACATGTTTAAAAAAAAAAACATACTGATATTCGTCTGATGAGAACTCTGATGCCTTGTACCAAGATACCCCAATATATGATAAAATAAAGGGTAAAGCTGTATAAAGTACATCATTAATCAATACTAATTTATTCTGAAGAACTTAAAGGTAAAAATTGCTTCTCCACCATCTGGAAATAGTTTTAGCTACTTGTCTATACTGCTCACATCTTGGTCCTATAGACATCTCCCACCATAACCAGCATTTCTGAACAGTGCTTGCTTTATCTCTTCAGAGCTAATACCAGTTCCTTGCTCGGATGCCTAACAACCAGAGAAAGAATTATCATTAGTAAGAGATATAAATGCTTTCCAGTAAGAATTTGGAGATTTAAATCCCTTAGAAATAAGGTACTTATAAACCTCTGAGCAAGATGCTTGCATTGAAAAATCATTGAAGCTGCTTATAACACATTGTTGAATCTCAAGACCTAATGCTTCGAGGGTGTTCACTGTTGATAGCAACAATCCGGCCCTTGTGCCACAACAGATACTGACTTTGGTGTCTTGATCTCTCTTCTCTACCTCAAACTGCCAAAAATATCACAGAACTTGTATTTATTCAGGCACTGGACCATTGATTATGCATCAATTTTAGGGGATTAGAACCATACCTTGGGTGAATTTCTTACCATCACTTCATTTGGCTTCATCTCTCTGGATTTACCCAATAGGTTTATCTGATTTACACCCTCTTCCGTTCTTTCTTCTTGCAGCTTACTGATCCTTTCTAGAAGCTCTTTCATATAATCTATGGTGTCTCCAAGAATAGAGGTCCTGTCCATCTGTTAATGTTGACATATCCATATCAGTTTCAAGCGTCAACCGCCAAGTGAACTAAAAATTCTTCAAGTATAACATCTGGAAAATCATGTATACTACTTTTTACCTTGCTGATCTTAGGAACTATAGACCTTAGCATGGAGAGGCGGTCATTGAGGCGCTTTCTTCTCCTTCTTTCTGCCATTAGATTCTTGGAAGGCTGCCCTTCAAGCTTCTTGGACTTGGGTTTTTTCTCCCCACACAAACCCACGTTGAAGGCTGGAACTTCTGTGGCTTGTTCCTCAATTTTGCAGACAGTGTTCATCTCTTCAAGGCTCTGATTTTCACTCCCCAGAAAGCCAAACTCTTCATCCTCCATTGATGGGTTACTTTCTTGCGCAGGAAATAGCGCAGAATCGTCATTCCTGGCGTATGAAGAGTCAAGCTCTGTTACTGTGAAGCCATCAACAAATGGGTATGTTGCTTCATTAGTGTATGAACACTCAAATCTAGGGTCTAGTGGGGTGGAAAAAGAATGCAATGGAGGATTCAGAGGAGCTAAAGGTGGGTTATCTACAAAAGAATCAAGACTCCAATCATTGTTGGGGAATATCTCACCCAACCCAGATGAAAAAGTGCCCCAAGTGTCTCTTCTTGGAGCTAGTAGTTCCTCCAGAAAACCGAGTTGAGTAAGCTCCATCACTTTCCTTTTTACGTCTCTCTATCCTTCCCTGGTGTTATAAATGGGAAGGTGAAATTCTGATCTAGACAGAGAAAAGCTTGGTGAATAGAGAATGTGAAGATGGGGGAGGGATTTGTTTAAATAATGCAAGAAACGGAGTCCATTTCTTTATCAGCAGGAAATCATCATTACAGAATGAATTACAGTAAAAAAGTTGTGTAATAGCACCTAGAGATAGACATAGATGTAAATGGAATCTAATGTTTCTCTCTCTTGCTTTCTCGCTAGTCGCTCCCAAGGTGAATAAATGTTGTTTTCACCGAAATAATCAAGGGGACAGGAATCGTGTTATTTTTTTTTTTTAATTCCCAGGGTTTGAAGTGTTTGACCCACAAATCTGTCCTTACTGAAAAATGGTGGGGTTAGCATCATAGACTGTCAGGTACTTCTTCCACTTTTATGAGGCAACTCTCCTACCCCTCTGTTATCCCCCAAACAACCCCACCCTCTCTTCCTCTTGCTTTTCACTTCTCAGAAAAACTATCCAAGTGAATTGACGACGGTTTTTTTTTTTTTAAAAGAATGCATTTTCTCTATTGTTTTCCCCTCACTATTCTTTTGAAAAGAATAAGCAAACTTATCCGCATATATATATAAAATAAAATAATTTAACCATGCTCCTCAATTTTCGAGACATTTTGTTCTTTTTTAAATATCTTTTTAGTAACTTTTGACATAGTTAAGATATATATAAATTGTTGTGAATCTTCATTTCTCATTAAATAAATTGCTAATTATTTCAACAAAAATTTTTAAAATAAAATATATTGTTTAAATTATATATTTATTTAAAGATTTTATATACCCAAATACAAGGAGTGCGTGTGCTTGTTCTGCAAGGAATTTAAACTAATTTCCTTTTTTTTTTTTTGGGTTGCTGCGAAGAAACTAGACTCTGGCTACAGGGCTAGGGTATCTGGAGAGTGGAGACTTTATGGATTTCTTCCTTCTTCTTTTTTTTTTTAATGAAAAGTAGCAATTATTTATTATAAAGCCAAACAAACTTCCCTCATGACATGATTGTTCATGTACCCATTCAAAGAATCAACTGTAGCCAGAGACAATAAACTAATCTTCCTATTAATTCTCAATCAAAGCGGGCAAAAAAAAAAATCTGAATCAAAAAATGTAGGCCTAACTTTTTAACTTGTTTAAAGGAAGTTCTATAAAATTAAATCAATTTTTAACATTTAACTAATTTTAACTGTTTTTTCATTTAAATAAGTGAATGAAGTAATTAACAGGTGTTTGTTAAAAGGACGGATGGATTACAGAGTCCGTTTGAGAGTTTTAACCTTGATCTTCAATATACAGAGTCCAATTTTCTCATGGTCACCTATATTGATTATTTCTTTATCATAATATCCATATTTTTTATATCATTTTAATCACTATATATCAAATTTAATACTCCTCTTGATCTATAATATAAGACGCTAATTTAAAAAAAAAATTGTGGTCCAAGATATAAGACGATGTGAGAATAATTCATGTGATTTTTTTTTGTCCCTATTAAATATCGAAAGAGAAGAGAGAGATGAGAGATAACAAAAGTGTAACATTAAAAAGAGATATTTTGGGGGAAAAAAACAAGCATCATAAATGACATATTTCTAATTTAATTATTTCAATTATAAAAAATTAATATTTATAAGTTTGATCTGTAAATGACATAACTCAACTTGAAAATATTAAAACTTGCCTCATAAATATTAAATCCCCTTCGAATTGTTAATATTAAATAAAATTTGAGCAGACAAACTGTATTTAATTTCTTATCTAATGCCTATAAAAACATTTCCTAATTTTAAGTTGGACAAAATGTCTTGCTGGATTATTTTTTTTCACCAGAATGTCTTGCTTGATTATACAACTTTGGAGCCCAAAAAGATTACACAGCTTCGGATTTCCCCTCAAACTAAAACAAAAGATTTATAGACTTCTTTATTTAATTCGAAGCCCCTCGCCTATTTAGTTCACTTCACTTGCGCAATTCATTTTTTGTACGGCTAAAATTGGTATTCCCAATTATTTGATCACATATATGTGTAAAAGTACAAACGATAACAAGAAGCAAATATGATCCTGAATATTATATCGAATCTAGCGAACGATTTATACTATATTCCAAAACTTATGAATAATATGATTTTTCATAAATATTACTACTTTCAGCCCTAATTATAAGAGCTAGTTGACTAATTTAAAAAGATTAAAAAAATAAATTAAATTAGTTATTTCAAATAAATATGTGTTATCTTTCCTAAAATATCTTTACTAACAAAGTATGTTGATTAGAACTATCATTATTAGAAGGATTACTCTGAAAAAAAAAAGACAAATATTAGAGACAAAATAGATTGGGGTCTTATATTTATGACCAAAATAAAAGTCAAATGAGGTTTTATACTAACTCCGGTACTTAATATAAGAGCTAGTTGACTAATTTAAGTAGATTAAGGAAGTTTGTTGAGCACTTGAGCTAGTTATTTGCAATAGTTAAGTATTGTTTTCTTTAAAATATCCTTGTTAATTATGTGAATTAGCTAGAACTACAATTTGATTGAACTTTTAACATGTGCACTATTTTGAAAAAATAAATAAATATTAGAGACAAAGTATGTTAAAATCTTATACTCCTCTGGTCCTAAATATAAGACCCTTATACACTACCCTTATTTAGTCGTAAATAAGGGTAATGTATAAGGGTCTTATATTTAGGACTGGAAGAGTATTTAAGACCAAATTGAAAGGCAAACCACCTCTTATATTAAATATCAGAGGTAGCATATAATAATATCATTAAAAACCATCTTGTGCAATCATTTTGTAAACTCACCTTTTTATCAACTCGCCGTCTTTCCCAACGCATACATGACCAACGTGTTTCCATTTATTTTAATTGTAAATTACAAAAATTAACATTATTGGACTAAATGAAAAGGCTTTTAAAAAAATAATGTCATCACAAACATTCCTGAGACCCTTTTCGTCTCGCTTTTAAAACCTAAAACACTCACAGGAGGAAACATATGTTATAGAGTGATTCTAGAAAGAAATAAAGTGAACTAACAAAAAAAAAACTTTATGTGCCAGCTTTTCTTTTTAAAAAAAAAAATCACCATCAGAAGTAAATTCATCGGGTTATTAGTATTTGACAATTTTACTATGGTTGCCCACTCAAGTGGTTGGCTTAATCATTTTTAGTTCCCCAATCATTGAATGTAATTAATTTAGAGTATGTGTTAAGCTTTCCTATAGACAACATTCGATCAGGTGTTAGGTGAGGTGACGACCCCCTATATTTTTAATCATGTTCAGTACTACGTGTAATTTTAATTATTAAAAGTTATATAAATGTTATATTATTATATATATATTTTTAATATATGGTGTAAATGGAATAAGAAAAAAAAAATGTAGTAATGTGATAATATAGAGAAGTGAAATGCTGCCTCCTCCGATTCACAACATGAATCACTTTTACAAAAATGTATTGGTTTACGATATGAATAACTTAAAAAGTAATTAACATTTATTTATTAATTTTGTAACCCATAATCAATATTTAAATGTGATTTATTGTACTGTTCTTTCTCTCATTCACAACCTTGATAAAAAGATTTTAAATTCGAGGCAGATTTAATAAGTTAACTACTATTTTTTATTATGATGAATTAATTAAGATGATCTAATTGCTTATAGATATTCTTTTTTGAAGACAATCTGATCTGAGGCACAGTAAAATACTAAATATATACATTTTTAGTATGTGATGTGAAGGGAATCACGAGGAGGGGAGGAAAACGAGATGAGATGAGATGAAGGGAAGGAAATCAGAAAAGGCGACAATAATTACAGATACGCATGCATGCATGTCTGTGGACGTTGTGATATCACATTTCCCACTTCTCTGTCACCCCCTTTGTCCTCTTTCACCGTCCTAGGGAACATCCCAATGTGCATTTCACTTCACTTCCATCTCACTTTCATCTGTACATATACATACATTCATATATATATATATATATTATTAAAATGTAGTGTATTATCAAGATAGCACACATATATATTCTTTTTATATCATGCCATTGATAAGATATTTCTAAATATATTTACTGTAGTGAACAAGAAGTGGGTAAGACCACATTATTATTATTTTTTCGGTGAACAGAAGTTTTAGAAAGGGGTCAGGTTTACTCACGATCCAATAATAGAAAAATTAACTCATAATCTACTAGAGCTTGTTCCTACTAACACGAGAGCATAACAATCAAGTTTTTTTTTTTTATTTGATCCAATATATAAGAATCTTCCAGCTTCACTAAGTTGTGAATATGCCTCCCTAGCATCTTGACTAACCCCAGACCGAATTCCCTTCATGTTGTGAGAGTGTTTGATCCTTTTCTTGGACAAGGGGTTAAAACCACATTATTAGTTCTGTCTAAAAAATTGACTAAAATTTCAAACTTGCCTATATTAATCGCATGAATATAATGAGAAGGTGACAAATTTAAAATATAAAACCAATATATTGAATGGGGAAGAATGGAAAAAGGGTAAAAAAAAAAATCCACTTGATGCTTTATGGAAAAAGATTGAAATTTTATTTTGGTTCAAGTGTCTTGTATATAAATAGGATTGGAAGGCATGAATAGAGGGTGAAACAGTTAATGCAGAAGGAGCATTGCATGTGAGAAAATTGGGGTCTGTCTCATAAGTTTGGATGTGATTTGCTTGCATTGTGACAAAATTAAAAGGCCATAAAGTCCAACGTATACATACATACATATCAAAGGAGGATTGTGATCCAAAGCTAAAAATGGTGGATTGTCACTATGCATAGGTTGTTCCACAAATAGCACGAAGACCCACCATCACTGTGATTATAACAAGACAATAATATTCTTCTCTTGTTACTACTATAAAAAAGAGTTTTCACGACACTAGTTTATGACGGTTATTAAAAAAAATATTATAAAAAATATAACAGTGACATTTATGTAATTATAGGCATATTTTTAAAGGCGATTATTTAAAAAACCGTCGTTAAACTTTTAACGGCAGTTTTTTAAATAACGGCCGTAAAAAGTCTATCAGAATTTTAAAATCCATCGCTCAATAGTTTTCACTTTTCAGAGTCAGAGTTCACAGTCTCCCATACCATCCTCACTCAATTTTCTCTCTCCTCCTACATTTGTCGGCGTTTATCCATTGCTTCTATCATTTCTGCTGTGTTCTTCCATCACTGTCGCTGTTGCTATTGCCATTGTCATTGCCTCATCCTCTTCATTCTTATTTGTGAGTTTTTCACCTCCATTCTTTTCATGGATTTCATAGTTTTTGTGGTTTGATATGATTATTTTCTTTGATTAAAAATATGATGTTTAATCTGAGTTTAAAAAGATCTGATTTTTAGTAGATTTGAGTCTTTGATTTTTTCAAATCTAAGTCTTTGATTTTATTTTTATTAAATCTTAGTGGCTTCGATCTAGTGGCTGAAGGTGAAGCTAAGTGACGCTATTACGGCAGGAAAGAATCTATATTTACTCCATCAGAATGCTTTTAACTGGTGAGATATTTCTTTTGAGGCTTTGTTCTTCCATTCCATCTTGATCAGTAGGGTGAAACATAGCATAAAAAAAAAAATTTCACTACGGTTATTTATATAACCGCAGTGAAATTTTTTTGTTTTTTTAGGCTATTCCGCAGTGAAAAGTCACATACCACGGCAGTTATTAAATCATCGTGAAATCCTCTACATTCTATGTCAATGGCACAAACGTCAGACTCAAATCCACCATACAAAGCTCATTTTAACTGCTGTTAAAATTTTTTTTTTTTGTAGTAGTGTGCGTTGAGCCTAAGCCTCCAACCAAACATTAAGTTTAATAACATAAAATTAAAATTATGAGTTTAATTTTACTTCCAATCTTAAATTTTGTTTAATCCATTTCCTCGAAGGCAGGAAGGTACGATGTGAGATGAAATGACACGACAAGACCACCTCCTCCTCCTTCTCCCAACAAAGTGATGACCCAATGGTTGTGTGTAATTAATGCATTAATCTTCCGATTTTGGTACAAGTTTTCATCATTCCTATGGTTAGTACCATGTGATTATCTTCTTCTCCATCTTTAATAATAATTGCCTCATAATTATCCTCTCTAATCAAACTCCCTCCTTTTCTTCCACCCTCCTCCAAAAAAAAAACCACAAATTATTTATGCCAACGCCAAATAATACTCCCTTACCGTAATATACTAATATTTGAAGTCATTTTTAATTTTAATTTGTGAATATAATTGAATAAAAATCGGTGACAAATGAGAAATAATGACAATGAGGAGATTGGAAATCAGGAGGCGCCCACCACATTCCCTAAAACCGCTTTTCGCTCAACTCTCACTTTTTGGCCTCTTCTTCTTTTGTACTTTTCTTTCTTTCACTTTGTGTCCCGCACTCTTTTCCTCCCCTTTTTATCGTATTTATTTTTAAGTTTTGTCTAGAATAACTTATAAATATTTTTTTAATTATGATTTACAGAATATGAAATAAATATGTAAGAAAATTTTTATCTCGACTTATGTGAAGTGTACTTATAAATACTTTTAAATGTTATCCCAAATAATCTCTCAGTTGCTGCCCGAAGTATTAGAGTGAATTTCCTGTTATATATATATATTTTATCTATGTAATGCAATGATTTGTACTCTTTTGGTCCTTAATATAAGATTTATTTAATTAATTTAATTAGATTAAGAAATTTAGATAAGTTAGTTAATTATAAGAAATATGACATGTTTTTCCTAAAACACCATAATCATCTTTCTTAATATCCTTCCTCTCTTTTCTACTTGATTATGGTTAAGAGAGTATCCATAGGAGTAATTTAGAAAAAATTGATAAATATGAGAAATAGGTCTTATATTTAAAACCAAAATCAACTCAATAATTAGATCCTATATTAAAGGCTAGAGGAGTATATTATATATAGGAGTGGAAGAAGTAATATTAACAACTCATGTTTACCATACATGGAATTCCATCACTCCTCTCAAAATATCAAATATCCTAAATTAATGAAGATATTAATATTTTTTTTAAAAATAATGTTGTTATATTTTTAAGTTAGATAAATTAAATATTAATTATTATATACTAAAAATTTCTCAATCTTTCTGTAATTTTTTGCTTTGCATTTACTCATTTAAAAATATCTAAAAATTCCTAATTATTTATAATATTAACTAAATACGATAATACATACTTATTATGCTATATAAATAATAAATAAAAAGGGTAACAGTCTAACTGTATTGCTTCAAAATATATAAAAGAAGGTAACATGAATTCAGTGTTTTGAGAAATAAATTATACTACTCAATAATCATGCATTATAGTCTGATGATCTGATGACTCGAACCTTTATTCGCAACATAAATCTATATTTTTTTTATTAATTAATAAAAATCAATTTGTTAGCCCTTATGATTTCATGAATTATAACTAATAAAATATTATTTCTGGTTCGTAATAAAATATTATTTCTAGTTTGTAATATAATATTTATTTTATAGTAAAAAAACAGAGGAAGGTGGCATAATAACTTTGACAAGTTCTTCATAAAACTTGAAGAAAACAATTCCCTTTTTGAATTGTGAGTGTTCCATAAAAAGTTGTGAGGTAGTATTGTTGGAGGCGTGCGGTAGAGATTGCAGAGTGATGTGTTTTGTGAATCATGAATGTTTCTAAATTTTTTTTTTGAATAACACAAAAAGAGAATAATAAATTACATGCCAATGGTTTAAAAATTGCCAAACTAGAAAAATCATCAGCTACTCACGATTGTTATGATTCAAATTAAAAATGGCTAGACTAATGATGAATTGATGAAATAATAATTAAATAAAAAATAATCTCACATACATATATAATAATATAAATATAAACATAATAAGGACCGGAGAATGAAAAATAATATCTTTAATTTATTTAAATTACTCCTCCGGTCCTTAATATAGGACCCAATTCTTGTATTGGTTTTGGGCCTAAATATAAGACTTATTTCTTATATTTATTAATTTTCTCTGAATTACCTATATGGATACTCCCTTAACCATAATCAAGTAGAAGAGGGAGAGGGGGTATTAAGAAAGATGGTTATGGTGTTTTAGGAAAAATGTGTCACTTTTTTTATAATTAACTAACTTACCTAACTTCCTTAATCTAATCAAATTAGTTAAATGGGTCTTATATTAAGGACCGGAGGAGTAGTTAATTATGTCTTATATTAAAGATTAGAAGGGTATAAAATTATTAAACAGCTTAAATAAAATTAAATGGTCCTTTTCTTGAGTTAACGAGCTCACATGATATAATCATACATATGGTAACAAATCACATAACATTCCAAGCGAAGATAAGTATGACCCGAATTAGATTTCTTTTTCTTTTTTTAAGAGGAAATTAAAACAATGATAAATGAACCAACGTTATACTATACCCACTTGATTTCACAAAAACCACTCCATCAGTTCGCGGTTCAATCTTGGTTGCCGTCCAAACACCGCTTCTGGACACGACTCAACTCTGACCTTGTTTAGAATTGTGATAAAAATATTTAAAAGCAGTTTTTTAATTGTGATTTGTGAAATATAAAGAGTCTGCTTGGATTGGTGGTAAAAAAAAAAAGAAACATATTTTTAATCTGATTTTTAAAAAAATGAGATTGGATAAAAGTTAGATTAGACAATGTGATTTATGTTTGAATTGACTTTTATAAAAAATTAGTTTGTAAAATAAAAAGTTGTTTGGATTATGATTGAATAAGTTGGTTTAGTTTGTAAAATGACCAAAATAGATATAACTTTTATTAAATAATAAAAAAATTAAAATATGAATTTATAAAATATAATAATCTTAAATGAATTATAATAGGAAGAAGTTATATTTAATAAATAAAATATATTTAAATTAGAAATCATAGTAATATGAAAATTTTTAAACCAAATAATATCACACAATTAATTGGATGATATACTCTGCATAATTTATGTAAATATAAAATAAAAATAATATTAAAAATTAAATATATTTAAAACTCATAAAATTTATTTTCACTTAAGATAATATTAAAAATAAATAATTAAAAACTGTTTTTACACAAATTATAAGTAAATTTTATGTGTTTTTGTAATTGTGCTTAAAAAAGTAACATTTGACTTATAAGTTAGATTAGTCAAAAACTATGATAAACAGGTCTTAAATTTACAGAGTGATTTATCGCACATATAAATTATTTTTCACCCCTCAAACGCTTTACCAAACAGGTACAAGATAAACATATGAGAATGCTTATGAGTTATAAACACTTGAGATAAACAGATGCAAATCCATGTCAACAACAGTTAGACCGTCGGTAGGAGGAGTAAATATGAAAGATGAGAGAGAGGAGAAGGGTGGGGCTGCCACGAGTCAAGTGGTGGAGCCACACCCCTAAACAAAGAACCACAAGGCTTCCATATCTGATCCCTCTTTCTCTCGCAACCCGCCTCATGTTCGTACTTCAACTGTAGACATGAACATTAAATCGTGCTCACGCCATTGAATTATTTAGGCTGGTCGGATAAGGCAGAAATGCCCCCTTTTGAGAAAAGAAAGGAATTAAAGTCCATTCCTTGTCTTAATTGGAATAATTAATGTCCATTCCAATGTCTGTGGAAATCATGATTCCTATTCAATTCCAACGAGTGACGGAATAAGGTTTCATTTGACTACAATATTTTTCTCCATTTATATCTATATTGCTAAAGTCTAATTTTAGTCTCTTAAATTTACATAAAGTCCGGTTTTAATCTTTTAGTTTTAAAAAATATTTTTAATCCTATAAACTTAACACTGTTAACTATTAACGAAAAATGCTGAGTCAGCAAATTTAAAATGCTGTGCTGGCTTAACAATTAAATACTGGCATATCCAAATTGTAATTAATTAATATACTTGTTTTTATATTTTAAAAATAAAATCAACCTTATGATGGATTAAAATTAAGAATTATTATGTGTTTATTTCCCTCCACTCTCTGCTTCTCCTCCCCTTCTGAAAGACTAAAATTAAGAATTGCTACTGTACTTATAGTTGCAGGGACGTACTGTGCTTAGAGTTACGTTGTTGAAGTCGTAGAATAATGGAAATGAGAGCTGCTGAGATACTTCTTGTTGTTCTTTGAGTTCAGAAATCAGAACGGTGGAGGTTTGGACATTTGGAAATTTGAAAAAGTTATTACTAGGTTTTTACTTATTTCTCAATTTACATATTTTAAATTTAAGACTAGCATGTCAGCATTTAATTGTTGGGTCAGTGAGCTGCCTTTTTAACCTAATGATTTTTAGGACATACTGTTCCGTTTTTTATTATAAGATCTTTTTAACTAAATTACACAATTTATAAAAATAGTTAAAATTAGTTAAAAGCACTAAATACGTAGCAAAAGTAATTTTTTTCCAAACGTACCCTTATATATAAATGGGCAGATGTGATCAAAGAGTAATAGTGAAATAAATGAAGAAAGAGAATGTATTAAATGTATTAAACTAGGGATAAAATAAGTAATAGTGTATTAAATGTTCAGACAAACTCAAAAAGAATATTATAAAAAGGGACAAACCTATTAAAAAAACTGGATGTTATAATAAGGGACGGAGGGAGTATTTATTATTATAATTCAATTCTTTTTAATAAGTAGTGCATAAATATTTTTACTGACTCCGAACTAGCATTGATTTTAATATATTTTTATATCGGGAATATCATATCACACAAATTCCTTTCTCACCCCAATCCCATGCACTTTAGAAAATACTCCTTAATTGCCCTCAATTAACAATTTTCTCAATTAACGCAACATTGAATGACATTAAATTCTAATTTAATTAGGTGAGAAAATTCTAGTTAAAATAATTCAACCCATCAATAGCGATATGAAACATGACAATAAGCAAAATGCACATTATTGTGAGACAAGGTCTGCATTATTGTTAACTGAACGAAACATCATTGTCAAAGATAAATTTGACAATAAAAATTTTCGTTCATATCATGATGGGCATTTTAATTCGCAGTTCTGATGTATAATCTACTGCTGGTCAAAAAAGATATATATAACCTACGCAAACTACCGTTTAAAAAAAAGGCAAGAAAAAAATAAAAAGCAACATTGGTAGTTTACTGATGATTTCTTGATATTAATCTTGCGAATAATATATGATCGAAGCTTCTCTCAGTTATTTCTCACCCCAATCGTTGATTTTAATTTTTCTGGCTTTTTGTCCTTCTCTTTCTCTCTTTGTGAGTACCTTTGTTATGCCATCCTGATCCAGATTCTGGTAGGCTAAACCATATATGAGCATTAACGTTGCGTGTTTCTCCCCTCTTCTATCTATTTTTTCTGACAAGAATAAAGCTCAAGTCTGATTTAAACTCAAAAAGTCTTTCGCAACTCTTTAATTAACATACGCCTCAAAACACTTTGAAGTCAACAATGGATCTTCTGGCAGCTAATCTGCAAAGCGCAAACAAATAGACGGAGACAAGCACGCACGCATATAGAGACAGACGCACACTTTGTTTTGTGTGTGAGAGTAGAGTGTTTTATCGGCTAAACTTGCGGAATGGTCAAGTTGTTGCTTGGTCTATCTGCAACCAAAACACATCAACTTCATTGGCTTATAGTGATCACAACCGGCCAATATCATGATACCACACACACACATATATATGTATGGAGCTTGCTGCTCATCAATATTCATTATATTTGCCAACTCTTCTACAGTTATACTACTTTTGGTCTTTAACATAAAAGTTATATAATTAATTTATGAATATTAAGACAATTAGTTAAGTTAGTTGTTTATAATAAATATACATTCTAGTTTTTTTAAATTATCCTCTTTAGTTATGTGTATTGGAATTATTCTTTAATTGGAAGTCTCCTTAATATATGATCTCAGCAGAAATACTTTGGAGAAAAATTATATACTTGATGGGCAAAATAGATTAAGGATTTTTTTATTTAGAATTAAAATGAACCATTTATCTGGTGCTTATGTTTAGGATTCAAGATAATATATATTGCTTGCAATTTCCCTTCGTATATAAATTATCTTTGCATAGGCCAGTGTTTCTGCTTGTTACATTATTAATTTTAAGATAATAATTAAAAGCATATTACGATTCATCATTTCTTCCAAGTCAAGATGCACATGAAATTATAAATTCTAGCCATGTTCGCTCCTATACACGTAGATAATAATTCCAAAAATAAAGAATTGTTATAAGTCAAGGTTCTGAGTAATGTTTTTGTTCACACACGCAAGGGCTTGACAAATCTCATATTAATAGCGGCCATCACATGGAAGATTAAATAAAGTATGGCAATAAATTGCGGTTCAAGCAAGAGTCAAGACGAATTAGTGATTGAATTTGCCTCCTAATTTCATTCGTGTAACTACCATTTGAAAATTATCGATCTCTCTTGTCCTTAATATGGAAATTAGTTGAAGAATTGTATTTGAAATATAAGATTTTGATTCATTTTGTTTATTCTATTTATAATTTTTTTCTCAAGCTCATTTACCTAATTTATAGACTTATATAATATGTAATTAATGTTGAATGTTATCATTTTAAAGAGATCAAGTGACATCTATTATAACTAACTAATTAATTTAATTTTTTTAATTTATCCAAATTAGTCAACTAACTCTTATATTAAATTCTCTTATCCTTAATATAGGAGTTAGTTAAACAGTTGTGTTTGATCTTAAATATAAGATTTTGAACCGTTTTGTCTATTATGTTTATAATCTCTGCTCAAGCTAATTTGCCTAATTTATAGACTTATATATAATGCAATTAACATTGCATGTTAGGCGACATCTATTATAACTAATTAATAATATAATTTTATTTATCTATCCAAATTAATCAAGTAACTCCTATATTAAAAATCAGAGATATTGTATCCAAAAAAAAAAATCAGAGACAGTATTAACTATTAACAATAGTTGATTTAGACGGTTTCAACTTAAATAAAGTCTTTTTATGCTCAACTGTTGTACATAAATTGAGAATTATTTGAAATGCTTGATTTATTTTTAAAATATAAGGTCATAATTCATTTTGTTTTCAGATTTATAATTTTTTCAAACTATTCCTGTTGTTGCACGCATGGAAGTTTAGTTTCATATGAGAATAATTTTTTCTTTACAAATAACTAATTCAATCTAAATTGGTGACATAATCTTCACATTTATGATCAAATGGAGTACTAACTGATGGCGGCAAAATTTGAGCAGCATGTGTATAATATATGAATGAAAAGGCTTGGTGTAGGCAATGATGAGAAGAATATATATATATATATATATATACTACCTCCGGTCCTAATTATAAGACCCAGTTGACTAATTTGAGGATATTAAGGAAAGAAGTTAAGTTAGTTATTTGTAATAAATAGGTGTTGTCTTTCCTAAAATATCCTTACTAATCAACTATATTGGCTAGAACTATAATGATTAGAAGGACTATCTTAGAAAAAAATGCACAAATATGAGAGACAAAGTGGATTGGGGTCTTATATTTAGGACCAAAATAAAAGTCAAACAGGGTCTTATATTAAGGACCGGAGGTAGTATGATCTAATTTCCTAATAACACAATCATTTGATCAGCTGAAGGCTGAACCAAAAAGGAAAGTGAAGTCAAAGGCATGTGTCTACGTATTTACGTGTTTACCTTTTTGCAGAAGTCAATGTTAAAGTTGAACACTGTTGTTTTTCACCTAAGATCGAGAAGTTCCTTTGTTGTGGGAAATAAAATAAATAAATAAACGTAACATAAACTGGTGAGAGTTTAATCTGATTGAAACAAGTGGCCACTGGCTAGACCCTAGATGGATAGAGAGAGTCCCTTGAAGATGCTTCTAAAAACTGGCTAATGATAGTGTCTTGATTATGATTACAACATCCAGCTTGCCATGATTGTTCAGTTAGGACTTTAATGCAAATCCCTCCAAAAGGCTTCTTAATTAAATGACCACACCTTACTTTGTTCGATTGTAGCCCATCATCTTTTGGTTTTTGTATTTTGGTATCATCTTCTCTTGTTTCTTCTGTTAAATGGTGATGACACGGCACATGGATTAGATTTGAGATTTTTAACGTTTCTTCTTTTAATTTTTTTTCCCCCGTAACGTCTTAGCCTTCCAAATAATTTTTTATCGTTAAAATTATATAAAACGAATGATATTTTGACCGTACAATTTGTAATTTTCTATGAACTTTGAAATAATACTTTAAAATTGTGCAATATTGATTTATTTTCTTTTGTAAAATCATAAAATAAAGAATTAAAATTACTCCGTTTTATCATAATAAGATATCAAAATGCCATCACTAATTTTATATATAATTTAATGATCAAAAGAAGAAAAATCATTTAAGAAGTTGAGAAATTACTAGGGAAATAATTAAATAGAAATATATTAAAGGCCCCAAACACGAACAAAGAAAAAAAAAACTTGAAGACGATTAAGTATGCAATTGTCATCATCCATTGGCTACAGATGTCTATTATCTTCATCATATGATTACAAACTTTATTGGGTTTTGGTTTTTTGGGGTAGGTTTATAAAAGCTAGCTTTGATGGATGTGTGGAGCCTGCGTCGTATAGCAAGGGTTTATCACTTTCTATGAAGGCTTGATTGAAACTTCCATGTCTTTTTATGTTCGCTTTCACATGTCGCCTCTACCGACTTGGATTAACATTAATCATAATTACTAGGACCTTTTTGTCAAACTCACATGTGTCATGTCTTCCTTAACACTATGATTAAGGAAATAATGGCTTTAACTTTCTTCTACTCCCAGTAATTTCCATCAGCCTGCAGCCATCATAATTAGATTCCCCTTACTTAATTACTCTTGCGTTGCAACTAATTAAAATCATATATATGTGTGTGTACTACTTCTGGTCCTTAATATAATATTTAGCTGACTAATTTGAGAAGATTAAGAAAGTTGGTATATTACTTAATTATAGCATATGTTGCATGAACTTTTTAAAATACTTATGTGTATTATTAGATTATATATTAAGTTATAAGTAAGACAAATTAGTTTAGAGAAAAATTATAAATATAAATATTTTAACTTAATTTAGCAGCTTTTTTAATCTCTAAATTAATCAATTAGATCTTATATTAAGAATTGGAGATATTGTGTGCGTGTGAATGATTCAATTAAATTAAAGTAGTTTTGATCCATGCCAACGCAACAGTGAGTATCAAAGATGATCCTTTTTATGATTACTATTTCAACTCTTTTATTACTTATTCCTTGACGTATTGAATATTAAATTAAAGACTTTAACACATTCCTATGTTCACTGTCAAATTTTTCATGCATGTGACGATTAGATCAAACAAATGGAAAAACTTGAGATTATCAACAAACACCACATTAGTTGCTGTCTGCGTCTAACGAATCATTTCAGGAGCCTGTGTTCAAGATAAGCCATATTATTTATAATTTACCTCCATGCATTATTTATACTTTACATTATTTATAATTTACATGTCGTTTCTTACACATTTTCTATTTTTAATTAATAGATATAAATAGGTTGTGTATGTTTTAGAAGAAAAAAGCACAGTTTTCAAAAAAAAAAAAGAGGAACAGTCACAAAATAAGAAAAATGATATAAGGAATTAAAAAATCTGATACAAATTGTGATTTCGTAGTATGTACTGAATGTCTGAATCTTGTCAGGCCTATGTCTTTCAGGAGTTTATTTTTTTTTTTTTTTGTTACAAACGAGGGCTAAGCCCAAACTGAAAACACAAACTAACTCAGGTGGGGATCTAATCCCAGCGACTCTTTCTCTACACAAGCCCTTAGAGCATCAGGGCACTCATCATAAACAGAGGACTTAGATATTCCTTTTTTTGCAAGGAAATCCGCAGCTACATTTCCACTCCTTTGTATGTAGCTCAACTCCACTTTCCATTGTTGCTTCAGTATATCATGTATCTGCATAATCATGATTGTTGCCGTATCCCTTAATTCCTCCTTTGACAGCATATCATACAAACTCTTAGAGTCTGTTTCAAGCACAACATTTTTAAATCCAAAATCCCAAGCCAGTTTCAGACCCTTGTATACCGCCCAAGTCTCAGCTTCCAACACACTGCATTTCCCAATTTGGTACGAGAAACCCACAATCCAGTTCCCATTATGATTTCTAATCAAACCTCCGCACCCTGCATCAGCCGATCTTCTTGCCACTGCTCCGTCCACATTTACCTTAATCCAACCAAGTTTAGGCGGGGACCAAATTTCCTTCTTAGCATATTTCGGTTGGTCTAAAGCCATCACATTATCAGAGCCCATGATATAGCTTCGCCAAGTAAGCTTAATAGCAATTGAGGGATTGGCAGGCCTAACAAAATTTTTATCAAACATAGAATCATTTCTCCACTTCCAGAATTTCCATATAGAGACTCCCCATAACAGATCCCATTCCAAATCAATATCATCAGTCATATTTTCCCTTAGGTTAATACTCATCCATTCACGCAGAGAAGCTGTAAAAAATTTTCCGTGGTGTTTCGGGCTTACCAAACTGATCCAGTGAGATTTTGCATAGCTACAATCTCGTAGGATGTGCAAAATATCCTCATCCTCCGCGTAACAAAACGCACACAAAGGGGAAACTTGATTCCATTTGCTTCTCCAAACGTTTGTTGGTAGTTTCTCATGAAAAGTTCTCCATAAAAACAGTCTAATCCGCTCAGCTCCTCTCCATTTCCATATAATTTTGTAAAGTGGGCTATAAAGCGAAAGAGGGTTTTCCTCTATTAGAAAATAGGCACTTTTAATAGAAAACAAACCTGAGTTTGACGCTTTCCAATAAGCAAAATCATGGCCAGCATTTTCTGAAGGTGGTAACTTACTAACCAATCTCTGCAATACCTCGCTATTTACTAGATTTGCTAGCTTCTGAAGGTCCCACATACCATTTGAGGTCCAATCTGCAACCACACTATTCTCTTCTTCACTGGTGAGAGTTCTTCGACATAGGCCTTTTATGCTTCTATCCGGTAGTAACCACACATCATTGAAAAAATTAATCGACTTCCCATCCCGCAGTACCCATCCTGTACCTTTTTCAACCACTTCTTTTTGTTGGCAAATAAATTTCCACATATTTGAATCTCCTGGCAAAGCAGTAAGTAAATCTTCTTCATTGTGCATCAAATACTTTTTGTTCAAAACCTCAATCCAAAGCCCTTTGCCCCCAACAATTAAGTGCCAAGCTAATTTTGCACCGCAGGCCGCATTTACAGAGGATAATCTTCTAAACCCCAAACCCCCATAAGCTTTAGGGAGAGTAATTTGGTTCCATCCTATAGGGTGATAACCGTGTTTCTCTTGGTTATGTCCCCATATGAAGTTTCGCTGTAATCTTTCAACTTCGGAGCAAACTTTTTTAGGAATTTGTGCAACATGCATCGGATAAAGTGGGATGGTACTCAACACTGATTTTGCAAGGGTGATTCTCCCTGCCGTGGAAAGACAATCAACTTTCCAAGCTGCCAGCTTTGCTTTAACTCTGTCCACTATATATTGGAATTTTTCTGTAGGCTTCTTAGATCTTGTGAGAGGAAATCCCAAATATCTTCCTATTTCAGAAGAGATCTTCATTTGTGTAAGCTGTTGTATCTTCTTCTTCATCTCGACAGAAACTTTAGGAGAGAAAAAAATGGATGACTTTGATCTATTAACTTTTTCCCCAGAGACTCTTGAGAATAGATCCAGACACTGCATCATACATTTAGCTTGAGCTTCAGAAGCCACTCCAAATAAAAGCAAGTCATCTGCAAACATCAAATGGGAGATTGAAGGCCCATTTTTTGTTACTTTAATCGGCTGCCACTTACCATCATTAACAGCATCATTTATAATATGAGATAGTCTATCGATGCACAGAACAAAAAGGAGAGGGGATAAAGGATCTCCTTGCCTTAGTCCTCTCATTGGGGAGAAATATTCAGTTCCCGAGCCATTCCATAAAACATTATATGAGACAGTGGAGATACACTCCATAACCAAGTTAACAAATTTTTGGTCCATACCCGCATCAAAGAGCACTTGCCTGAGGAAGTCCCACCGGATTCTGTCATAAGCTTTCTCAAGGTCTATTTTCATAGCTAGAAAACCCCTCTTCCCTTTTGCCTTCTTCATCACATGTAAAATTTCTTGCCCAACAATTATATTGTCTTGGATCTGCCTTCCTTTAATAAAGCTTGATTGGTTAGGGGAAACAAGCTCATCCATAGCCAGCTTTAATCTTTGGGTAATCACCTTTGTAATACACTTGTAGTGCACAGAGCAAAGAGAGATCGGGCGAAAGTGAGTAATACACTGAGGATTATCCCTTTTTGGGATGAGAGAAATCAGAGTTTTATTTGAGTCTTGCACCGAATTATCACCTCTGAAGAAGCCTTGAACAAAGTCAACCATGGAGGGCCCAACCACATTCCAGTTGTTTTGAAAGAAAATTGGAGGAAAACCATCAAATCCAGGGGCTTTGTAAGGACCCATGGAAAAAATGGCCACTTTAATTTCCTCCATAGTAGGAACATCACTAAGACTCTGTAACATAGAATTCCCAATTCTAGGGAAATTAGACACCGTACATAAATTCCCATCTTCAGGGTCATTTATAGCAAATAACTTCTTAAAATAGCATAATACCATTTTCTTCATATCCTCTTCATTCTCAATCCAATCACCATTCTCATTCTTTAGAGATAGAACTCTGTTCCATTTTCTCCTTCTGTGAGTCTTTAGGTGATAGTATCTAGTATTCCTATCCCCCATCGAGACCCATTTTGATCTGGATTTTTGGAACCATTTAATTTCCTCCAGTTTTAGGATTTCGTCCAACTCTTTTTGTAAGTCAGATTCCAAAGTGCATAAGAAATTCGAAAAGGGGTAAGCGTTAGACTGTTGGATACCATTCAAACGAGCTAGCAGAATCCTCTTCCTTTTTTCGACTAGCCCAAATATATCTCTATTCCAGATTTGAATCAAATTTTTGAATTGGGATAGACTAGTATTTATATCAGAATCATATAACCAGGAAGATTTTAGAAAATCAGAAAACTTCTCATGTTCAAGCCACATGGCCTCGAACCTGAAGGGTCTACACATTCTTGGGTAGTTATGACTAACCTCATGTAAGAACAGTGCTAAAGGATTATGATCGGAGAATTTTAATCGTGGGCATACCTTGATCATATAATCCGGGAACGTCGACATGAAAGTAGAATTCCCCAAAGCACGGTCTAATCTTTCAAATAATCTCATACAGCCTGCCAATTTTGGTCCTTTCCAAGTAAACTTTGGACCCTTGAACCCCAAATCTGAAAGTCGGCAGTCACTAATTCTATCCGAAAACCATTTTAATCTTCGGTTATTTGTGATCCTGCCCCCAATTCTTTCAGAGGCTTCTGCAATATCATTGAAATCCCCACACACGATCCAAGGTTCTGTCATCGTTGAAGATAAAGAAAACAGATCCTCCCATAAAGCTTGCCGTAAATTTGAGTGTGGGATTCCGTAGACCACTGTTAGCTTAAAAGTTGGTTTTCCAGGAAAAGAGCACTGGGCGTGAATAAATTGCCTATTTTCTTTTAACACCGAAACATTTACCTCTTTGCTTTTCCAAGCCATGGCAATTCCACCAGATCTCCCTACACTTGGGACCAAAGAAAGACCGTCAAAACCCATAGATGAAAGGCTTCGAATCTTCAGAGCGCTCTCACACTTTGTTTCTGCTAGAACTAAGATTTTTGGGCTTGATCCATTAAACACTGAGCATAGGTTCGTTGACAGGCTTTTCCCACAAGCCCCTCTGACATTCCAATATAGGATGTAATCCATAAAAAACTATGGCTTTGTTAAGGAAAACCGCGTCCAAACCCAATTAGCACTGGGCCTGAGTCTCAGGAACGACAGTTCCCTCATTCTGGAAAATCTCATCAGTGTTTCTCCCTGGTGGGCTATTATAGTTCGGCCCATCCCCCTGCATCCTGGGCTCACCCTCCCCTTCCATTTCTTCCCCTGGATCATGTGGCAGAAGAGGGTCTTCATTTTGATACTGTGCGTTTTTATCCTCTCCCATTTCCAGATCGTGGATAGGAGAGTTTTTGTTATTCGCCGTCTCATCCGGTGTATCTTCTAATGTTAACATTAGAATCTCGTTTGTCCTCACATGGTTATGAAACATCTCACGAGATCTCTTTTCGCGTTTCCCCTGTGTTTCTCGTTGAATAACTCGCTCAGTATATGAATCGGGGACCACCTCAATTGGAATTCCGTTATTTTTGCTCTGTCTTTTTCGCTGCGCTGCCTTACTCCCTTTTCCATATCGACTTGTAGTGGCAACCGCATTAGCAAATTGTACGTACTCCACCTCCGTATCAGCATGTACTGCTTTTTCCCCTATTTCCTTCATTAAATCAAAATTATTTTCCACCTCAGCAAGGATGCCAAATCGCGTCCCTGTATTCTGTTGCCGGGAAGGTTCACCGGATTTCTCCTTCCCTTTCCTTGGTCGGCGGTGCTTTTGTACTACATGCCAAACTTCTTGATTATAGCCCACATTTGGATTCGCATTCATCTCAGTGTTATTCCTCTGTAAATCAGGTATACCTTGATCGCCATTCTGCTCTGTTCCTCGTGCCCTCAATGGACATTCTTCCTTCCGGTGCCCATATACTCCACATCCAGTGCATAAGTCATGCAGGCCCTCATATTCAATATAGTAATCCTCTCCATCCAATGAGAAACCAGACATGAGTTGCTTTTCCAGATCAACAAGGACACAAATTCTAGCATAATGCCCTCTTAACTGGCAGGAAGTATTCATATCCACTCTAACAGTCTCACCGATTCTATTCCCGATGATTGTTAAAGCCTCCTCATCATAATATTCCAAAGGGAGTCTCGGAAGCCTCACCCAAACTGCAACTTTGTCAATAGAAGCTCTTGCTGGACTAAACTTTGGTTCCCACGGTCTTACAGTTAAGTAATGGTCATAGACCATCCAAGGACCTCCGGTGAGGGCGTTGAAATAGTCATCTCTGTTTGATAGTTTAACTACGAAATGACCGTGCCCAATGTTAATAAGGTTAATGACTCCTTTCTTCGCCCACACAGTTTGCAAACGGGACTCCAGCGCTTTGTACCCAATGCTCCTTCCCAGCAACTTGACTATCACAGCTTTTCTCCAGGCTCTATATAACCTTTTCTTAACTCTGCCAGAGAAATGGAACGTAGGAAAGTTCTTGTGAGGATCTTCCCTTACGCGTACTGGAGGTTCGACCTTCTCATTTTCCAACTCTTGTTGCGATTTTTCAGATAGTGTATCATCAGACATATCATCATCCTTTTCCCCTTTGTCATCTGATTTCTCATCTTGGCTGTTAACCCCCTTCAGCGTATCAGCAAAAGACACACCAGTATTCTGCCTTGGTGTCATTTTCTCCCCTAACCTTGGCCATTCACTTGTATTTGATCCTTCTCTTAGAAGAAAAGGAGCATTCTTTATCTTCTTGGAGCTCCTCAACAAAAGATCATCTTCCTCGGCACTGGGGGGAACGAGCGACGAGTTTTTCGCAGACCGTACTAGCGCCATTTTTTTTTTTCAGGAGTTTATTGATGCTGATTTTGTGAGCTAATTTTTTCTCTGGGCCAAGTGAACCAAGTTAAACGGGCCTCAAATCAGGTATATTCTGTTGAAATAAACCTGAAGCCCATAACTATACCGAAGAAAAAGTTTAATCCCATATCCTTCACTAACTTTTCTCTTAGAGCTCAAATAACCAATAAAAAGAAAAACAAAACAAAACAAGAAGAAGAAGAAAAAATGTCGCCCATTGTTAGTATCAAGCACTTAATTCAACTGATAGGGAAGGAATTGATCTAGCAGAAGGGGTTAATTATTCATAATGTGGTAAACTAATACTTAAATTCCTGCTAAGAGTTATTCACATTCAATGTTCAACAATAAGTCGAACCTGATTGGCTCCAATAGAATAGTATCAGTGCTTATAATAGAAAATTGAACTGATAGGGAGATATATCAACTTAACAAGAGGTTTTGAGTTAAGAGTTATAAAAAAATGCAGTAGAACTTTGCTGGTTTTTTTTTATTGTTCTATTCTTCTCTGATTGATTTGAATTAGTCTAATTGCCGATTGTAATGTCTACAATCCCTTTTCCATTAGAAAAACAAGCGAGAAGGGAAATTGTAATGGAGTGGTTGGACTTTTAATGAGCAACGAGATTATTAACTTTTTTTTTTTTTAATCCCGCACACATACAAACACATAGAGACGGTTTTGATTTCGAGGCAAAAAAAAAATTGACACGGATAATACTACCCCGTCCTTAATATAAGAGTTAGTTTAATTTTAATTTGGTCCTAAATATAAAACCTTAATCCATTTTGTCTATTATATTTGTTCATTTTTTTAAAATAGTTCCTATAATAGTTGGACATGTTAAATGTTCAAATGATAGTTGTAAGCAATGCATATGGTTAGCAATAATATTTCAGAAAAGATGACATATATTTATTAAAAATAATTAACTTAACAAATTTTCTTAATTTACTCAAATTAGTTAACTAACTCTTATATTAAGGACAGAAAGTAGTAATTTGTTATTAAAGAAACTAATCCAAATTGATAGTGGAGTTAATAATTGTTACGCTTACGCCATCCATTATGTTGATAGTTTCTTAAATAATTGGATCAATTCTTTCATTATTTCGCTTATATCATGCAACAGTGTCTCATCTCATTGAACCACATTCTAGAATGCCCTCAAAGCACATGGGTGGGCCCATGGCTTGTGGTCTTCATAATTTGTATGAGCATTCTAACAGTCAATGAGGACATTGTTTTATATATTAAATTTATGAAATATGTTCCCTGGTCAAAAAATTTATGAAATATGTTGTTTTAATCTTACAATATAATGTTTTTTTTTTGTGTAAATTGAAAAGGGAAAAAAAAAATCAGATCCTTGTTTGATTTTTAAACTGATTTACTTTAATAAATTTTAAAGGACAAATGGTTTAAAGTCTAAGGAATTCATCAATTTCGTAATTGAACTAACTATCGGGATTTGTAAAATTAGGCTTAGTAATAAAGAAATTGAAATGCCTAACAGAAGCGAAATTCTGAGGACTGGCAAGGTTGGATGAAAATTCCAACCTCCCTGGAAGTTTCTATTTGAGATATTCAGAGTAATATAGGGCAGAAGCTTTGTCATCCAGAAGGCATTAGGATTCAATCTGCATGGTTATCAACTGTAATGAAAGAGTATAACATGTTTATCTAATTCTTAATGATTTAACTACCTTTTCTTGATTTTTATAAAATGGTTAACAATGCATTATAAACAGTTTTTTTTTGCTAAGTAGATGTATTCTTATATTAGAGATAATTCTATTTGAAGCAGTATCAAATGATATGATACTTCTGATGTTGTGAAGAAAGCAAACCAACGCAAAAGAACCCAACTTCATTAGTTTTTTATTTTTTGGGAACACCATGTTTTCCTACCGTCCCTTTCATGAGGCTTCCTATAATTTTCAGATCTCTATTGTTGGTCCTCTTCATAGCGTCACTCACTTACCCCATTCTATGTGATTTGAGTATTCAAAAATACAAATGTATTAGGAAAAGGAAAAGGAAAAGGCCTCAACAATTTCTTATAGAATAAGAATAAGGAAGACGTAAAGATGAAATAAAATACAAGAAAAGCTAAGGTATGAATGTCAAACAAAGGCTACACAAATAGGAAACCGAACCAAATAAAGCCTCCCCCCTTCTATTCCATTTCTTGCGGTTTCCAGCTATGGCCAGGGGGTTAGGTTTCTTCATTCTTGGTCAAATTCTTGAGGTTTTTTTTTTTTTTTTTCCTTGAGAAACAAACACAGCCCCATCAGCCATTAAAGTCAAGCAGACAAGCATTTGGAAGGGCGACAAAGAATCAAAACTATTATTTCATTCCCATCTTCCCATTGCATTATTATTCTTCCACTTTCTTCGTATTGCATTATTTTTTCCTTCTATTAAAGCTTGTTTGGGATGGCATTGGAACTATTCTAAATTGACTTTTAACCATGAAAATCACCTCGAGTCCAAATCACATGAAAAAAAAAATGTTTATAAATTATTTTAAGGTTGAAGCAATTTTTTTTCCTGATTTCTAGTATTTGGCCTTAGGCTTTTTTAATTTAAATATTTTAAAACCAATTTTTAATATATTATTTAAACAAATTTATGTTAAAATGGTTTTTTTCCCATAAAAGGCTATTCAAACTTTATTTGAGGTGGTATAAAAATTACTTTTATCAAGTACCAACTCCAATCCTAAATATAAAAACTAGTTTAAAATTCAATTTAATTATAAATATAAAATCTCAATTTACTGTTTTTTATATTTATTCATTTGTTATCCAAAATACTCTTCATGAAGATTACATGCAGTAAAGAATTTTTATTACAATGCATATGATTAATGAGGCATTTTAGTAAAGAAAAAACTCACCTATTATAAATAACTAACTTAACTAACCTCTATAATATTAATAAATTAGTTATCTAACTTCTATGTTAAGAATTAGTTGTAATACTGAATAGGTAATAGTAATTAATAAAGGTGGAAAAAGAACAAAGCATAGGTAATACTCCCTATGGTCTTTTTTATAAGAACCTGAAATTTAAGTTTTCTTATAAGGTGTTTGGATGGAAATTAAATTATGGTTTCAGAAGTTATTTTACGATATGTGAAATAAATATGTGGATGAGATTATCTCAATTTAAAAAAAATGCATTTAAAAAGCACTTCTCCTAATTCTCAAATACCCTTTTAGTCTTTTTTTGTAAGACCCCACTTATATTTGTCTAAACATTTAATGTGTTTTTATCACTTTTGTCTTTAATTTCCTCAATTCTCTTTCATACCTACGCTTTATAAATAAAAGCATATTTTAAAAAAAATATTTTTTACATATTTATTATTTTAAATCGTAATTTAGTTATTAACGTTTTATTAAAAAACTAGGACGGAGCACCGTAATAAAGCGGCGCCCGATTTACGCAATACAACATCAGGGTCAAGCTGAGCTGTCACGGGGCCCACATTCATAATGACGGCTCACTCTTTCCTTTCGGGTGGATATAATATAAATTTGTCTTTATTTTAATTTTAATTTTTCAAATTTTAAAAATTGGACACCTGTCCGTCACGCAATCCTCCACGTCATACCTTGATCTGCCACACGTCTCGTTGCAATCGTCGTTTTGTTTTCCACGTATTTCAACGTTAACGGCGCCGTCAAGGGCCGCAGTGGGGTGGACCCAGACCAGAACGAAAGTGGGAGTCCTCCAATCAAATTCCTGGAGCTATGGTTCTCCATCGGATATGGTTGAATCTTGATTGTAATCTGGTAATATTAACATTACTTATCTTTACTTATTTTCTTTTTTAAAACTGTAATCCTGCTTCTAAATTCTATTCATCCCATGTTAATGTTAGAGTTATACCTAGCTAATTTATATTTATGAAAAAGATTTAAATAAATTACTTAGTTTTAACGAGACATTAGATTATACTATAGTGATTTATAAATTATATAAATTAGTTTAAAAAATTATAAAAATAATAGATAAAATAAATTAAAATCTTATTTTTGTAATTAAAACCAAGTCTATGATTAAATTTTATGCTTATCACTGGGGAAGGAACTAGCATCGTAATGGGAGAGGACAAGAAAAACTTGACACGCAATATGACACATATAGGTCGAAACTGGGGAACATGCGAATTGAAAGCTTACCTTTGCCAAAAACCCACAATAAAATCCCAAACTTTGTATCGTCCTGGTGCCTTCTAAACCCAACAAAACGCTACAGAGAAAGTTTGTGCCTTTCCCCCGATTCACTGAGAAATGAGTGACCCCAAGTACGGTTATCCCTATCCTCCTCCTAATCAAGGTACCTACTTCTCTTCTTCCTCCCTCATAATCTCATATCCTGATGCAGTTTCTTCTTTCTTTTAAAAACGCCATCACAGTTTTCGTTTCTAGCTTGGTCTTTTTTTTTTTTCTGCAATAACTTTGTTGGCGGGGAAAAAATTGGTGTTAGGTTACTATCAGGGTCCTCCGGTGATGGCACCACCGCAGTATGCTGCTGCGCCGCCACCCAAAAGACAGGCTGGTTTCCTTGAAGGATGGTAAAACCTCCCGCTTTATTATTTATGCTTACCATCTTATAAAAGAACATTATTATGGGATCAATTTACAGAAAATTCTTGTTCTGGATAATGATCTGTGTTTTCTTGTTCTTTTTGTGGCAGCCTTGCTGCCTTGTGTTGCTGCTGCCTCATCGACGAGTGCTGCTGCGATCCCTCCGTCATCTTCATCAGCTGATCATACTCCCTATTTTCATGTAATCAATAATTAAGGGATTATTCATCTCACATAATCCTCTTAACTATATATATACACACAAATATATGTAGTGTCAGTGTCATTATTGTATTGCTTCTGGATTTTATAGCTTATGTGTGGTTTAAACTTTTAAAAACTGCTACGATCATATTAAGCACCGCTCTGTTTAGTATGCGCTTCGGTTAGATTGTGAATTTCCAGTGTGTTTTCTTAGAAAGTGGATTATCTTAATATGGTGATGGGTTTGGTTGCAGGAACTTTGTAGAAGACAAGTGCGAATTAACTGTCCATTTTCACATTTCGCATTTGATTTTTAATTTTTTCCAAGAGGCTGTCTTGAAATATACGGCTAGATTTGTTTTTTTTTTTTCCCCCGTGGTTGAGTCAATTTTATGGACTGTAAGTTTTAATAATTAACAATTTTATTCTTGGAATTTAATGGTGAATGAATGAGATAACTTCCACCGGTATACGTCAGATTGTCAATTTCCACGGTCCTTTTCCGGGGCAAGTGGATGCCAGCAGATCTTAAATTCTTCCATATCGTGTGATGGCTTTGCGACCAACTTTTGTAGAACTGCGAGCTAGCTTTATTCCTTCGCATTTCATATTCAATTTGGGGGTATTCAAGTGTTTTTAAACAATATATTTTTTTTACAAATTAAGACAAATTTTTTTTATGTATTTATTTTGTATATCGTAAAAATATTTTTAAAATTATGATTTTGTTTCCATCTCAATATCTTTTTAGACATTGTATGGGCTAAGATATTATAAATAACCATAATCCAAATAATCAAATCAAGTAATATACTGAAAGTGTGGAGAAATGCAAATTATTTTTCTGAAAATGGATCTTCATCCCTCTCATGTAAATAATGGTTCATGTTCGTTAATAGTTAGGTTCTTGAAATTAATATGAGTACAATGGTTGACCAAAAAAGTTACTCCTCCGGTCCTTAATATAAGACCCATTTAACTAATTTGATTAGATTAATGATGTTAGGTAAGTTAGTTAATTATAAGAAATGTCACATGTTTTTCCTAAAATATCATAATCATCTTTCTTAATACCCCATCTTCTTCTACTACTTGATTATGGTTGAGGGAGTCTCTATAGGGGTAATTTAGAGAAAATTGATAAATATGAGAAATGGGTCTTACATTTAGGACCAAAACTAACTCAACAATTGGGTCCTATATTAAGGATCGGAGGAGTATATTGGTATAATAGTTAATGGGGATAAAAATGAATGCTAATAAATATATAACAGAGAGGTGGTTGGCGTTTCTTATAAAAAAGAATAAGTGACCTTTCGAAAATTTTTCTTATAAAAAGAAAATGAGGGTGGTAATAGTTAGGTTCTTGAAATTTAATGATTTGAACTTAAGTTTGTCAAGAGAGATACTTCGAATAAGTTGTTATCCCACCTTGGCCAACGTGAGAGGTGGGAACAGATGCGAAAGTCCGTTTCAGAATGAATTGGAATTTTCGAGTACATAAAATATGATTTCGAACACCTTATACCCTCCAGAATAGGCTGTCCTACCTGCTGTGGCATATTTATGGCGAACCATATCTCGAACTGGTACTACAAAGGTCTCACTCAAAGTATTAAATGGGATTTAAAGCGAGGAGAAACCGACCAACTAGCTAGCTAAGCATATCCCTTTTGGTTCCCCCATTGTGAGGCTAATATGAAGAACCTGTTTCATGCAATAATGAATGATGATATCTTCCTGTGGGATGACTCGCTGAACTAACTGAAAATTTCTTCACGAATGCGACCACGAGAAGTGGAGGGCTTGGTTCCTGTGATAAACAGAGAAAATTTGGGTAAACGGCAAGAGTGCTTAACCAAAGCCTTGCTTTGGTGGGAGGCTTACTATTTACATTACAGCTTTTTAAATGAGTACAACCCCACATGTTCGCCATGCAAAAGAAGGAAACATGATACAAATCCTTCTAAATACGAGACAAAAGTAAAAATTACACCATGGCTTGTCCTAACACTAATGACCCCTTGAAATTTAATTCCCCTAAATGTCATTGTAAAAAAAGTAGATTACACCCCCATATATCTTTGAATGCGGATAAGTTGTGGCCCCAGCTGCTAGTAGTAGCCACTTAAAACGTCTTTCGCACATTTACTTGATCATTTCCTTCTTTGACCCCGCTTTCCCTGTTGCCCTTTTTACTTTCAAGGCATGAAACAATGAAGCGAGTGGGCAGGGAAATTTGCATTTTTAAGTGAAGTACCTTAAAACTCTTCTTCTTCTTCTTCTGATTTAGAGTCTTTTTCTGCATCAGACTTTTGAAGTGTACGTTTTTCCAGATATTCTTCTTCAATAGTTTCCTTGAGGATGAAGAGCCTCTGAATAACCACAGGTTGAGTTATCTGCTTGGCTTCCCTCAACTCTGTTTCTTCTTTATTCAAATGATACGCGTCAAGCATGATCTTAACCCACTTATGCAGCTCCTTCGGGGTCCTGCTTAATCAAGAATAGGAGAATGAGAGTGATGATAAAAATCACTAATTTAAAATGAAGCAAAAGGATGTTCCCTTACGTGTATAATGCATTAGGGTCTATGGTTTCATGTTTATCACCAGGGGAGAAAGTTGTTGCTAATGCAGAGAATCTCTCCTCAGGGTCTACAATATTCAACAAATGCTTAAGCAGCTTTATTTCTTTAGGAGCCATGCTCCTTAGACTGCTCTTTGTGGTCTTGTACAATTGATACATTATATCTTTCACCTGCAGAGAATAGAAAAATGTTGTTTGAGCACACAGAAGGAGTGTAAACATATTTCTTCTCAGCAAGCAAAATTAAGCTTCCATGCGCTCTATGCTGAAAAGGATAAATGATTTGGTTCTGCATCATTTTCTCCAGATTTTAATAGCCTGGCAGCATAAAGTTTTACTTTGTTTCAGCTTTTTATACTGATTATACTTTATTATATTGAAAAGGACTTGGACACTTCCCATCCTACACTAACATAAACACTATCAATTCAGTGAAAATGGCAACAGGAACACAAGTCCAGAGAAATCCACAGAAAATCGTGTTCTAAAATTGTACCTCATTTTTCAGTGTTGAAGACTCTTTTGCTTTAGCCCAAGCACTATTTATCAAGAGGATTAATGATGAATCAAGTTCCTTTGCCTTTGCAAGGCTTTTGATCTTCTCACATGCCGCATCAATTGACGGTGAGTTGAGAATATCATCAAATTTGGCCTGTGCAGGATCCAACGTCTCCACAATCTCTAAAGTGTTGTCATAGGCACTGACAGCTGCCAAGCATCTAGTCCCAAGCCTGGCAATTGCTGCACAACAAACGGGCCAATCAATTGAGGAAGGCAGCTTAAGAAATAATTCTTAGGTTTTCTTTTGGATGCATCATAATGGAGAAAGTTCATTTTTACACAGTTTCTACTAAACATATAGTTTGAATGTCCCACCCATCTTAGACTATGAGCTGTGCACTTTGATTACAAGTATCCTTAACCATCACGCGACATGTCTTTCCTTCTAGTGTTTACTAGATTTAATTTACAATCACTATTTATTCGTAATATTAATCCAGATTTGAATTAATTCTTTCATTCACATGCTTACCATCTCGGTCTTCCAAGGTGTCATATGTGTCTGAAAGGAGAGATAGGTAACGGAAGAATTCCCCTGTAAAATCTTTACGCCTCATTGCAACAATGGCATTTATATCAGTAGGGCTATCTTGCACCTCCTTGAGTAGATCATTGTGTTCTTCCATTTCATCATCAATCTGCAATGCTTAAACCTGATCAAGTAGAACCGAGGAGGAAGCTCTAAAATCAAGCAAGTGTCTAGACTCTAGATATGAGATAGTTATTTGGTTCCTGGCTTCTAAAAAAGCTTACAACTAGAAAAGAGGTTAAGTCAAACCTAAAGAAGAAAAAAAGATGATATTATCAGTTCAGGAGGTAATCACTAGACAAATTATCTGCTCTCATTTATTCAGTTCAAATAAAATTTTTGAGATGTCATTTTCAAACTAAATTTGAACGAAGATAATTCTTAGCTTTTCCTAATTTTCCATCAAGGCCAAAATACTAAATTTCCTAGCATCCAAAATTGCAAGGGGCGTAACATAGAAAAACTGATAGCATTGCTTTACCTTCTTCATCTTTTTCCACAGTGAAATGAATTTTTGCTTCTTAACTGGGTCAATCTCCATGTCTGCCCTTTTCTGGCACCTTCTGTAGAAGCTATCCTTATATTTATTCCACTCTTCTCTAAATACCAAATACTTCCTCCATTCCTTTGATTTGGTCTTCTCATTCATGAACACATCTATCATTCTGTCACAAATTTCGGTCATACTGTAACCCTCCACAATTTCAACCTCCTTTTGCTCTTCCACTTGAGCAGAGGATACTCTGCTAGCTAGTGGACCTACACACATTCACCCATTTTAGTGACCCATGAAAAATACATTCCCCCCGGGGGGGGGGGGGAGTCATCAAGTACACCATCAAGGAAGAAGAGGGAGGGGGTGGGGATACAGCCATACCCTCTTCTCACAGTTTGCTGGCACAAAGAAACAACAAAAACAGAAGTAACGCGATAATTTTCCTTTTTAATCAAAACAAAACACGAACATTTTTCCGGTTTCAACTAAAATAGATTCTTCTTGAATAGGTATTCGCTGGCACCCCCCTAAGATTAGTACCCAAATCTAGTAAACAGTGACACGCATACGATTAAAATATAAAAACATAGAGGACTCCATTTCGCAATCCTATCTTGAGCACAAGGAAAATACAGCATGATAAGAAACCAAAAAAAAAAGAAGAAGTAAAAACTCGCGAGGGAAACCAAAACAGCATTAAAAGTAACAAGGAATACTCACAGAGTCGGTCGCCATATAGGCGAGTCTGGGGTTCGAAATTCTGCCGTGCTAATCTCCTAGCTTCGTGTTTGGAGCAAGGGTAAAGCTTGGAAGGTAAGAACGTAGAAGCAGAGGAGGAGGAAGGAATTACAAGACAGCGTGGGGAGTGATTTTCAGGGCAGGAGATGAGAGTGGGAGTGGTGCTATTGAAGACGAAGGCAGAAATCTCGTAACCCATCGGTTTTTTCCTTCGATTAAGCCACCTTCGGACTACCGTTCACTGACTCACTGGTTTAAGACTTTCAGCTAGTTCCACCATAGCAGAGGCCCAAGGAATCCAAGGGGCGAGGTTTCAGCAAAATCTCTGTCGCTCTGTCCCTATTATCCTCAAGCAGTTCCCAGAGAACTCCTTCGTTTTCATTTGCTTGGTCCGAGACTCCGAGTTGATTTTCTAAGAGTAACTTGTTTAATTGTATGGCAAAGATTGAAGTATCAAAACAATTTTTCTATTAACTTCCATATTTAGGACTGATATCATTTTTTATAGGACTAAAAATGTTTTTAAATTTAATATCACTGTAAAAGTTTATAATTATAATAAAAGAAAATTACAATTAAGTCCAAAAAAATAATTATTAAAAGGTCCAAAAAACAATATAAGTAGTTTATAATAACAAGTCTTACAATAAAAAATGACAACATTTAAAACTTGTTTTGTAATTTTTTGTCTTTTATGAGACTTAATTGTAATTCTTCTGTATAATAATATTATCTCTTAGTATTAAAAATATTTGTTACCGATACTGTTAGCAAAATTACAAATTGTCATCAGTCGAGAGCATTTGTTCAAACATGAGTTCATGAATACGACTATTATTGGTCTGTAGAATCTTTTGCCATATAATAAAATTGCACTAAAAATTGTGTATAATTAGTCATTAATCTATTCATCTTTGCAACAAAATTACAAATGCGTGTTTCAACTATTTTACATACTAATATTAAAAAACTGATTATAAATTATTTCAAATGAATTTTTATCTTTAATAGGTGCAACTCTTTTTTAGTTGCGCACAATTTATCTTTAAATATGTGCAATGCATTATATATAGCTAAAGATATATTGAATATAAATGAATAAGAGTTGCATGGAGTTGCATTTATTCAAGAGCTTAACCCTTTATATGCCTTTGAACAGTAAATTTTGCGAGAAAAACATTTCAGCAATTTTCCCATCAAAATTTACATGCCCGCAAGTATAATTCCATCCATATCATCAACGTCATCTCCTTCTAAGCTTCCTCAATAACATTGTCATGTTTCATTGATGACCAATTAAGAGAACTCCAAATGGGATGGTACTATTCCGTGGCTTGATGACCCTATTTCTTGTTTCCGATATGTTTACTGAATTTTTTTTTGTACAATGTAGGATCGTGATTTCTTTTTTATGTCTTATAGACCTATTGCATATTGCTCCTTTTATTACAATACTACTACCTCCTTTCCTTAATATAAGACTTTGCTTAACTTTTATTTTGGTCCTTAATATAAGACTCTCGATCCATTTTGTCTCTCATATTTATACATTTTTTTTTAAAAAAGTAGTTCTTCTAACAGTGGTAGTTCTAACCAATACACTTGATTAACAAGGATATTTTAGGAAAGACAACACCTATTTATGATAAATAACTAATTCAACTTACTTCCTTAATCTCTTCAAATTAGTCAACTAGCTCTTATAATTAGGATCGGAAGTAGTATAATACCTACTTTTTCTTTCCTGGCCCAAAAGAAAAAGAGAACTCTCGTTGACAAAAGAGAAGGAGAACTCTTGGTCCCCCCACAACAAAACCAAAATATACTTCTAGTATTTGGCTTCTGATATTATTAATGACCATGTTGCATGCACACTAGTAACGATGGACCTTAATCATCCCTCCCAAATAACTACGCTCATAGTTTCTTCTTGTATTTGATTCATAACAAAACTTTTTTTAGGTTAATAATTCGGCTGACCAAGGTGTTAGGATTTTGGGATTGAATTTTTAGTGACATGAAAAATCTATGCTGGGGAGATTTAATGTTAATCCAAAAACATTTGACTAATTCTTACTTCGTCAGATCCCTCATGCAAGAGTAAGTTGAGAGTTGGATTCGATTTAGAATATAAAATCTTAATTTATCTTATCTTATATATTTATTGTTTTTTCAATTAATTTATCTAACTTTCTTAATTTATTAAAATTAATTAAGTATTACCTCTGTCCTAAATATAAGAGTTAGACAATGAATTTACTTTAGTTCTAAATATAATATTTTAATTCATTTTATCTTTTAAATTTATATTTTCCCCCCTCAAAGTAAGGAGATTTTTATTAAGTGATAATTACAATGCATATGTTTAAAAAACATTTTAGGAAAACCACTATATATATCTGTTGCAAATAATTAAATTAATTATTTTAACATCTACAAATTAATTAGGGTTATTATAATCTTTAGTCCCTCAATTTTGTCTCAATTTTAGTTTTGATCTCTTAAATTTTAAACTATAGGTTTTGATTCCTCAAAAGGCAAAGTAATTCAAGTTTTTGTTAATTTATAGAGACTAATATTTTAAATAAAAAGAAACTTGAAGGACCAAAATTAAGGGTTTGAAACTTGAATGGACAGAATCAAAATGAGAATTAACTTGAAGGAATAAAATTATATTAATCCAATCAATTGTTAGTTGGCAAAAAAAAAAAAAGAAGTCTTGCATGTCAAGACACAGAAGGAGTAACTCTTACATTAAAGATAAAATGAGTATTTTATTTTAACATGGAGAGGGTCTTTTTAAGTTAAATCAAACGTATATATCAGAATTACAACGAGATCTAAATTTATAACATACATACAAACGTCTAATTAGCCGGCAATTTTCCTGGCAAATGCCTGTGACTGATTATGCTGTGAAAAATACAAATAAAAACCATTTTGAAGGTATATTTATACTGTTTTTTTTTTCAATTTTCAATTTAATACTTATGTCTTTTTTATCTTAATTAAATCATTAATTTTGCTCTATTAATATTATTAACTCTTGCATAGAGCTTAAAAATACTAATAGAACAAAAAGAGCTAATACTGCTGAAAAAAATAAAATCAAATAATTTAAAAATTAAAAAATATATAGTTACTTCTAATATGATTTTAAAATAAAAACGTAAAAAGTCGAGAGAGTGCGAGGATTTTTTCTCCCGCTTTTTGACTGAAGTCAATGAAGTTCAAGCGAATGCCATGGACATGGATAAATGGCATGAGTCAAGAACTCAAGGTCCATCCGAAGATTTTTCCCGCGGAACATTAGAATAACGTAAAAGGATGAGGGACGGATCCCTGCTAGGTGCCCTTCTTATAATGAACGTGCTCATGGCTGCGTGTTTCCCTCTCTGTCGTTCCATCCAACCTCTCCTTAAGCGCGCTCCTCACTCTCTTCCTTTCTCCAAAGCCCCCAAACATTCCCCCCAGTCTCATTCTTGTCCTCTTTGGTCTTCTTCCTTCTCCTTTTGCCTTGAAGCCATTCACAAGTCCACTGCACCTCTGTCCTTCTCTTGCTCCTTCACTTGCTCTTCCGTTTCTGCGCTATCAATGGCTACCCCTCCATTAGAGGAGACCCCTGAAGGAAACCCACTTCTTAAGGACTTTGAGTTTCCCCCTTTTGATGTTGTCGAAGCTAAACACGTTCGACCTGGGATTCGGGTCCTCCTGAAGAAGCTGGTTTGATTTTTTCCCCTGCCCTTCTGTCATGTTGGATTCTTCTTTCGATTGTGTTTGTTAGTGTGGTTGCTTGTTTGCGTTCGCGATGATCGGATCCTACGATTTTATGCCATCGATTTTGACTGCATGCGTGAACGTGAGTTTTTAGGAAGTTGATTTGGAGGAATTGGAGCGTACAGTGGAGCCTTCGTGGCCCAAGCTGGTCGAACCATTGGAGAGGATTTTAGACCGGTTGCTCGTTGCTTGGGGAATTGTCAATCATCTCAAGGCCGTCAAGGACAATTCCGACCTCCGTTCTGCCATTGAAGATGTTCAGGTATTTTTCTGTTTTTGTTGTCATCATTTTGGTAGGCCAAACTTATGCATTCGTAATGCCATACCTGTCTGTGAATACTTGATTTGTGGTTTATCATGCAATGCTTAATGGAGATTGATGCATTTGCTGCACTCTTGATGTCTGAGTATTTCTCATATTGCACGATGTTAATCTGTTTCCTTTTATCTATATCTACGGCCGATCAAATGAGTACTTCTAGTTTTGGTTAGCGTGTTTCTTTCGGGAAATTGCTGGACACTACTTTTCTTGTGCTAACAACGCTTGAGTGTGGTTTGCAGGCGGAAAAGGTTAAGTTTCTTCTTAGGGTGGGGCAAAGCAAACCTATCTATAATGCATTCAAAGCTATTCGACAGTCTCCTGATTGGCAGACATTAAGTGATGCTCGGAAACGTATAGTTGAAAGTCAGTAATTTAAAAATCTCACGCTACTGTTCTTGTGACTGTTTAGTCTCTGTTGGCATGTTATTTTTCATGCTTAGTTGCTTGAGTTGCTCTCTGGGTTACATAGAAGTGCCTGTTCACATCTTATGTATACTTATTTCAATAATCGGAGAAAGTCTCTGCAGTTTTATGATAAATATTCTTTTTGATACTTTTTTTATTTTCATCAGATGTTAATTTTCTTCCAAATTAGATCAGGTGGTTAGGTTTTAGGTAGAAGGAGGTAGTTCGAGCTTCTCCTTGGCCCCCACTGAACAGAAAATTGAGCTGAGGATTCGCTATGTTTTTTGGTCTTCTGAACTCTGATAGTTATGTATTAGTTGTAAAGATGATGTTTATTCGAATTTTGATGAAGTATATATTTTGGTGTGAATTATCTCATGAATTTTCTCTCATCTAATACTGGGCTTTTTAGCTTTAAGTGTCTGACTCTGACTCTGTATTCTACTTATTGGTGTCTAAATGTGTTCTCCGATATCTGCATTAATTGTCATGCGAGTTGTTAAATAAGTTATATGTTGAAGCAATAATTTCAGAGTGTTCACTTCCTTTCTGCTTGGACATGCAAACATATTGTGTGGGACTTTTGTAATCTCATTTTATTGAGAGGCAATTTTACTTGTGTTCTGCAGAACAAATTAAGGAGGCTGTTCTTGCTGGTGTTGCTCTTGAAGATGATAAAAGACAGCAATTTAATGAAATCGAACAGGTTAGCTTTTGTGACAGTTGCTATATGTGACGCGAAATTTGTTCCTCCTTATTATTATTATTTTTTGGTTATTACATGCCAGAATGTGAGCTTTGGGTTTTGATAAAAATTCTTGTCTCTTCTAAAAGGAAGCAACTGAATTTCTGGATGGTGGAAGTTGAAAAGTTAAAATCTAAATAAAGATAGGATGGGAATTATAATGAATTTTTGAAAATTTAAATTCCAGTTTTATGGGTTTTGCTTTAATATCTCAACCACAACATTCTAAATGTGCTGTCTGTGAGGTTCAGTGACTGACATCACACTCTATAAGGCTTTTATAACGTAAATATGATAAAAGCTGGCCGTACTCTCTGTAGACTGTGTTACTGTAAGGTTCTTGATGAAAGTTGGTAATTTTTACAATCGCCCATTGGTTTTCAACTATCATTGCCTTTTGTCTTACCTCTGTTTCAATTGTGCTTACCATGATTTCTTATGCAGGAGCTGGCGAAGTTGTCACAAAAATTTGGGGAGAATGTTCTGGATGCTACAAAGAAGTTTGAAAAATTAATCACGGATAAGAAAGAGATAGAAGGATTACCTGCTACAGCTCTTGGATTGGCTGCGCAAAATGCAGTGTCTAAGGTACGTCTTGTTGATATAATATTTATTATCACTCATTCAGTTATTCAGCTGAGTTATAAATGATTCCTAAACTCATGGAAATTGGTTGCTTATCAAATGCTAATATGACCTGTGAGTGCAGGGGCATGAAAATGCCACAGCTGAGAATGGGCCTTGGGTAATCACATTGGATGCTCCGAGTTATATGGCTGTTATGCAACATGCTCAGAATCGATCCTTGTGAGAGGAAGTTTATCGGGCATATGTAAAACGAGCATCTAGCGGAGATCTGGATAACACAGAAATCATTGACCAAATTTTAAAGCTTAGGTTGGAGAAGGCCAAGCTTCTCAACTACAATAACTATGCTGAGGTATAATATTTTCATATTGGGAATTACGTTGAGTCCTATTGTAGGTTGCTAATGTGTAACCTACAGGTAAGCATGGCAACTAAAATGGCCACCGCTGATAAAGCAGAAGAACTTCTAGAAAAGCTTCGCAGAGCTTCTTGGGATCCTGCTGTGCAAGGTAGTTTCTATTGTGTTTTGTTATGATGTTTGGATCATACCCCAAATTGCATCTAATTCTTGGCTTCTTCTCAGTTTTGTGTGGGCATTTTTTGTTTCAAATATTTCTCCATTTTTTGTTTCAAATTGATGGCTGGATTCTCCATTTTGTGTTTCAAATATTTCTGTTGGCTGTTAAGAAAAACATTTTTTCCTAAAATATAGTAAAGAACTATGTATCCTCGAATACTGATATCTTTGATGTTTCATATATCCCAATTTATGGTCTCCTTTAAAATGCAACTCACATTATTGTTATTTTAGTTCTTTCTTTTTGTCATGCAAGAATATAAGTGTTGTATGCTTTTGCCTGCAGATTTGGAAGACCTTAAGCAATTCTCCAAAAGTCAGGGTGCACCAGAAGCTGCTGATTTGACGCATTGGGATATGGGTTTTTGGAGTGAGAGGCTCCGTGAATCAAAATTTGACATTAATGGGTTGCTCTCTCCCTCTCTCACACACACACTCACACACACACACACACACACACACACACTCTCACAAAAGATCGCGTGCGTGCATAGATAGGAAGTTGGAATGAATCGGACACTTGGAATACATGAAGTGACCATTGACGGGAAGACGTGATAGCCAAATCTGAAATGTTTGCAAGGCTGTTCAAAGTTTATTCAACATTTATTTTTGGGAGAGGTCATCATGTTTGTTCTGTTATACCTTTTAAACTCTGAATAAGAGTACAACATAGGGTTTAATTACATTTCATCTTTTGTTTTGTAATTGAAACTATTTATCATTGTCGGATGATGAACATCCCACTTCAAGGCTGTTACTTTTGATAGTATTTTAGCCTTTCTTTTTTTATCAAGAAAGTTTTTATCTGCAATATGGAGCTCAGATTTCTGGTGTTGTGTCATGCAGGAAGAACTGCGTCCATATTTCTCTCTGCCTAAGGTTATGGATGGACTTTTTAACCTTACAAAGACACTTTTTGGCATTGAAATTGAGCCAGCTGATGGCCTAGCACTGGTAATAAAGTGCAAATATGCTTAGTTCCTTGTACATGGTAACATCTGTGTCAAAAACTGACTCATGAATATTCCTATACAGGTCTGGAATAAAGATGTCAGATTCTACCGTGTTAAAGATTCTTCAGGCAGTCCTATTGCATACTTCTATTTTGATCCATATAGCCGTCCTTCTGAAAAAAGACAAGGTGCATGGATGGTTCAAGTTTTTGCTCGCAGTCGTGTATTATCACATGATGGTACCACTGCAAGGTTGCCTGTTGCCCACATGGTGTGTAATCAGACACCACCTGTAGGGGACAAGCCAAGTTTAATGACATTCCGTGAGGTGATTTCAGTTTCCTTTATTGCATTTGTTTATCTTTTGCAGCTGCAGTAGTTATTATAGCGATGTGTAGAACAACCATATTATGCAGCTTATGCCAAGCTCTCTCTCTATATATATTGCTCCATTTGAGAAGTTCCTTTCTACACTAGTTGCTACTGGGAGTGTTTGATCTGATGCACCTGGAAATGCTCAACTTGCTTAACTTAGGAACCTGTGATTCCTAATTATGATTGTGAAATTAATCATGTCAAGGTCTTAAAGTGTTAACGAGGATGAAACTGACGCTCATTATAACACGAAAGTTCTATATTGTATATCTTGTGAATAATTAATAAATATTTCAGAGTTCAATCAATATCTTGCGGATTGGGAGGTGCTAGCGAACTGTCTTGACTGAGTAATTGCCTGTATTCAATTCAAATTTTGACTTGATTTTGTTACGGAAACTTGACCAGGAAAATTCATGTTGCAAACAAGTCATACTATTAAACATTCCCATGCTTCTGCCAACTGTTACACAACCCACACAACAACTGACTGATGCTGACAAACTCACTGATCATTAAGTTTACACGAGTTGCAATGAAGTATTGAAAATTCTAATTATGCAAAGAGCAGAATATTGTCATTTGTTTTAATGGGGTGACAAGTTACTAGTTCTTTACTTTGCTGCCCTCTTTCTCAGGTTGAGACTGTCTTCCATGAACTTGGTCATGCACTTCAACATATGCTTACCAAGCAGGATGAGGGTCTGGTTTCTGGTATGCGAGGGATAGAGTGGGATGCTGTTGAATTACCTTCTCAATTCATGGAAAACTGGTGTTACCATAGGTAATTAAGAATGCAGTTCCTTGGTATTTAAATATTTCGATGTTGCTAGAATCCTGACTGTTGTTTTAACCAGACATGGATGTACACCTAATGTATATAATATGTGATTCCGCCTTGTTTTTATTGAAGTAAATGGCAGCTTCTGACAAATCAGTTCTTTTCAACATTTCATTGTGCTTATGGTGCTTTATGCTCTTGATTTATAAATTACCTCCCCTTTCTTCATCTTTTGGTTTAAGAGGGAAAATCATTGGGCCGTCTACAGGTTGTATCTAGTGCTTTGGTCCATCTCAGCACCATATTAATAATTCATTCATGTGGTGATTTTTATTGTAGATTGACACCGTAACATTTTATTGAATTTCATGATTTTTTTAAAAAATTTTAATAAAATATGATGTATACAAGACATTTATGATTTTTTGGCCCCTAACAGAGAGACTTTAATGGGCATTGCAAAGCACTATGAAACTGGCGAGAGTCTCCCTGAAGATATATATTTCAAACTTGTTGCTGCTAGGACCTTCCGTGCTGGGAGTCTAAGTCTTCGACAGGTCATTATAGTACATTGGCTAATTACTACTTTTCTGTATCTCTTGTGCTTGGAAGTTACTTCTATTACTCTCGCTAATTTGGCATTTAAGTTTTGGTCATTGTGTGGTATTTGGCTTTCGGATGATAATTAGCGAGTTACCTTTGTTAATATGATTAATTAAACAATTTGTGCAATTAGAACAAAAATTTATCCTTTGTTTCCAGTTCTTTTGGAATTTTTTTTGAAAATTTTTATTTTTATTTTTTAAGCATCAGGAATAGTTTAAGATGTCTCTATTCATTGTTTATTTGGGGGCAGGGAGGAAATTTTCATTTTCCATAATGCTTTTATCAGGCATTTAAAATGTGGAGGAAACACAAACACAGAGACGTACTTGTCATAGGTTCTGTAACAGAGTTTCAGTATGAAACCCTTGCTGCAATTGCCTTTCTAAGTTTTTTTTTTTTTTTTTAATCTTTTGTGTTGTCTCTAGTTGTATTGAATTGCTATAAGACTAGCAGTGCTATATGATAATGAATGTTGGGCATTAAAGAAACAATAAGAACATAAAGCTGGAGTACTGGAGATTAAGATTTCGAGATTGATGTATCGGTTTACAAGAAAAGATAAAATTTATAATGAACTTATACAAGGAAGAGTTGGCATGGTAATATTGAGGAGAAAATGGTAAAAAAAAATGTTTAATGTGGTTTGGACATGTACAAAGAAAGCTGTTGAAAGTGCTAGTGAGAAAGGTGGAGATAATTTTGAGTTAATGAAGAAGGGTAAAGATTATTAAAAAGGATCTTTTTGTTAACAATTTATCCAAAAATTTATTGTTGGCAGAGCATAGTGGTGTGATGCAATCTATATAGCTGATCCCATCTAGTGGATAAGGCTTGCTATTGCCGCAGCTGTCTCTGGTTGTATGTGTTTGAAGGGCAGAATTATATTGATTACATACACTGTGAAGAAAAATGGTCGTAAAATTGAAATTATGATTGCATTAATCGTAAGGCCATTTCCTTGGGCTCTATTTCAGTAAACCATTTAACCTGTATGCTTCAATATTTTATCCAGATTGCATAGTTTATTTGCCATTTTTGACTTTACTGTCCATGTTACATAAGTTATATCTTTAAATACATGAAATGACTTTGATTTATTACCTGTAAAATACGACTCGCAGTTAAGATTTGCAAGTTTAGATTTGGAGCTCCATACAAAATATGTTCCCGGGGGATCTGAATCTATCTATGATGTTGACCGGAGAGTTTCTGAGCGAACTCAAGTGCTTCCTCCATTCCCAGAAGATAGGTTCCTATGCAGTTTTAGCCATATATTTGCAGGTTTGCTCTGCTTCTTGTATACTTTTGAAACCATGCTTTGTTACTTGGTTTCTACTTTCTGTCCCTGGGAGACCTAACATCATGTGTATGTTTTGGGTTCTGTTATGTTTAGGTGGCTATGCAGCTGGATACTACAGTTACAAGGTGTTCTGAATTGTTTTAATGTTGAAGCATGTTTCTGAGGTTGAGGCACTTTGAAAATGTGATCCACTTTTGATTATATCTTATGATGAATTTGTCTGCTATACAGTGGGCTGAGGTGCTGTCTGCAGATGCTTTCTCTGCATTTGAGGATGCTGGATTGGATGACCAGAAGGTATCGTTGAAAGCACTGTCAATAAGGATTGAGTTTTGCCTCATAAGATTGTCTGTGTTTAGTCTTCTAAATCTCCCATTCTGTGAGTCTAGTAATAAAACAAGCTAGTTTTTATCAACTAGAAGATAATTAGAATGGCCTATGAATATTTATTGTCTGTTCGTTTTTCCCCTGATAAGAAAGTGTTAAAGCAAAAAACATACATGTAATTTACTATTTTTATTTCTTTGATATTATGTCCCATTTAAGACATAACAAGTGTATGTTTCTCTAATAATACTATGACAAGTTTGTGGTTGTTGCAGCAAGCTGTATGTTTTTCCATTAAACGATGTCATAGCATTATTGAAGGACGTATGATGGACTAATGGATTAAGGATAATTTAGATTATTTGATTATGCTCTTAAGATGTTTAGGCATCTGTTTTATTAAGAGTATGATATTTTGTTTTAATAAGGATATTTATATTATCTTGTTGATTTTTTTTCGGAATATGGGTTAATTAGGAAGTGTTAAGGTTTACATTTATCTTATTATTTTCTTATCATTTAGGACATGTTTGGATTTTATTATTTCAAAAAATTGACTTGGGGCTGTATAATAGCCCTAGGGTTTTCATAATCATTAGACCTTTTGGTGATTTAATCAATATTGAATACTTGAGTTCTCTTTCTCCACCTCAATTTCTGCTTATGTTTGCAATATTTTAATTGGACGACATTATAGCAAAGTAAATACGGAACTGCACTTAGTCTAATCTTTTGTTTAACTGATGGCATACTATCAGAAACTTGGTCTCATCTTTCTTGTCATGACACGTGCAAACAATTTGTGATTTTAGATGTTGGCCATTGTTAAACTTTGAAACTTGCCGTGGTGTTCCGCTGTTTCCCCTTGTACTTGTTTACCTTTGAGCTGTGACCATCATTATGCATTTTGATAGGCCGTGAAAGAAACAGGGAAGAGGTTCCGAGAGACCATTCTTGCTCTTGGTGGTGGCAAGGCACCACTGGAGGTACATCCGAACTGCGCTTCCTTTTGTTAGTAGAAAGATTTCCTAAGAATCATCACAACCAATGTGGCTATCCTTTTGTTGATTAACCATCTCGATGTTTTTATCTAATGTCTGGAGCATGTGCATACAGGTCTTTGTACAATTCCGGGGCAGAGAGCCAACACCAGATGCGTTGCTCAGGCACAATGGCCTTTTACCCGTTGCAGCTTGATATAGTTGATCTTCAGTATGTTTGGTTAGGTAGAGACGGGGGGTTGAGCTTGAATGTTTTGTTATTTCGTGGCCTAACCTCTTTTTACATATACGAGGTTTCGAAAATACAGATCTTCGTGTCGTCCAAACTTTGGATCCTGTCCCATTGTAGTTTTATTATGCAAGAAGTTATTATTGATTGAATAATTTGTATCACGGGATCACAGCTTCTTGGAGATTCAACTAAGAAGTGAATGCAAGTAAAATTTCTCTTGACTCCGTAGTATTGGTTGCTTCGACTCATCTGAGAACTGAGATATCCGCTTTTTCTGTTATATATTTAGCAGCTTAGTTATGAAGATATATTTCAGTCATGGTAAATTCATTCTTAACTTGCATTTCGCAAAATTCTCCCTTCAATTAAATTAAAATCTTATTGAATTTAAATCAATTTATTTATTTCTCTATTAGATAACTAAATAAATGGAGACTTTATAAATGATAAATTTAAGTTGATGGTGATACTGTTGTTGAATGTATTAATCTGAAAACGTGATAATGGGCAAGGGCATTGTAGTTCTGTTTTTTTTTTTTGGTTAAAATTTTTTGGGACCAGGCTGGCAGTGTAGCTCTGGTTATGGTGGGTGGCTTGTTTAGTATAAAAAAACACACACACACACACACACGCAAAAGATATGGATTAAACGAAATTATGAGAAACTATTGTTCAAGAAGGGTAGAGGCACAAGTAACTAGAGTCCTTTTGCGAAGTTTAATGGGATTTGGATATCATGGGCTTTAAAACAGAAGAATTTTTCTGCCAATGTAACTCAAAAAATTTGGTAAATTTCAGGCATAAAAAGGTTTTATTTTGAGAAATTTTATATTGCTGTTAGTGCTATAAAAATACTGAGGTCATATTCTACTAAAATATTTTTTTTCAACCAGGACTCAAAAAACATCGAGTTTATATTAATGATATTTTTAATTTAAATGTAGGTACTAATATCATACTTTAAGATTATACTTATATCAAATTATTTATATCAATTATCTCTCTCAAATTTTATTTAACTATGCGTCCTATTTTTGAAATAAGACACCAGGTTCTGGTTCAATTGGGCTTCACAGTGGTGGTTGGGATAGGGTGAACAATGGCATCATCTGACTCTGCAATCTGTGTTGTTTGCTAATGGTAGATCTGTAAATAACATGCCTTACATAGGAGGCATCACAAACGCCGTCAACGTCAGAATAACAGTTCAAGCTGATTGGGAGAATCGTGAATTCATGATAGGATCATTATGTGTATAAGGGCTGTTTGGTCTTTTAGCGTGGTAGTTATTTACCCTTTTCATCTTTTATTCAGTTTGTAATGCAAGGGGCTATATAGTTACTATACCATATGTGAACAGTATGTTATGAATGAACTAGAACTTCCTTTCTCTCTCTGTCTTCTCCTTCTTCGGCTCTCCTACCTTCTCCTTCTTAACCTCCTTTTTTGTTTGAGACTTATCATTGGCATCAGAGCAGTGAACGATCTGGGTAATGGCAGACAACACAAGGCTTAGATGCAATTGAAGGAACTAGAGGATCAGATCAAGACAGAAATTGACACCTGATTCGCTGGTATGGAAACACAACTAGAAGGTGTACATGAATTGAAAAACCAAGTAACAGGATTGCAGGACCTGTTGAGATAGATGTCTCTCCAACTCATTGAAGTGCAAATGCATAGTGGAAGGGATCGTGGAGATCAACATGATGCTGAGTACCATGTTCCAAATAGGTACACCAAACTTGATTTTCCAACTTTTTCAGCAATTGATGTGGATGCTTGGTTGGCAAAATATGAGTGCTATTTTCTCCTAGATGGAACTCCAGATACTCGAAAAACTATGTTTGCTAGTATTGCTTTGGATAGTGATGCTTATTAGTGGTATTGGCACTTTGAGAGAAGCCGTTATGGAGTGGTACCATGGGCTACTTTTGTAGAAGCCATTAAGATTTGGTTTGGACCCTTGTATGATGATCCCATTGAGGATTTAACAGATTGGAACATTGGCTGAGTTTCAACGTGAGTTTGATGATTTGATGTGCAAACTTGACTTACCAGATGGGAGAAGAATGAGTTGCTTCATTGGTGGACTTAAACCTGAATTGGCATCTGGTGTTAAACTCTTACAGCCACAAAACTTGTTGGAGGCTATGAAGCTTGCCCATTTACAAGAGTCAAATTTGAATTCTTTGCAACAGATGACCGTGGGTCCTTCGAGTGGTAAGTCTTCTTATGCTTTTAAGGGACTATTACCGAGCCTCGTGAAGAGTGTGTCTTATTCTGTGAGAGATAAGTCGGGCTGGACTGATAATAAGAAAGTGGGTACCACGTCTGTGAGTAATGCATTAGTACCGGCTAATACTAAAGGAGTGCTTGGGCGTCCTTATTTTGCTTTTAAGCAAAGGTTAACGACAGAGGAATTAGAGGAATGTAGAACCAAAAATTTGTGTTATTATTGTAGAGAGATATATTCTCTAGGACATACTTGTGATGCTAAGAAGAAAACATAGATATGTTTGATGGAAGTTGTTGACGCTTCTCTTAGCATGTTGTGATCGATGACTCTGTAGTATAGGGTTGTATTCCTAATGATCTTAAAAGTGTAGAATAACCAATTATCTCTATGAATGCTATGTGTGGTGGATCAGATGGTGACACCATTCGCGTTTTGGGTTTTATTGAAAAGAAATCTGTCTACATTTTGATAGACACAGGGAGCACCCATAATTTCGTGAATTCATCATTGGGTCGAGATTGTCATTTAGAGGTGCATGAGGTGAATCCTCTTCGTGTGTCTATAGCGGGGGGGGGGGGAGTCAACTTTGGGCAACAGAAAAGTGTAGTAGTGTTAAATGGGTCTTTGGTGGTACAGAATTTCAAAATGAAGTTATATTATTGCCATTAGCCGGTTGTGACATGGTACTTGGTATGAAATGGCTTAAAGAACTGGGAACTATTCAGTTGAATTGTAAGAATTTGACTATAGAATTTGAATGGAACGGTGCAAATGTGAAGCTAGTAGGAACTTGTGCTAACAAGAGTCGAGTTATTTCAGAGACTAAAATGATGAAGTTGTTACATGCTCAACTTGAATCGTTAGCTTTACAAATTGTTCCTCTAGATTGTTGCATTATTAATGTGATCGACGCAGTAATTCCGATTGAGATTGAACAGTTGCTAGTTGATTATGGGGATTTGTTTGAAGAATCAAAGTCTTTGTCGCTGTCAAGGGGCAATCATGATCACTGAATCATCCTTAAGGAAGGCACAGACCCCATTAAATTATGGCCATACTGTTACCCAGCTCTACAAAAGGACGCTATTGAGTCCATGGTCAAATTGTTCAACAAAATACTTCTCCATTCACTTCTCCTGTGGTTTTGGTTAAAAAGAAGGATGGAAGTTGGCGAATGCGTGTTGATTATAGAGCCTTGAACAAAGCTACTGTACGGGATAGTTTTCCAATTCCTTTGATTGAGGATTTATTTGATGAATTGGTTTATACTTGGGTATTTTCTAAGCTCGACCTCCGCTCGGGATATCATTAAATTCATATGTATAAAGAGGACATCCCCAAAACAACATTTCAAACTCATATTGGCTATTATGAATATCTTGTTATGCCCTTCGGTTTGACAAATGCTCCATCAACTTTTTAGGCCATCATGAATAATATTTTTGAGGGGTTGTTGAGGAAATATGTATTGGTCTTTTTTGATGACATTTTAGTTTACAATCGAAATATGTCCTCCCATGTTTCTCATCCACAATTAGTGGTTGATATTCTTCAAAAGAACCAGTTCTTTATCAAAGGATCTAAATGTGCTTTTGCTACGAATAGCATTGAGTATCTCGGTCATGTGATTTCTGAGGGGAAGGTTGCGGCTAATGTTTCTAAGTTGGAAGTCGTGAATGCTTGGCTAATTCCCAAAACGGTGAAGGAACTTCGATCATTTTTGGGATTGTCTAGGCATTATTGACATTTCATATGCTCTTATGGAGTAATTACCCATCCCTTAACAGAACTCCTTAAGAAAGATGGTTTTGTGTGGAACTCAGAAGCTGAATCTGCATTTATCACTTTAAAACATGCATTCGTTAATGCACCCGTGTTGGCACTTCCAGATATTGCCAAACCATTCACGTTGGAGACCGATGCATCCAATATTGGCATTGGTGCTGTGCTTACTTAAGAAAGGCATCTAATTGCTTATGTTATCAAGGTACTATCCCCTCGGAACTGTCTCTTATCAGTATATGACAAAGAGTTGCTTGCTATCATTCATGTTGTGTCCAGGTGGCATCAATATTTGTGTATTCAACCTTTTAATTTTGATCAATTAAAGAAGCTTGAAGTTTTTGCTTGAACAGCGTCTTTCAACTCCTTCTTAGTACACATGGATTACTAAGTTAATGGGCTTGCAATATGTGATTAAGTATTGTAAAGGAACTGAAAATGGGGTGACTGATGTTCTATCACAAGCAACACATGGTGAATTGTTACATTTGCCAGTTTCTTTTGTTTCAACAGAATTGTGGTAGCAGATTAAGGACCAATGGGAATCTGATCCATATCTCAATACACTTATTTCTGAGTTAAAGGCCAATCCTCAAGCCCACCCAAAGTATTAATGGTGTGATGGCCTTTTACTAAGAAAGCACCGACTTGTAATTGGTTTAGAACAAAAAGGGTTACAATGATGTATTATTTAGTGGCTGCACTCGAGCTCTCATGGAGGTCATTCTGGAATTAAAGCAACTCGTCAACGAATTAAAGCATTATTTTATTGGAAGGGTATGCTCTATGATATTCAATCTTTTATTTGTTCTTGTGAAACTTGTCTTCGGTGCAAGTATGAGATTGTTGCATATCTAGGTCTACTTCATCCTTTACCTGTTCCAGAAGGAGTTTGGCAAAGTGTTGCCATGGATTTTATTGAAAAGCTGACAAAATCTAATGGAAAGGATACAATTTGGGTGGTTATAGATCGTTTGAGTAAATATGCCCATTTTATAGCTTTATCTCACCCTTTTATAGCATCAGATTTGGCTCAACTTTTTATTGACAATATTTACAAATTACATGGTGCTCTTGCCAATATTGTTAGCGATAGACATCTCTTATTCACAAGTTAGTTCTGGCGTGAATTCTTGATTTGACTGGGAGTTGAGCAGAGTTTATCTACGGTCTATGACCCTCAGAGTGATGGTCAAAGTAAAGTTCTTAATCGATACTTGGAACATTATCTTCAAAGCTTTTCTTGGCAGCAACTGAAAGATTGGGCTAAGTGGCTTCCTCTTGCAGAATGGTGGTATAACACCTCCTTTCCTATGTCAGCTAAGATCACTCCTTTTGAAATCATGTATGGTCAACCACCACCTCTTCACTTACCTTATCTTCCTCACGAATCTGTTATGGAATCTATTGATCGTTTTATTTATAGCTTGTGAATCATTGTTAAGTTGGTTGAAGCACAACTTGGTTACTATTGTTAATAGAATGAATAGTTTGCTAACAAACATAGAACAGAACGAGAGTTTCAGGTTGGAGATTGGGTGTTTCTGAAATTACAACCATATAGGCAATTATCTCTAGCACACCGAATTTCAGAGAAGCTAGCTCCTCGTTATTATGGCCCTTTTTTTGTGTGGATGCTAAAGTTAGTGATGTTGCTTACACGTTGGAATTGCCTCTGGCTTCAAAGGTCTACCTCACTTTTCATGTTTCACTGTTGAAGCCTTGCTCGGACCCATCCATCCCAGAGATTCCTTTACCTGATGATGATGTCATAGTCGCTAAACCTAAGGAGCCTTTCGCCATTCTAGATTGCCATGTGATTCCTAAGAATAATTGGGCTGTAACTCAGGTTCTGGTATATTGGAAAAATGCTCTCCTTGAAGAAGCTACTTGGGAGTATTGGACTGATCTCTCTCGCCGCTTTCCTGAGTTCGCTGGTCTTTCCCATCCTTATGGACAAGGATGATTTTAAGGGGGGCAATGATACGATCATTATGTATATAAGGGTTGTTTGGTCTTTTAGCGTGGTAGTTATTTACCCTTTCCATTTTTCATTTAGTTTGTAATGCAGGGGGCTATATAGTTATTGTACCACACGTCAACAGTATGTTATGAATGAACTAGAACTTCCCTTCTCTCTCTGTCTTCTCCTTCTTCGATTCTCCTACCTTCTTTTCCTTCTCATCCTCCTTTTCTATTTGAAACTTATTATTTATCTCTCACATTTCTCTCAATGTTCGTCACCTTTTTGAATTCCTTGTCCAATTTGGTACTCAAATTCTCTTCCTTTCTCTATTCTTTGGTTTTACATTCCTGTTCCTTCACTCTAAAGGATTTAATATTTTGAGTGTGTAATAATTGGTTTGATATGCTAATCTCCTCACAGTATAGATGTGTGCGTGGTGTTTAACTTGTATTCTTTCTGCCATCCATTAATTCCCTCCACCTCGTGCTTTCTCTCTTATTCATTTTAAAATCTTCAATTTTTTTCTTTCTAAGGTGTATCCATTAAGGCTTTTCCAGTTCCCTTTCCCTACTTCCCTTCCCCTCTTTTTTCTCTTCTTCAATATCTCCTAGGAATCATCCCGCTTTCTCCTTCCTTACAAACCATCTATGTGAGCTTGAGTTCATCATCACTGATACCCGCAACTTTTGGGTGGGAGTAGTGATGGATAATGGTGTTGTAGGTGCGAGTGAATTGTGGTGCGATGGTAGAGAAGCATAGATCATGAATCCCAAGGAACCGAAGCTGATGAAAGAGTTGGAGAAACATATGGCAAGAATAACAGTAGAGGATAATGTTGGAAGTCACAGAGATCATGAAGATAATGTTGCAATTGCATATTCAAAATACCCCACAACATCTATTGATGCCCTTCTTTATCAACTTATTTTCATAATTCACATGCGCTCTCCAATTCGATCATCTCAAGGTCTTGATAAAATGAAAGATGTAAAACCCTTAACCTTAAAAACATCATAAATCATCATAAAGTCCACTACTATGGTAGAAAAGGAAAGTTGTTAAAACAAGTTACCATAGTAGAAGGAAAATTTCATATTTTTAGAAATTGACTTTCAAACTCGGGTCAACCCGATAGACGTTGCATGCAACTAAAATAATCCATTCATATCTACTGGGCCTTCGAGCCTCCGGCCCGGGTAACACATACATCAAAGTCAGCCCATCTAAAAAGTTTTCAACTATATAATCCAGAGTTCATCAAACACTAGCAATGGCCTCCGGCCAATCAAAATAAGGAGATACATTCTCTCCAGTTTACAACAAGGCCGGGTAATCAAATATATCAAAAAGCAGTCCTAAATGTGGCAATATATACTAGTCATACATATACAAATGCTAGAGGCCTAAAGCTAACCAAGCTCAAGCCTCTGCGTCTCTTCCCGAAGGCGCACGCCTAGAACCTTCTCCTGAAAACATTGTAAACCACGGGGTGAGACAAAGTCCCAGTAACCAACCTTTCCAATACTAGGTACTACTAAATAGGTGCTCGTGAGGTGTCAAGTGGGGCAGTTCACAAATAATATAAAACGATAGCCACGACAATTCATGCAAGTGCAATGATGCAATCCCATCAACCAAATCCCTCACTTTGGGGGATTTTCAGGAGCTGAAACCGGCCTATCTCTCACTATGGGGGACGTAAGGAGCCATAAAAGGCCCATCCCTCACTCTGGGGGACGTAGGGAGCCAAAAGGCCTATCCCTCACTATGGGGGACGTACTAAGCCAACCATCATGCATTAATGGAGGCTTTACCACGTGGTAGTAACTATCAAACTCTCACCAAATCCCAAATCATGCATCATGCTCAAATCATAATCAAAGAGTAATAATCATTTCACAATTAACCTCATTCAGTGGCATATCTTTCACAACTTCAAGATTTCATTCATCATCAATCAAAACCCCACAAGACGGTTTTCCTTTTTATACACAACATATAGTTTGAACACAATTACTACTTGGAGCACAAAACACAAATCTACTCACAATACCACAGAAGCAAGTACTAAGGATTGGAAAGTGGTTACCTCTCGCCTGAGCAAGGAACAACAAACCAACGATGTGGCCCCGTGCACCACCAAGACTCACAACCGGTCTACACAAGCACACAAACACACAACCATCATATATTAGCTTTCAAACTAATAATGTGGCCAAAACAACACTTGGGGACACAAAATTCCTATCTCCCACCGAACTCTACCCAACTCAAAGGGTATAACTATCAAGGCAACACTCCAAAGTCATACCAATCCATAAAAACCTTAATTCCTTTCCAAACATCAATTAAGATTCACAACCTCAAGGACCCACTATGGAATTCTACACCCAAACATCCCATTTGAGCAATTAAGGTTCCAACAACAAATCTAAACCGATTAAACATCCATTTTAACCCTCCTTAACATAACCCAATTCACAAAACTCAGAATCAACCTCTACATTGTCATCCTCAATCCCAAATCATCCAATTCCATAAACCCTAGCTCCAAAAATTCAAGATTCTTTAAATCCAAGAAAACTATACCGATTAAATACTTAAACTAACCCAATGCAATCAATTAAACTCAAAACAATCGGTCAAAAACCTCAGTTTCATCACAACTTAGAAAATCCTAGGGTTCCACCAAAAATCCTCATAAATTCCAATCAAGAAGATAGATTAGAGGTTAAAATCACTTACTTGAGGTAATGGATCCTTAGAAATGTCTCCTCCAAGCCAAAAGTTTGAAACCCTAGCAGAGCTCCTCTCTCCTCCTTCAGATTTTTCTTATTTTCGCACGCTGAACCCTCCCGCGACTATATAGATTCGCGACCTTTCGCCGCGGTGAACTAATCCCGAGAGGGATTACTCGCCTGAAAACCCGACTTCACCGCGGCGAACCCCAATCTTTGCTGCGGCGAAAGCTTCCCGAGAGGAAACTCTCGCTCGCCCAGAGAACATTCGCCGCGGCATACCCCTACCTTCGCCGCGGCGAAACCTTCCCGAAAGGGAAGCCTTGCTCACCTGAACAACTTCGCCGCGGTGTCCCCTAGACTTCGCCGCGGCCAAACCTTCCCGAGAAGACACTCCCCTCTGAAACTCCCGGTGCGCAACTTCGCCGCGGCGAACATACCCTGAGAGGGGTACGTTCACCTATTCCTCCAACAAACCTCAAATTCAACCCAAACACCCAGATCAAGATTAAATCACTAATCTATCCTCAAAATCAACCCAAAAGAGGCTATTAAAACCCGATAAAAACTTAGGATGTTACAAAAGATGCAGATATCTACAAGAAAATTCAGTAGATGGTGAGGTTTATCTAGTAGGAAGTTGAGGTGAAAGCCAACGAGATTGCTATCTCTATTGAAGAAGTACTACTTTGTTCTCTTTGCTTTCTTCTTTTAATGATTTCCATATTTTATTTACTCCTTTGAACTACTGAGTGTTGATTTAATTGTACTTTAGTCAGTGGCATATACTTAGTGACAAGATTATGTTTTTTGGCTTTGTAAGTTGACCGCAGATAGGTTCCATCCCCATTGCTAAACCAGAGATGACAAAGTAACAAGCAATGTTGGCGAAGCCGATAGAAAGGGAGTCTCTTGTGAGTTCCATTTGGTTGAGATAGCCAAGAAAAAGCATAGAGAGCATAGCTCTTGAAGGATAACTAGACCGGAACGATATAGGTTAGCCTTATTATATATCCATTCCATATTTGTGTACAACATTCTTGACTATATAATTTTCATAATGGAAGTATTGGATGCTAGTGAATGGACCTGATACAGATGGTCATGTTCTTTATGGTCACGATTTAGTCTCCCTCCTTGTCTATCAACAGCTCTTATGGCTCATGGTCATGGAAGATTTTAACAACCATTTTTTAATTGATAAGGAGTCTATCCAAGCTCTTACTGACCTGACCCCTGCAAATTCTCTTCAGTGGGAAAAACAATGGAGTTTCTTATCTACCAGCAGCCTGCTTAATTCCTTTTTCCTTCCTTTTTTTTTTTGGCTTTGCATTTAGATCCTAATTAGGAATGTATGAAGTGCCTTTTTTGTGATTGTATTTGAGGTACATTGAGAATATTGAAACAATTTGAAATGGTTTGTTATTTATGGCTTATGGAATATGCTTTACATGATGGATTTTATTGCTGCATTTATAAGGAATAACCATAGACATTTACATTTATCATTCTTAAAAAAATTGTGAGTGCTTTATATGATGTTTGTATTTCTTCTGTCAGTTACTATATATATATATATAACATTGCTTTTGTTAAAAACTCTTTTGATGCCATTTTAGAGGAAATTTTATAAGGAAGGTGTAAGAGATGATAACTAAAGAAGAATAGCTAAGGATACCTATTGCACAAGGCCTTCCTTGGACAGTAGATGAACCAGTGGTATAGGTCCAACAATAGTTACTTTGTAAGTTTTAGTAAAGAGCTTGATTTGATTCAAGTGTTGTTGATGAGGTTGCTTTCAATTTGTTTTGTTGCTTGGTAAAGCCTTTGGTGAAGGAAGTTGCCATCCCTATTTATGTGAAACTTCATAGTGATTTTGCAAGCCATTGATCAAGTTGTCTTTTAACACCTAATTTGTTCTCTTTCATTTATTTAAGCCTTTATCTCAGCTTTTGCCCATTGGGTCAAGAAAAACTGCATTTGTCCTTTGGTTCAAGGGAAAAAAATTATGTCTGGCAGAACATGGTTCTGTTGATGGAGTGTAAAGGTTAAAAATGAAGAGCTATAATGATTGCTTTCGTGAAAGCATGTATAAGAGATAAAATTAAGGATTTTGAATTTCCCTCCTCTTGCTGAATAACTTTTTCTTAATGGACTGCCCAATAATTTTTAAATTTTTAAGTCATTTAATGAGAGCCTTTCTATTCATGCTCTCCATTTCTCTTTTTTGTTTTTTTTAATGAATTAGAAGATCAAGATGATTTGTTAGGTTAAAGATGATTTGTTATTTCCCTTTATCAGTGAATTAAATAAAAATATAATATGCTTTTGATTCCATTTCAACTTGCATCACCTTTTTTGTTTTGTATCTTCATTTTTGTTCAAGAAGTCCCTTTTCTTTGGATCATGAAATAGCAGTATCTATTCTCAATATCAGTGGAGTACTAAATACCTTAAAGATTTATGCCACACATATTTAATCCCCAACAGACTGTATAGCTAAGTCCCTTTTTCCCATGCATACTTAATCAGTTCGCTTATTCAGTACAGATCTTTCATATTTCCCATGAAGTGATTTCAAAAACTAACTTGTTGTTTTCTAAAGTTTAGCTAGGAGTCTGCAACTAGTTCTTTGATCTACATTTGGAAGATGATTTTAATTGTTGGGTTGTTCACTTGAATAATGGCAATCGTTGAGAAGGATCATGTGATAGCTGTTTCTTCAAAGCAAGCTGTGTATTATGTTGGTAGCCCACACTTAAGAAGCCATGTTAAAACTTTTTCAAACCTTAGATATGTATCTAAAGCTGTTTATAGATCTGTGAAGCTACTTACAGATGTGGTCACTTGTTTTGTGGATGAATGGAATATTCATATCATTTTCTAAGAGTTTAATTATTTATTCTAGTCTTGATTTTTTTGAAAGTTTTTGTGATTTTTATTTAATATTTAATATTAATGGGTATGTGCTTTTTGATTATTTTAGATGATGTAATTTCTTTCATTCTTATGGCTCATATAATAAGCGAGAATGAAGAAGATAATGGCTGATAAAATTGGAAGTACAAATTCCTCAAGCACTATATTTTTTACTATTTGTTGCTCTCTGCATGTATAATCATCTTAGACACAGAAAGAGTGTTCTAATAGGAAGTTAGGAATACTGTATTTTGGCATGGAAACAAGTGAGATATATCTCATGTACCTCTTAATCTTGTGTTTGGTTTGTTCCCTTCAAGCCAATTATTGTGAATTGAAATATCATCCAGCAATATTTGGCATTAATGCAGGCCATCATTTTCCTGATTTCAAGTGTACGAGTGTACAGAGTATACTCCTACCAAAGTTGTTTGCATATGTAATAAAGCGAAGTATGATGTAGGTTTGTATTACCTATTGTGCAATTATGTAATTTCAGTATGCAACCCATTCGATGGAGTTGAAAATGGACAGCTTTCTTGAGGGAGATAGTAAAGCAAAATTTCTTTTCTGCACCTATTCCTTGGACCATGAAGTTTAGCCAACTTAACAGCTTTACTATTGACAAAACAGAGTACTTTATTTTTATAGTGGTCCAATGTGCTTTGGACATTAGGGAGATTTCTAGCGAAAATATGCATAATCAAAACACAAGTTGCAATTCAAAATAAGCAGTGCAGGGTATTTTTTGTATCTCTTTTAATCTGACTGATTAAGATAACTCCTTTTTGATGATTTTTACAGTTGAGTTGTATACTTAGTTTCCTCCAATTTGAATGTTTTAACTTGGATTGAGTAATTCTCATATCTCAATATGAGACATTATCTAGATTCTCATGATGTGGAGTTACATTCCAAGAAAATATAAATAAAAATAGATCCTCACACTAAATATAAATAAATGAAAATATTGAATGAAGGATCTCACACTAGATACTATTTGAAAAATTATGGTGCAAGGGAGTAGAATCCAATTTTCTATTCAAGAGACGGTTTAATAAGTTTGAAGGTAGTTTTACAGAGATAAAGACATACTTTAGGGCTAATTTTGTGATTTCAGCTAATATTAACAAGAAATGAGGTCACCTATCATGCATAATGTCTTTAAGTTTAATGAAAGTATTAAAATAAATTTATCCCCGTACATTGCATGGGGGTAAATGTTAGTTCGATCTATATCATTATCATCCCCTTCTAAACTTCCTCAATAACATTGTCATGTTTTATTAATGACCAGTTAAGAGAACTCTAAATGGGATGGGACAGTTCCATGGTTTAGTGACCCCCAGCTCTTGCTCCCAACAGGTTTACTAGATTTTCTTTGTTTTTCTTTTCCCGATGTATTTATTGGAGCTTCTTTATTCATTATAGTGGGCATTGGTGTGGCCATTTGGTTGTTTGGGTGCTTTTTAGGTGTTTCTCTTATACTCCTCCGGTCCTTAATATAGGATCCAATTGTTGAGTTGGTTTTGGTCCTAAATATAAGACCCATTTCTCATATTTATCAATTTTCTCTAAATTACCCCTATAAATACTCCCTCAACCATAATCAAGTAGAAAAGGGAGATGGGGTATTAAGAAAGATGATTATGGTGTTTTAAGAAAAATGTATCACTTTTCTTGTAATTAACTAATTTACCTAACTTCCTTAATCTAATCAAATTAGTTAAATGGGTCTTATGTTAAGGATAATACAACAGTGCGAACCTTTTTCTGACAAAAAAGAAAGAGAACTCTTATTAACAAGTAACAACCCGCCCCCGGGGGCAAAAAAAAAAAGAAGAGAGAGAGAGAGAAAGAAAACACCAAAATATACCATTTGCTCATTTACCTTTTTCCCGTTGCATGTACACTAGTAACGTCAGACCTCAGTTTTATTCTTTTTCATCCCCCTCCCCCCAACCCCGCCCCCCAAAAAAAAAAAAAAGTAACTGCACTCATAGTCTCTTCTTATGTGATTCATAACAAAACTTTTTCTAGGTTACTAATTTGGTTGATCAAGGTGTTAGGATTTCGGGATTGAGTTCTTAGTGACATGAAAAATATACGCTGGGTGGATTTAGTTTTTTTTTGGGTAAAAATTCAAGATATTATTAAAATAAAAAAGTGTCACAAAGTGCCAAAACGGGTAAAACAACAATCATCCTAAGTGAAATTAAAAATAAAAAACAAAACATAGAAACTACCCTAGAATCTTATTCCTTAAAGCAAGATAAAAAGAAATAAACATCCTTCCAAATTTGATTGGCTGAAGGTGGTGGTCTTGGAGATATTTTGATGAAGCTTTATTGACACAACCAATTGTCAAAAAGTTGTGCTCATTTTCCTCTAAAATTGCAAAAACATTTGGCTAATTCTTACTTCTTGGTTTGCCTAATATAAAAGTGTTCATTTGGTTCGATTTATAAGTCAGTTTTAACGTGTTTTATATAAAAAAAAATTTTTAAACTTTATTAACTCTCATTTAAAATTTAATAACTTTTTAAGTTTATCTCTATTTAATATATATTATACTTTATGTAAACAAAGTCAACATAATAATAAATAAATGACAAAATTATACATCCATATAAAAAAGTTATCTCAATGCCCTATAAATAAGATCAAAAAAACTCTTCTCTTTCTACTCTATAAATGGAACTAGAGGAGTAAGTTGAGAGTTGGATTTGGTCCAGAATATAAAATCTCAATCTACCTTGTCTCCTATATTTATAATTTTTTCAAACTAATTTATTAAACTTTCTTAATCTATGGAAGTCAATTAAGTATTATCTATAATCCTAAATATAGGAGTTAGACAATCAATTTACTTTGATTCTAAATATAATATTTTAATGTATTTTGTCTCCTAAATTTAAATTTTTTTCCCACAAAGTAATGAGATCTTTATCAAGTATTAATTACAATGCATATGTTTAAAAAACATTTTAGGAAAACCACTATAGATATTTTTTACAAATAATTAAATTAATTATTTTAACATCTACAAATTAATTAGTGTTAATATAATTTTTAGTCCTTCAAGTTTGTTTTTATTTTAGTTTTAGTCTCTTAAATTTCAAACTATAGATTTTAATCCCTCAATAGACAAAATGATTTAAGTTTTTATTGATCTATAGAGAATAATATTTTACATAAAAAGAAACTTGAAGAACCAAAACTAAGGGTTTGAAACTTGAATGAATAAAACTAAAATGAGAACTAATTTGAAGGATGAAAAATTATATTAACTCAATTAATTGTTAGTTGGCAAAAAATAAACAAACTCTTAACACGTCAAGACACAGAAGGAGTAACTCTCGCATTAAAGATAAAATGAGTATTTTATTTTAAGATGGAGAGGGTCTTTTTAAGTTAAATCAAACGTATATATCAAAATTACAACAAGATCTAACTCTATATCGTATATACAAACGTCTAATTAGCTGACAATTTTCCTCGTAGATACCTGTGACTGATTATGCTGTGAAAAATAAAAATGAAAACCATTTTGGAGGTATTTATACTTTTTTTTTCAATTTTCAATTTAATACTTACACCTTTTTTTTTTAATTAAATCATTAATTTTGCTCTATCAATATCACTAACTCTTATATGGAGACTAAAAATATTAACAGAATAAAGTGATAAAAGCTAATGTTGTTGAAAAAAAGTAAAATTAAATTACTTAATTAAGGGAAAAAAACATAGATACTGAATTAAAAATAAAAAAAAATATAGTTGCTTCTAATATGATTTTAAAATGAAAACGTAAAAAGCCGAGAGACAAACATCTGCGAGCATTTTTTCTCCCGCTTTTTGACTGAAGTTAATGAAGTTCAGGCGATTGCCATGGCCATGGATATTTGGCATGAGTCAAGGTCCATCCGAGGATTTTTCTCGCGGAACATTGGAATAACGTAAAAGGATGAGGGACAGATCCCTGCTAGGTGCCCTTCTTATAATGAACGTGCTCATGGCTACGCGCTTCCCTCTCTGTCGTTCCATCCAACCTCTCCTTAAGCGTACTACTCACTCTCGTCTTTACTCCAAAGCCCCCAAACATTTCCCCCAGTCTCATTCTTGTCCTCTTTGGTCTTCTTCCTTCTCCTTTTGCCTTGAAGCCATTCACAAGTCCACTGCACCTCTGTCCTTCTCTCGCTCCTTCACTTGCTCTTCCGTTTCTGCACCATCGATGGCTACCCCTCCATTAGAGGAGACCCCTGAAGGAAACCCACTTCTTAAGGACTTTGAGTTTCCCCCTTTTGATGTTGTCGAAGCTAAACACGTTCGACCTGGGATTCGGGTCCTCCTGAAGAAGCTGGTTTGATTTTTTCCCCTGCCCTTCTGTCATGTTGGATTCTTCTTTCGATTGTGTTTGTTAGTGTGGTTGCTTGATTGCGTTCGCGATGATCGGATCCTCCGATTTTATGCCATCGATTTTGACTGCATGCGTGAACGTGGGTTTTTAGGAAGTTGATTTGGAGGAATTGGAGCGTACGGTGGAGCCTTCGTGGCCCAAGCTGGTCGAACCATTGGAGAGGATTTTAGACCGGTTGCTCGTTGTTTGGGGAATTGTCAATCATCTCAAGGCCGTCAAGGACAATTCCGACCTCCGTTCTGCCATTGAAGATGTTCAGGTATTTTTCTGTTTTTGTTGTCATCATTTTGGTCGGCCAAACTTGTGGATTCGTAATGCCATACCTTTATATGAAAACTTGATTTGTGGTTTATCACGCAATGCTTAATGGAGGTTGATGCATTTGCTGCGCTCTTGATATCTGAGTATTTCTCATATTGCACGATGTTAATCTGTTTCCTTTTATCTATATCTACTGGCTGATCACATGAGTACTTTTGGTTTTGGTTAGCGTGTTTCTTTCGGGAACTTAATGGGCACCACTTTTATGTGCTAACAACGCTTGACTGTGGTTTGCAGGCGGAAAAGGTTAAGTTTCTTCTTAGGGTGGGGCAAAGCAAACCTATCTATAATGCATTCAAAGCTATTCGACAGTCTCCCGATTGGCAAACATTAAGTGATGCTCGGAAACGTATAGTTGAAAGTCAGTAATTTAAAAATCTCACGCTACTGTTCTTGTGACTGTTTAGTCTCTGTTGGCATGTTATTTTTCATGCTTAGTTGCTTGAGTTGCTCTCTGGGTTACATAGAAGTGCCTGTTCACATCTTGTGTATACTTATTTCACTACTTGGAGAATGTCTCTGCAGTTTTATGATAAATATTCTTTTTGAAACTTTTTTATTTTCACCAGATGTTAACTCAATCAGGTGGTTAGGTTTTAGGTAGAAGGAGGTAGTTCGAGCTTCTCCTTGGCTCCCCACTGAACAGAAAATTGAGCAGACGATTCGCTATGTTTTTGGTCTTCTGAACTCTGATAGTTATGTATTAGTTGTAAAGATGATGTTTATTCAAATTTTGTCAAAGTATGTATTTTGGTGTGAATTGTCTCATGAATTTTCTCTCATCTAATATCGGGCTTCTTAGCTTTAAGTGTCTGCCTCTGACTCTGTATTCTACTTATTGGTGTCTAAATTTTGTTCTACAATATCTGCATGAATTGTCATGCAAGTTGTTAAATAAGTTATATATTGAAGCATAATTTCGGAGCGTTCACTTCCTTTCTACTTGGACATACAAATATATTGTGTGGGACTTTTGTAATCTCATTTTATTAAGTGGCAATTTTACTTGTGCGCTCCAGACCAAATTAAGGAGGCTGTTCTTGCTGGTGTTGCTCTTGAAGATGATAAAAGAGAGCAATTTAATGAAATTGAACAGGTTAGCTTTTGTGACAGTGGAAGTATGACAAGTTGTTATATGTGACGTGGAATTTGTTCCTCCTTGTTTATTTGTAAATTTTTTTTTTTTGGGGGTTATTACTTGCTAAAACGAGAGCTTTGGGTTTTGGTTAAAATTCTTGTCTCTTTTAAAAGGAAGCAACTGAACTTCTGAATGGTGTAAGTTGAAGTCATCGGATTGCAACTTTCCGTATTTTGAAAGTTTGAACAAGATAAGCAGCATGAACTGGTATTACTAGTCCCCGCGTCGAAAAGTTAAAGCCTAAATAAAGATGGGATAGGAATTATAATGAATTTTTGAAAATTTAAATTGTGGTTTTCTGGGTTTTGCTTTAATATGTCAACCGCAACATTCTAAATGTGCTGTCTATGAAGTTCAGTGATATCACACTCTGTAAGGCTTTTAGTATGCAATATGATAAAAGCTTGGCTGTAGTCTCTGTAGACGGAGTTACTGTAAGTTTCTTGATGAAAGTTGGTAATTGTTACAATCACCCGTTGGTTTTCAACTAAAATTGCCTTTTGTTTTACCTCTGCGTGTGTTTCAATTGTGCTTACCATGATTTCATATGCAGGAGCTGGAAAAGTTATCACAAAAATTTGGGGAGAATGTTCTGGATGCTACAAAGAAGTTTGAAAAATTAATCACGGATAAGAAAGAGATAGAAGGATTACCTGCTACTGCTCTTGGATTGGCTGCGCAAAGTGCAGTGTCTAAGGTATGTCTTGTTGACATAATATTTATTATCACTCTTTGATTTATTCAGCTATGAGTATTAACTGATTCCTAAACTCATGGAAATTGGTTGCCTTATCAAATGCTAATATGACCTGTGAGTGCAGGGGCATGAAAATGCCACAGCTGAGAATGGGCCTTGGGTAATCACATTGGATGCTCCGAGTTATATGGCTGTTATGCAACATGCTCAGAATCGATCCTTGCGAGAGGAAGTTTATCAGGCATATGTAAAACGAGCATCTAGTGGAGATCTGGATAACACAGAAATCATTGACCAAATTTTAAAGCTTAGGTTGGAGAAGGCCAAGCTTCTCAACTACAATAACTATGCTGAGGTATAATATTTTCATATTGAGAATTACGTTGAGTCCTATTGTAGGTTGCTAATGTGTAACCGACAGGTAAGCATGGCAACTAAAATGGCCACTGTTGATAAAGCAGAAGAACTTCTAGAAAAGCTTCGCAGAGCTTCTTGGGATCCTGCTGTGCAAGGTAGTTTCTAATGTGTTTTGTTATGATGTTTGGATCATATCCCAAATTGCATCTAATTCTTGGCTTGTTCTTAGTTTTGTGTGGGCATTTTTTGTTTCAAATATTTCTCCATTTTTGGTTTCAAATTGATGGCTGGATTCTCCATTTTGTGTTTCAAATATTTCTGTTGGCAGTTAAGAGAAACATTTTTTTCCCTAAAATATAGTAAAGAACTATGTGTCCTCGAATTCTGATATCTTTGATGTTTCATACATCCCAAGTTATGGTCTCCTTTAAAATGCAACTCACATTATTGTTATTTTAGTCCTTTCTTTTTGTCATGCAAGAATATAAGTGTTGTATGCTTTTACCTGCAGATTTGGAAGACCTTAAGCAATTCTCCAAAAGTCAAGGTGCACCAGAAGCTGCTGATTTGACACATTGGGATATGGGCTTTTGGAGTGAGAGGCTCCGTGAATCAAAATTTGACATTAATGAGGTTGCTCTCTCTCTCTCTCTCTCTCACATGCACGCTTGCGCGTGATCGCATGCCTGCACAGATAGGAAATTGGCATGAGTAGGACACTTTGAATACATGAAGTGACCATTGACGGGAAGACGTGATAGCGAAATTTGAAATGTTTACAACACTGTTCAAAGTTTATTCAACATTTATTTTTGGCGAGTTCATCATGTTTGTTCTGTTATACCTTTTAAATTCTGAATAAGAGTACGGCGTAGGGTTTAATTAGAGCAGGACAAAATTTTATGGGCCTCTCTCAAGTTATGGGTCCAATTGATTGTGTCAACATCTGTCATTAATTAGGTGATCTGAGTGCTCTGAAGTATTTCAAGCTGGACAGAGTTGACTGTCACTCATTTTTATTTATGACAGCCATATTAAGAATATCTTCCTCAATCCTAGTGGATGGCCTGATAATCTTTGTTTAGTCTATTGAATGATGAATGGACTGTTTCAAGGTTCTGTTTGTTTTAATCATATTTCATCTTTACCTTTGTAATTGAAGCTATTAATCATTGTATGATAATGAACATGCTACTTCAAGGCTGTTACTTATGATAGTATTTTAGCCTTTCTTTTGTTATCAAGAAAGTTTTGATCTGCAATATGAAGCTCAGATTTCTGGTGTTGTGTCATGCAGGAAGAACTGCGTCCATATTTCTCTCTGCCTAAGGTTATGGATGGACTTTTTAACCTTGCAAAAACACTTTTTGGCATTGAAATTGAGCCAGCTGATGGCCTAGCACCGGTAATAAAGTGCAAATATTCTTAGTTCCTTGTACATGGTAACATCTGTCCTAAAAACTGACTCATGAATATTCCTATACAGGTCTGGAATAAAGACGTCAGATTCTATCGTGTTAAAGATTCTTCAGGCAGTCCTACTGCATACTTCTATTTTGATCCATATAGCCGTCCTTCTGAGAAAAGACAAGGTGCATGGATGGATGAAGTTTTTGCTCGCAGTCGTGTATTATCACATGATGGTACCACTGCAAGGTTGCCTATTGCCCACATGGTGTGTAATCAGACACCACCTGTAGGGGACAAGCCAAGTTTAATGACATTCCGTGAGGTGACTTCAGTTTCCTTTATTGTATTCATTTGTTTATCTTTTGCACCTGCAATAGTTACTGTAGCAATGTGTAAAACAACCATGTTATTCAGCTTATGCCAAGCTCTCTCTCTCTCTCTCTCTCTCTATCTATATTCCTCCATTTAAGAAGTTCATTTCTACGCTAGTTGCTACTGGGAGTGTTTGATCTGATGCACCTGGAAATGCTCAACTTGCTCAACTTAGGATCCTGTGATTCTTAATTATGAGTGTGAAATCAATCATGTCAAGGTCTTTAAAGTTTAAAGTGAAACGTGGATGAAACTAACGCTTATCAGTAACACCAAAGTTCTATATTGTATATCTTGTTAATAATTAATAAATAATTCATGGTTCAACCAATATCTTGCGGATTGGGAGGTGCTAGGGAACTGTCTTGACTGAGTAATTGCCCCTCTTCAATTCAAATTTTGACTTGATTTGGTTACCAGAAAAATTCATGTTGCAAACAAGTCATACTATTAAACATTCTCATGCTTCTGCCAATTGTTATACAATCCACACAACAATTGACTGATCCTGACAAACTCACTTATCATTAAGTTTACACGAGTTACAATGAAGTATTGAAAATTCTAATTATGCAATGAGCAGCATATTGTCATTTGTTTTAATGGGGTGACAAATTACTACTCCTTTACTTTCCTGTCCTCTTTCTCAGGTTGAGACTGTCTTCCATGAATTTGGGCATGCACTTCAACATATGCTCACCAAGCAGGATGAGGGTCTGGTTGCTGGTATCCGAGGGATAGAGTGGGATGCTGTTGAATTACCTTCTCAATTCATGGAAAACTGGTGTTACCATAGGTAATTAAGAATACAGTTTCATGGTATTTAAAAATTTCTTTGTTGCTATAATCCTGACTATTGTTTTAACCAGACATGGATGTACACCTAATGTATATAATATGTGCTCCAGCCTTGTTTTGATTGAAGTAAATGGCAGCTTCTGACAAATCAGTTCTTTTCAACATTTCATTGTGCTTATGGTGCTTTATGCTCTTGATTTATAAATTACCTCCCCTTTCTTCATCTTTTGGATTAAGAGGGAAAATCACTGGGCCGTCTACAGGTGGTATCCAGTGCTTTGGTCCATCTTAGCACCATATTAATAATTCATTCATGTGGTGATTTTTATTGTAGACTGACACCGTAACATTTTATTGAATTTAATGATTTTTTTTTTAAATTTTAATAAAATATGATGTATCCAAGACATTTATGATTTTTTGGCCCCTAACAGAGAGACTTTAATGGGCATTGCAAAGCACTTTGAAACTGGCGAGAGTCTCCCTGAAGATATATATTTGAAACTTGTTGCTGCTAGGACCTTCCGTGCTGGCAGTCTAAGTCTTCGACAGGTCATTATAGTACATTGGCTAATTATTACTTTTCTGTATCTCTTGTGCTTGGAAGTTACTTCTATTACTCTCGCTAATTTGGCATTTAAGTTTTGGTCCTGTTCTTGATGGCGTTGTATGGTATTTGCCTTTTTGAGGATAAGATAGAAAAAAGGCATTTAGCTTTTTGTGTTTTTTTTTTTTTTTTGGGCCAATTGTATGTTGAGGACTTACCTTTGTTAATATGATTAATTAAAAAAATTTGTGCAATTAGAACAAAAATTTATCCTTTGTTTCCACTTCTTTTGGAACGTATTTTTGTCTTTTTTGGCTGTTTTGGTTTTTTTAGCATCAGGAATGGTTTAAGATGTCTCTATTCATTGTTTATTTGGGGGCAGGGAGGAAATTTTCATTTTCCAGGATTAGTCATAATGCTTGTATCGGGCATTTAAAATGTGACGGAAACACAAACACAGACGTACTTGTCATAGGTTCTGTGAGAGTTTCAGTACGAAGTCCTTGCTGCAATTGCTTGTCTTTGAAAAGGAAAGATTTTTTTCCCCCCAAAACTTTTTGTGTTGTCTCTAGTTGTATTGAATTGCTATTAGACTAGCAATGCTATATGATAATGAATTGGGCTTTAAAGGAACAATAAGAAAATAAAGTTGAAGTACTGGAGATGAAGATTTGGAGATTGATGTATGGGTTTACAAGAAAAAATAAGATTTATAATGAACTTATACGAGGAAGAGTTGGCATGGTATCTATTGAGGAGAAAATGGTAAACAATTGTTTAAGGTGGTTTGGACATGTATAAATAAAGCTGTTGGAGGTGCCAGTGAGAAAGGTGGAGTAGATAATTTTGAGTTAATGAAGAAGGGTAAAGGAAGGCAAAAGAGAACACTCGACGAAGTTATTAAACTGAACTTCTTGGTTAACAATTTATCCAAATATTTGATTGTTGACAGAGTATAGTGGCGTCATGCAATCTATGTAGCTTATTCCATCTAGTGGATAAGGCTTGCTGTTGCTGTCTCTAGTTATGTGTTTGAAGGGCAGAATTATATTGATTACATATCCCGTGAAGAAAAATGGTTATAAAATGGAAATTATGATTGCATTAATCATAAGGCCATTTCCTTGGGCTCTATTTCAGTAACCTATTTAACCTTTATGCTTCAATATTTTATCCAGATTGCATAGTTTATTTGCCATTTTTGACTTTGCTGTCCATATTACATAAGTTATGTCTTTAAATAGATGACATGACTTCTGATTTATTACCCGTAAAATATGACTTGCAGTTAAGATTTGCAAGTTTAGATTTGGAGCTCCATACAAAATATGTTCCTGGGGGATCTGAATCTATCTATGATGTTGACCGGAGAGTTTCTGAGCGAACTCAAGTGCTTCCTCCATTCCCAGAAGATAGGTTCCTATGCAGTTTTAGCCATATATTTGCAGGTTTGTTCTGCTTGTATATTTTTGAAACCATGTTTTGTTACTTGTTTGCTACTCTGTCCCTGAAACCTAACATGATGTGTATGTTTTGGGTTCTGCTATGGTTAGGTGGCTATGCAGCTGGATACTACAGTTACAAGGTATTCTGAATTGTTTTAATGTTGAAGCATGTTTCTGAGGTTGAGGCACTTTGAAAATGTGATCCCCTTTTAATTATATCTTATGACGAATTTCTTTGCTATGCAGTGGGCTGAGGTGCTGTCTGCAGACGCTTTCTCTGCATTCGAGGATGCTGGATTGGATGACCAGAAGGTATCACTGAAAGCACTGTCAATAAGGATTGAGTTTTGACTAATAAGATTGTCTGTGTTTAGTCTTCTAAATCTCCCATTCTGAGTCTACTAATAAAACAAGCTAGTTTTTAGCAACTAGAAGATAATTAGAATGGCCTATGAATATTTATTGCCTGTTCGTTTTTCCCCCTGATAAGAAACTGTTAAAGCAAAAAACATTCATGTAATTTACTATTTTTATTTCTTTGATGTATGATGTCCCATTTAAAACATAACAAGTGTATGGTTCTCTAATAATATTATGACAAGTTTGTGGTTGTTGCAGGCTTGCAGCAAGCTGTGTTTTTCCATTAAACAATGTCATAGTATTATTGAAGGATGTATGATGGACTAAGGGATAAAGGATAATTTAGATTATTTGATTATGCCCCTAAGATGTTTAGGCATCTGTTTTATTAAGATTATGATATTTTGTTTAAATGAGGATATTTATATTATCTTATTGATTTTTTTTTTTGGAATAAGGATTAATCAGGATGTAGTAAGGTTTACATTTATCTTATTATTTTCTTATCTTTTAGGACATTTTTAGATTTTATTATTTTAAAAAATTGACTTAGGGCTGTATAATAGCCCTAGGGTTTTCATAATCATTAGACCTTTGGTGATTTAATCAATATTGAATATTTGAGTTCTCTTTCTCCACCTCAATTTCTGCTTATGTTTGCAATATTTTAATTGGGTTACATTATAACAAAGTAAATACGGAACTGCACTTAGTCTAATCTTTTCTGTAACTGATGATATACCATAAAAAACTTAGTGTAATCTTTTCTTGTCATTACACTCGCAAACGATTTGTGATTTTAGATGTTTGTCATTGTCAAACTTTGAAACTTGTCGTAGTGTTCTGCTGTTCCCCCTTGTTACTTGTTTACCTCTGAGCTGTGACTATCATTATGCATTTTGATAGGCCGTGAAAGAAACAGGGAAGAGGTTCCGAGAGACCATTCTTGCTCTTGGTGGTGGCAAGGCACCACTGGAGGTACCTCCGAACTGCTCTTCATTAATCTTGTTTTTTCTTTTTTAAGTTTGTTAGTAGAAAGAAGTAGAAAGATTTCCTAAGAATCATCACAGCCAATGTGGCTATCCTTTTGTTGATTAAGCATCTTGATGTTTTTATCTAATGCCTTGAGCATGTGCATGCAGGTCTTTGTACAATTCCGGGGCAGAGAACCAACACCAGACGCATTGCTCAGGCACAATGGCCTTTTACCAGTTGCAGCTTGATATCGTTGATCTTCAATATGCTTGGTTAGGTAGAGACAGGCGGTTGAGCTTGAATGTTTTTTTATTTCGTGGCCTAACCTTTTTTTTTTTTTCTATATACGAGGTTTGGAAAATGCAGACTTGTTTCACAGGTCTTCGTGTCGTCCAAACTTTTGGATCCTGTCCCATTGTAGTGTTAGTATGCAAGGAGAAGTTCTTATTGAGTGAATAATTTGTAACATGGGATCACAGCTGCTTGGAGATTCAACTAAAAAGTGAATGCAAGTAGAAGCTCTCTTGGTTCCATAGTATTGGTTGTTTCGACACATTTGAGAACTGAGATGTCCGCTTTTTCTGTTATATATTTAGCAGCTTGATTATGAAGATAAATTTCAGTCATTGGTAAATTCATTCTTAATTTGTAATTTGCAAAATTATCCCTTCAATTAAAATCTTATTGAATTTAAATCAATTTATTTATTTCTCTATTAGATAAATAAATAAATGGAGACTTTATAAATGATAAATTTAAGGTGATAGTGATACTGTTATTGAAGGTATTAATGTGAAAACTTGATAACTGCCAAGAGTATTGTTCTATGGTTTAAATTTTTGAAGGGTATTGTTGGCAGAAAAAATTGATTATCCTTAGGAAAAAGGATTTGTATATTCCTTTCCATTAATAATTAGTTGATTTTGCAAACAGAAAAGGACGTGCTAACCACTTCCTCATTCCCGTGCCTTCAAGTCAAGCGGCTGGCAGTGTAGTTCTGGTTATGGTGGTTGGGGTGTTTAGCATAAATATATATATATATATATATATATATTATTCCTTCCCTCCTTAATATAATACTTAATTGTTAAATTAATTTTGATTTTAAATATGAGATTTATTTTTTATATTTATTATTTTTTTCTACACTCCCTTAATTATAATCAAGTAAAAAAAAGAGAGAGGATATTAAGGAAAATAATTATGGTGTTTTAGGAAAAACATGTTATATTTTCTATAATTAACTAATTTACTTAACTTTTTTAATCTAATCAAATTAGTTAAATAATCTTATACTAAAGAGCAGAGGAGTATATAAATATATATATATATTATGTATTAAAAGAAATTATGAGAAACTATTGTTTAAGAAGTGCAGAGGCGGAAGTAGCTAAAGTCCTTTTGTGAAGTTCAATGGGATTAGTTACTGTTACACGCCGTAGATATCATGGGCTTAACAAAAAAAAAAAAAAGAATTAAAAGGGTTTTATTTTGAGAAATTTTATATTGCAGTTAGTGCTATAAAAACACTGAGTTCATATTCTACTAAAAACTATTTTTTTGACCAGGATTAAAAAAATATTGAGTTTATATTAATGATATTTTTAATTTAAATGTAGGCACTGATATTATATTTTAAGATTACACTTACATTAGATTACTTATATCAATTATCTCTCTCATAAACTAACTTAACCTTAGTATTTTCCTTTATTCTATTAATACATTCAATAAAATATCTTGTAGGATATTTCCAGTGAAAAAAAAAAAAATCCTCTATATTGCAGGTTGTTTGAGTAGGTTCTGGTTCTGTTGAGCTTCACGGTGGCGGTGGGTATATTGGGAACGGTGGCATTGTCCGGCTCCGCAATCTGCGTTGTTCGCTAACGGTAGATCTGCAAATAACATGGCTCGCGCCGGCGGCATCACAAACGCCGTCAACGTTGGAATAGCGGTTCAAGCTGATTGGGAGAACCGCGAATTCATCTCTCACATTTCTCTCAATGTTCGTCGCCTCTTTGAATTCCTTGTCCAATTTGGTACTCAAATTCTCTTCCTTTCTCTCTTCTTTGGTTTCCCATTCCTGTTCCTTCACTCCAAAGGATTTAATATTTTGAGTGTGTAATAATTGGTTCGATATGCTAATCTCCTCACAGTATAGATATGTGCGTGGTGTTTATCTTGTATTCTTTCTGCCATCCATTATTTCGTCCGCCCATTTGATTTTGTTTATCTTCATTCAGAGGCTACGACAAAAAGCAAGTTGGCATCGTTGAATGAGAAGCTTGATGTCTTAGAGCGTCGACTAGAACTCCTTGAAGTTCAAGTGAGCACTGCATCAGCAAACCCTTCTCTATTTACCACTTAATGTTTGTCTGGATCATGATGTTGTAATTCAGCCTTCCTGTAAGAACCTTCCAACCTATATTGTATTTACAAGTCAATTCAATAGAAAAGTATCTCTGTAACCTCTTGCTTCATGATATAAATTTAGTTTGTTATTTGCCATTTTTGGCTCATATAGCTGCCAGTTGCAATGCCTTTAACTCGGTTCCTTCTAATGTGAGGTTATAACCTCGTATTCTCATTGCTTCCTGGTCCCTTTGTTTTATATGTGAAATCATACTTCCATATTGGACTCAATCGCCTGATTTCTGCCAAAATCGTTCATCTAAATTGTGGCGATGGTTAGTGCTGTTATGTTTAATTAGATCAGGAAGAATTTATACAAACTATTACAGTTGCTTTATGGATGTTTTGCAAGATGGAGAGAAGCAGAATGGAGTAAGAAAGAGAATAGTTCAACGCCTTTTAACGATGCATTTTACTTGTAATGAAAAGGAAGCTCATACTTATGACAAACACCAGTTAATACCATATGAGAAGAATTCAATGGTTTGTTGCATTTAATCAGAGAAAAATGCAGTTGATTCTTAATAGGTGGTATTGGTATTGCGGTAGCAAATTGCATAATCTCTGTTAGTAACAGGCACCATCCAAAGCTTCTGATTTATCGTTAGTGTAAAACTGAATAACTTGGAGAATACAGATTCGGGGGTTATCTCCTTGTTTTTTTTTTTTTTAAATTGTTCTCTCTTTATTCTTTTCTTTTCTTTTTTTTTTTGTTTTTTTTAAAATCAAGGGTGCATTGTTCACTACGTAGAAACACTTAATGCAGTGCATGAAGCAGTAATTTGTGGATGGAGGCAGGTATTTATTAACCGGTTATCTGAAATGGTATAACTCAAAACTGCACTACTTTGGGGATGAACTCATGAGGAAACAATCCATGATAAAAGGCTTCACAAAAGCATCAAAGTTCTAGTCTTGTTCCCCTCGGGTTTTTGTGTTGTCGTATTACAGAGTCCAGATCCACTGGGTCAACATATTAAACTCATTACATCAATTGATGTTAGATGGAAATAAAACAAAACAGAAAGAGAAAATAGAAGCCCTTTGCAGCTTTTTGGTTAAACTGAGAGTTCATCATTAATTCGCTTCCATCTTTGCTATTCCCTGACATTCCAGATGTTCATAGTTCCATCGAAAGCTTTCTTGAGCTGTCAATGAGTTGATTAATGAAATACTCACGGCCAAAACCCGTCGTTGGTGTTCTTTACTAGTGGCTTTAGTAACGGTGTTCGCCATCTCACCATATTTTTACTGTGACAAACACCCAAACCCACATTTGCTTTCTCCAAATTCAACAATTTGGGGAAAGTACTTTCAATGTGTTACTCAAATACACTTACGCTGCATATTTTGATCTGAACCTATTTGTTATCATTGTCTCCCTCATCATTTAGAATGTGACATGACTAGAGTGATTATCACTAACGAATCAAAAGGATTCTCATTCGCCCATATTTGCTGCTATCTGGGATGTGGGTGGGACATGGTTTTAGGCGAGACGGTTGATTCTGTTGTGGATGGAGATGGGGTTACAATCTTCTTCTCTATTACAAAGGAATAGCGATTTGATCCTCCAAGGCTTTCTATGGACTTCATGTATTCTGATGCATTGTTTTCTATAATCAGAGCATCCTCCAACTCACGTACAATATCAGCCATGCTTGGTCGATGCACTGAGAATGGTTCAATACATGACAGTGCTGTTTCCACAACTCTCCACATGGCCTCTGCATGATATCCTCCCTTGATGTTAGGATCCACAATTTCATCGATCTTTGACGCCCTTATGTATGGTTTAGCCTGCATTAGAAAATTATTTCTTAGTGCCTACTAGGTTTGTTCTTACTTTCCAGGATAACCTCTATGTAACGTAAATGTCATTCAGGTGATGTTCTACTTGTGCAGTAAAATGATGGACACATTTGTATTTGTGCCATACCCATTCTACCAAGTTCCACTCATCTCGTGGTCTTCGTGTGTTGAGAGGTTCCCGGCCGCTCACAATTTCAAGTAGAACCATGCCGAAGCTAAAGACATCACTCTTTGCCGATAATTGCTGTGTTGTGTAGTACCTACATATGTATAAATGTTAGCTCCTTGTGAAAATTTGTTTATAGTTGTGTTCTGTATCACTTGAAAGTAATCTATGATGCTGTGAAATCAGAGGAGAATGTGCGTGTCATTTTTTATCACACGATTTCAGCAAATCTGTTTTGATCTTAGATGCCCCAAAGAGTTATGATTGGAGATTGACACAGCAAGCTATTAAGTCTGCTCAAAGAGATGGAGTGATGTAAGAAAGTCTTATTAGGACAAAATCGTAAAACCAAATTACTTACTCAGGGTCCATATATCCTGCGGTTCCTCTTACTTCAAGAGAAGCACCACTATCTCCTTCCTGAGGAGCATATTTTGAGAAACCAAAGTCTGCTACCTTGGCACACATGCTGTGATCCAGAAGTATGTTGCTTGATTTGACGTCTCTGTGTATAACAGAACGTCCCGAAAATGTATGGAGATACGACAAACCTGTTAATTGAGAAAAAGAATGTAATCATTATGGCGATCCCAATATCCTAAAAGATGAAAATCTGTTGGCTTAAAAGTATCAGAGTTAGCATCAGATCTCCGGTCACGTCTACATGCTTCATTTTGTTCAGTGTTTACATAAAATTAGCTTAATCTTTGTTATTCTACTTTTGATTGATTGACGTTGTTTCTTTCTAATAAAGTACCAAGTTTATATCTGGATCGGTTAAAATTGAAAATGCTTGGTGAAAATTTTGACATCAAATTTACTTGCCTCGAGCTGCACCCAGAGCAATAGATAACCTGGTTGGCCAGTCTAATGGTTTTCTCTTTGCTGGTTCCCCTGCTGGGAGATTGAATCTTAGAAAATACCGGGAATCGAAAGTTTAAAGCAAATCAGGTGAGAGAATGGTGGATATTTACCATAAAGCCTATCTTGTAAAGAACCATTGGACATAAAAGGATACACGAGAATTTGTTGATCCTTTTCACAACAGTAACCAATAAGATGCACCAGGTTCTCATGGCGTATAGCAGAGAGCAAGTTTACCTGGCAGAAGAATCATAGACTAGTTAGATATTACACCATGGGAAGCTATCGTGAAATCTCACAACACATCAGTTCCATATATCTATATATATAACTTGTAGGAAGCCGCATTATTCATTAGTTATGAACAATGTGGCTTACATAAAACTTCGTGTAGTACATTAAACCCACATATGGTTGCACTAAAATGGTCCTTATTGTACCTCGTTGTCAAATTCACGAGTCCCCTGAGTTGATGTGGCTGAACGGACCTTCACTGCCACTTGTTGGCCATCTTCTAGGGTGCCACGGTAAACAGACCCAAACCCTCCTTCACCAATCAAAGTTTTGTAGTTTTGGGTGGCTGCCTCTATGTATTCAAGCGTGAATGTTTGAATGGACACTGACTTGACGAAGAAATCATCTTTACTGGTTAAAGAGAAGATTAAATCTGCATAATGCATACGCAGTAGAAATGTTAGATACTTTGCATTGACATGTTAAAATGGTTATCTTCCTGACAGAATAGACGCTGTTTCTAATTTATTTTCTCTTACGCAACTTAATGAGCAAGTTCCTGATTTTAATGAAAGAATTTTTTTGGGGATTACTAAAATCACGACCTCCGCAGCTCTTTGAGAGGATTATTTATTTATTTTTTCATTTGATGGTCAAAAGGCAAACCTGTGAGAAAGCACTATGTCTAGAAGAGATAAGAGTATGTTAGAATGTGCGAAGAGGTCTGATTTACTTGTGGTTGGTGGGTATCCCTTTTCATCAGATGCTTTCCAGGGGACTAATTTTCCTCTTCTATGGCAACCAAAAAGAATTCCAACGGCCAAAATGAACAGGAGCAATCCACATGTAACAGTGCCAATGATGATATGCTTTTGTGAAATTCCTGTGTCTCCAGGTTTGCAACTTCCGTAACTGAAACATCATTGTAAATCAGTCATTTTTTTTCCTCACTTTTTTCGTCTTTTGAACCTAAAATCTTTTGTTGTTCTGGGGAAAATTCCATACTCTGTATTTTCTAAGCTGTTTAAGGAAGTTGGAATCTCCTTGTCCATGCGCTTATTGCAGCCAAAATACCTGAAAGAAATGCAAGACAATATCCTTTTATTTCTGGTTTATTTGGGGCGTGAGAAGAAAATTATAATGACTAGAAGGTGGTTCCTAGTTAAGAAGTACCAGAGCATGAAAAAGAAGAAAACTTACAAGGACTTCAGTTGTGGCAGTAAGGGAAGGGTCCATGGAAGCGATCCTGTGAGATCATTGTGGCTCAGATCTCTGTTTCAGAAATTTATACTTGTCAGCACATGAAAACTGGTGCTATGACCACACTTGCAACAAATGGAATTGCTGTGATTGGAATCCAGTGAAAGAATGATGAAATTTTCCAATGTGTGTGTGTGTAACAAGAAAATGTTAAAGCAAATCATTCTAAAGGTAACAGTTATTACTTAGGTTTGTCCGCATATGCTCATGCCTCAATGACGGGTCAGTGTTTCAAAACCATTCATAATATATATAAGATAACATTATAAACACGTCTGATTATATTTTTGAAACCTATTAATGTGAAGCTATATGGTTTGCATGAAACAAATGATGAAACTTTTGTATCCAAAAACATCTAAAAGATTCATGAAGTTGAGTGCTATCATCAACTCATGATTCTGTGTATGATTATTCAGAAACAATTAAATATGGTTGTGAACTGTCTATCTCTATGAAAATTGATATTGATTGTGTTGTTAAAACTTGTACAGTATCTTCATGAGTCATTGTTGAAGTTGAGGAGAGATAATTACATTGATGTAAGCAAAGATGAAGGCAGAAATGTGGGGATATTCCCACTTAAGCTATTGTAGCTCAGGTTCCTGCACAAACATGACCAAATAGTTATATAGACGCAACATAAAACAGCGTCCCTGTATTCATACACATGCAACCAAGAAGGCAAGAAGCTATACTGAACAAGAAGAGTTTCAAGAGCAATACAGTATTTTTAAGTTGGACAACCCAGTGATACTGGAAGGAATTGGTCCTCGGAGATTACTTGAAGAAAGATCCCTGAAAATAAGAATAGTGTGTGCCGCAAATCACATCTAATTGAGTCGTGCTCCGATTGGAATGTACTTGGGAGCATTTTCAGAAGAAAAATATAAGAAACTTACAGTTTAGTGATAACAAGTTGACCACTTAAACGATCACATCCTACATGCTTCCATGGAAACATAATGCAAGGGTCTCCATTCCAACTCTCCAGCTCTTTATTTCCTCCGTTATTCTCTAACAATTGCTCTCTCACCTTCAACATCACTTCCGCTGAAAGCAGACATATAATGATGCTTGCGTAAGAGAAAGGTGTAAAGACATTCTGCCACAGAGTAGAATGCGTCTAATGATGAAAAAAATTTGAACTGGGAAGTTTCCAGATCTTCATACCATTTCAAGTTATATTATAATTCACTCTGGTATTCCATATTATGGCTGCTTAAAGATTTTAACTTGAACAAGGGTTTTATCTGATAACACACCGCCCATGTGGAAGTTACCAGAATGTGCCATGCAAACTGGATAAGAAACTGAAAAGGAAAGAAAAGAAAAGAAGAAAATCCCCAACAAAATGGGGTTTGAATTTTCAATTGTACTCACAGTCTGTTTGGTTGGTCTCCTGTTTCCAGGGGATGACCTTCAGGATCTCGTATGCATTACAAAGCGGTCCATTCTCAGACCCAGAAGCCTTGCTCAAGGTAAGATTCAGCGACCCATTTGCCGACAAGTTCAAAACAGCTTGTCTGTAATTCGATCCACCAGCAAATATGTCAAACTTCGGCACTTTGATCACCCCGTTCACGTAAATATCAAACACCCTTTTGCTTCGTCCGACGCTATTATTCAATTCAAGAAAGCTGAGAATCACACGGTATTCGGAATTCTCAGGGTCGAGGCCACTGTGGAAGAATTCCAACCTATCAGCATGCGTAAGAGCGGTTCGTAAGACTCGTAGAGGAGGTGTCGAATTAGCATTGTGGCTGGAAATGTTTGCATTCGATGATACGTGAGAAGATGACGGACTTGAAGTAGCTTTCCAGATTCTGTCACTTCGGTCAAGCGGGTACCTGAAATCAGCAAATTCCTTAGTATTATAAACTTCACTTTATTTTTCTTTCGTTTTTTTACTTTTGGTATTTGTCTACTGCATTGAGATCGTACCAAAGGAGGACATTCTACAGTGGCATCCTCCTCATGGGATTATGCTGTTCTGTCCATAATATGGTAAACAGGTGTGTGTGTGTTTCCAACTTGTTATTTCTTGTTATGATCAATAGGTCTGCATTCCATTTTCAGTACCAGGATAAAAGTTGAATGCACTCAATACAGCAAGGGGAAAAGATAATTCTGGTGCATTATGGTGATTATAAAGTTTATGGCTTACATGTATTGTGAAGTATCAACAACTTCAAATTACTTAGATGTATGGACATTAGTTATCTTAAATTTCATATCAGCAATTGTCCACTTGCATTCAATCTTTCAAAAATCTCTGGAGTGCTCCCTGCATCCTAGGTTTCTTGCATTCCAAAAGCCTTAAATGGCTTCAGGAACCGTTCTCCTAATATAAAATTGAACCAAAACATAGTAAGCAACGCTTTTGGTCATAACCTAAAGTGCATCTGCTATTTTCCGGTAGGGAAGAGATACTGACTTTGTATTTATTATCTTCTTCATTTATATGTGTGTTATTATGGGGGGGAAGAATTCTTAGTATGAGTTTTCAAAAGTTTAGGCCTTTAGGTGCTCAAGGGGATAACTACTTTTCACAGTGAATTGAAACTGCAGCTTACATACCTGATGTCATCTCCGGTGGCCCCTAAGTTATTTCTTGTGATCACTTTTAGGACACTTGAAGGGGAATCCAGTAGGTACTCTTCTCCAAACGGCCTCACTTCAATAAGTGAAACATAAGGACTTCCGGCTTCCGCAACTAAGCAGAAACTCGTGTAATTCTTTGTAGCTCTGAAAATTCCTTCAAGTAATTCCACGTCCTGAGATGGTTTATTTACCACACCTAATAAGGTAACCCCAATCGTAACAACAAAAGAGGAATTCGGAGATACACTCAGAGAGTCATCAGATGGAAATGCGCCCCTGAGCAGATATGCTTGATCCTTAATTGTTGGCAAGTTGTAACATCTTTTTCCTTTATCTATATCAAACACTCTAGCTTTCCCATGGTTCTCCACGGGCTTAATTGTGTCTACGCAGTTTGTTTTATCTGGGTAGAAACTAAAATCTGACGTGTAATTTACTGAAGTCTTTGGATCTGTATAATCTGAATCAGCACAGCACGCTATGCTCACAAAACCTGCACAGATGATGATATGTCAATAGATCATACATATGTATCAACTTAATTGACTCATAGGTATGCTAGGGCTCAAGATAATGGAGGAAAAAGAAAGGAAAGGAAGGATTAATTTATCTTGCCCTTAATTTAAATCTAAAAGAAACCTTAATTCCTTTCCCTCCCTTTTCCTTCTTTGTCCTTAATTGAAACATTCCCTAAAACAACTCGGCAAACAAAGAATGTCAACTGATTTATGATTCTCTTAAATCTCGATACTATAGTACGTAACTAGCATCCATGAAAAAGAATAATAAGCCCTAAACTTACTTTAGCCAACGTCCAGAATGATACAAATAATTTCAAAGGAAGTTTCATCGAGAAAGTAATCAATAATGATGATCAAAGAGATGTACTTAAGCTGCTAACCTTCACTTGCAAAAGCTGATCTGATAAACAGAAGAAGGCAAAGGATATAAACCACAACAAGCCTTAAACCCTGGTTATCCAATTCCTCCATTTTTTTCTGAAAGAAAGGTCACCTAAGGGGGTTTTGTCAAACATGAATCCATGCCAATCACTAACTTCTCATCTTCTAGAATCCATCGATCAATCTTTGTCTGTCATATCAATCTGGAGTCGGAACTCTTTAGTTTCCTGGTGATTTAGATGAAAGAAAAGGCCTTGTTCAATCTGAACAATAGTCCATGACCTCAAACATTTCTGTCGTTTCCTCCAAATGAATCTTAAACCATAAGAACTAGACTTTGTTTGGATGGGGATCAGGGGCCGAAGATTCCTGAAAATATGAGTTTGACTTCTGAAGTTGAAGCTGCAGGAGGTAGAAAGGAGATGGAATTAGAGTTATAGCTTGAATTAGAACAATTCGTTGATGATACATTTGTTTAATTCCATTATAAATGTTACATTTTATTATTGTTTTTTGTTTTGTTGGTCGTTACTGGAATACGTTAATTGAATATTAGTATTGACTAAAATAATAGGAATGATCAATCCTTTGTGTTCCTCCACCTTCTTCCCTCTCATTATTGGTTTAACAGTGGATGCCACCTAGTGGAAACAAGAGGGCATCGGAATTGTTCCGTGGTAACAAATGAAAATTTCCACAGTACTTGTACGTACAAATAGTTTCTGACTTTTCACAGCAAAAAGTATTTTTTTTCCAGTCTTGTAAATCCAGATTATCATTAATATCCACTAAGAATTTCATTTTATTGGTTGTTAGCACTTAGCACTCTAGCAAAGAGACAGAAGCCTCTTATTTAACCCATAGTAAGAAGCGAAATTTCGAAGTGACAATTGAAAAATAAGAGAACTGATGAGCTAGTTCTTTTTTGTTTTTTCTTTTAAAATTATATTGTGCTTTGTGCAGTGCATCCGCAAAATGCTTGAAACTTGAAACATGTAAAATAATAAAAACTAAGTGGCTCAAGGGAAGCCCTAAAGAACAGGAAATCCATAAGTTCTATCAGTATAGTGCCTGGCTGTTCAACCTTTGGAGTCTGAAAGTCACATTTGAATTTTTATGTGTGTGTGTGTGTGTCCAAGTGGGTGCATAGCTCCCAAAGTTTTATATGAAAGATTCCCAAAGGGAGAAAGGAAACAAAAACTTCAAACGGCTTTATAATCCCGTTACTGTGATTTTGGTTATTTGTAAGCTTTGAAGATGGTTCACTCACTTCTACATTGTTGTTGTCGAAAGAAAACATTGATCTAAAAACATTTACTTCACCAGCTAATTAAGATGTTCACAGTGCAAATGACTCAACTTTGCTTGCTATTTTTTGATACCTCAGGAAATATTAGATTTGAGCTCATTAATATTCTGACCTAGATTTACTGGTTCTTCCTTATCAGGAAGAAGGTTTCTGATATTCCATTAATTCTTTCTCCTTTTTTATTTTCTTTTTTTGAGGGGGTGTTTAATTTACTTCCCCTAATCCAAATTATTTGATCATTAGTCTCACTCATCAAACTTTGAAGTGGGAAAAAGGTTTAGATGAGTTGTTATACGGTTAACTAAGTTATTGGAAATACAGAGAGAAGAAGATGGATGTTGATATTCCTGGTATATAACGTTTTACCCGGTCAATCCCATACCATGCTTCAAGAAGTTGAGTTACTCCTCTGGTCCTAAATATAAGACCAGAGGTAAGACCCTTATATGCATTAGTATAAAGGTCTTATATTTAGGACCGGAGGAGTATGAAGACATAGATACTAACAATTATTCTAGATTTAACATTGTTGTAATATACTATCTCGGATCATTAATATAAGAGCTAATTGACTAATTTAAATAGATTAAGGAAGTTTGTTAGGCCAGTTATTTATAATAAATTTTTCATAGAATACTCTTGCTAATCATGTGTATTAACGAGAACTATCATTTAATGAAATATTTAACATATGCAATTATTATAGAGACTACTTTAGAAAAAATAGATAAATATAAAAAGACAACATGGACTGAGATCTTATATTTAGTACAAATTAAATATAAAGCTAGCTTTTAGATTAAGGAACGAAAGTAGTATTATGATTAATTAGTCTTTTAGCATTAACCTTAATGAATGCGGCAAAGAATAATGTTTCTGCTTCTGAATTTGTTTGAAACGTTTCTTTTCTTACAACAACTAAAAAATAATTTAAGATTAATATATATTAATATGTTTTTATGACCAATTAAATAAAGTTTTGACCTATTAATATTTTTTCTATTATATGAGTTAACCAGGTCAAGATATTTGGCAGCATAGCTTATTGTTGGCACATTCACAGCTTTAGTGTTGTCACTAACTTATTATAAGATGTGATCAAGAATGAATGTTTTATTACATATATATTATTATCTGATAATCTATAGAATTAGCTTAATGGTATTTTTTTTTTAAAATTAGAGTACTCTGACATAATATCACTTTGTTCTTTTTGAATAAACATAATATCGCTTTCTATTACTCTCAGTTGCATTAAAAATTGAGTTTCTGCATTGTTTTTTGTGGGGGGGGGGGGTACTAAATTTTGAATTGGATTTTTGGATTGCAAAAAAAAAAAAGCTTAAGTACTTAATTTTATGTATCTGATGTAAATTTTTTAAACTAAATTAACACATGAAATTTGTTATTCAAAATTCATTCTATGAGTAAATATTTATTACCATAGGAATTGAATATCATAATCTTCATGGATTATCACAATGACTTCTAAAAGTCTTCTAGGCCTAACTTCCCTTGAACAAATTGCAGGGCTAATCATAAAACCCATGTACCAACATTAAAAAAAAAAAAAAAACATGTACCCTCACAACTATTTATAATGGCAGGGAATCTTCTGCTAAGCAAGATTAACAAAATCTAAACTTTAGCCTTCTGAGTATACCTAGAGGTCTCCATCTGTAAGTATACATATAATATGGCCAATTTTTTAAATCAATTAACTATTTTAAGCTCAAATGAGGCTCAACTTGGTTGGTCTATGCCCGACAAATCGATACTTCCAACAGATTTGTTGGCATATTCCCCTCTAATATATTTTTTTTTCAGTTGATAAAGACAGACCACAACCCTTATTAGAAGGCCAAACTTGGATTCAAAATGTTTTATTTTAATAATCTCAAAATATTCAAGCGTGCCCTTGGCAAAACAGCTGGGCGATCCCAAGACTTTTGGATATAAGTAATATTACTCCAATTTCAAACATCAAATTAAACATTGGATATATAAATTAATTTAGTCCCTTATACTTGACATTTTGTGTCCGCCGGAAAGAACCATGAATCTACCCATTTTGGATGCATCTTATTTTTCTATGCAGATTTTCTTGTTCTTGTCATAAACCGGTAAAAAATACTCTTTCTGTTCATGATTCTATGTGTGTTTATACCCTTCTAGCGTGCTGGAAAGTCTTGGAAGGAAAACGTGGAAATACATTGAAATCTTCTATGATTTTCCTTGAAATCTCCTCTGTCTTTTTACTGCAAATTTTAAAGGCTCTTGTTTTCTTTTCATTCTCATGGGTCAGATTTTTGCAGTACTGCCTCATGAACTTTATGCCCACATAAATCATAGTTTTATCTCTTTCAAGTTGTTCTTCTGCCAATATCATGGCCACTATGTTTTTGTCAGAACTTAAAATTTTTATTACAATTCATTCCTGCAGGAGAGAGCCATAATATGCATAAATCAATGACATTCCCCCCCCCCCTTCAAAATTAGCTGATCTATACGCATATTGTCTCATGTAATTTTGCTGCCAAGTGCTATAACAATAGTCAAGGAACAGCTAAAACCAGAGTGTTTTCTGATGCAATAATCGTTTGTTTGAAGTGCTTAAACAAGTTTTAATTTGTCACTCTTTCCTTTATAATTGTCTACGACCTCTGGTTTTTCGAAGCAAAACGAAGGACCAAGTAAAACAAAATCCTATATAGGACGGCCCAGAACAACATTATGATCACATTTTCCCACTTCCTAAACGAATCGGTACTTATGTGGAGATTGTTCAAGATATCAAGACCTGTAATATTTGTCCCGTCCAGGTTTGATCCAAACCTATCTGAGTTCCGATACTGGTTGATCAAAAGCCCCTCATAGGGATACGTCATGGTCGAAATTTTGTTCATCCAACGCCAATAAATCGGAATGTCCTTGCTGCTCAAGAAGTAACCACAGAACAAGAAGAACAAAGCAGTGAAAGCGATAACAGCAGCATAACCCAGGATATAGTTTGGAACCACTGAGCTCACAAAAACGACGAACGAGTTGGTGGAGAGAAGGGAAACGAAGAGAACCAACACGAAGTATAGAAAAGGGCCTTGGAGCTTCAAAGCAAACCAGACGATGATGGCATAAACGGAAGCTTGCAGAACAAGAAAAGGGGTGTGAGTAATTATTCCGGCGATGGTGTAGGACGAGGCTCGGTAGGCGTTGTGGGAAGTCTCCCTTATGAAAATAAATCGTTCTTGGATGAACGCCGGCACGGCGTCGTTGGAAGAGAAGAAGAAGAGACAGACGGTGAAGATGAAGAAACTGATGCGGTTGGTGATCCCTTGTACGTTTTCTTTAGGGTTCTTGAACATGGAGGCCATCATGATGCCCATGACCGTGAGCACCATCAATCTGGACAGAAAAAGCTCAGGGGTTCGCCGGATGTTTATGAAGTTCCGCTGCATCAGAATCCACGTCTCCGCCAAGAAGGAGTTCGCAAATTTCGGACCCAGATGCTTTGGAACGCCATCTGGGGGAGTCATGTAGTCATTCTCATTCACAGTGTAGTCGCTGCTATGAGGCGTCGGTGTCGCCGCGAGGATCTCGCTCGAGTACGTGTAATACCCTGGCGAAGCATTACTACTTTCAACAGGGAAAAAAAAATACAACTCAATGAGAGATTCAAATCAAATGTTTATTTAATATATATTAGGAAAAGAAATGACTGCAAATTTACCTTAAACGATTATTCTGCAGTCTGTGTTCATTCTTAAAGCGGGAAGGTGTTAACTTCTGGAACAATCCACTATTGCCGGCATTCCAGGACCGGGGTGTATGAGGGCTTCTGGCACTTCTCACACTGTGGTCAAAATCGTCGACGGCGGAACGATCCGCAAGTCGAGGGTTTCGACCTGGGGTGGACGGTGCGACGGTGGAGAGAGAAAATTCCTGGTCAGACAAAGGAGGGGGTTTCACTCCGGTGCGGGCAAACTCAGCGAGAGCTCCGACACCAACATCACACTGATCATATTCTTGAATCACATCAATGAGATGCTCGATTGGATTCTCTCCCTTGGGGACTTTACGCCCCATGCGACCCAGATGAAGAGAGACGGCTTTGGGAGAGCCCTGAAACATGAGCTGGCCTCTGGCGAGGATGATGAGGTGGTCGAGAAGAAGCTGGATTCTGGAGGAAGGCTGGTGGATGGTGAGGATGACGGTGCTGCCACCGCGGGCGATGTCGTGGACTTTTTCGATGACGCTGTGGGCACTGGTGGAGTCCAAACCCGAAGTGGGTTCGTCCAGAAATAGAAGGGATGGTCCGTGGATGATGTCGACGCCGATCGATACACGACGTCTCTCTCCCCCGGATACTCCTCTTGTTCCTTCGTCTCCGATGTACGTGTTTCGAGTTGACTGCAACGTCAACATACCCTCAGTACCAAGTTTACAGGACACTGTTTACTTGTTAAGTTTGTATACGAAATTTATTTTTATTTGTTATATTCATTTTTTCTGATACAGGTAATTATTACTATTATTATTATGATAGTTATAAATACTGATTACTAATCGAACTACTACTAAAATTAGATCGGTAAATCATCTGGTTAAGACCGTAACAATGGGTCAACTTGAAATCAAACCAATTATTAAATGTATGTGTAAATAGTCTAACAAAATATAGTTATTTATATACTATGGACTACTATTTTTCTAAAACTCAAAATGACGTTGTCGGGGAAAAAATCTATATATATGATCCCGAATAACCTGTCCAAAATTCTTGACCAAATCAACCAGGCGTTAGTTGGCTAGTTTGACTGACCAAGATTGAGTCTTAATAGCTTGCTAGTAGCGGATAAATGAAGGGTTGGGAGGTGGTACTTACTGATAAGCCAAGCTGTTCAATGAGCTTCTCGACTCTGTGCTTCTTTTCAGCGAGAGGAAGAGGGCCGAGTCGAAAATCAGCAGCAAACATGAAAGTTTCATAGACAGTGAGCATTGGGAAGAGCCTATCGTCCTGCATGATATAAGCAGAAGTTCTTTTGATCAAAGTAGGGTTAGTATCTGTGCCATCCAAACACACCCTTCCCCTAAGGCTCCCACTTGCAATCCTTCCAGCAACACCATCCAAGAACGTAGACTTCCCTGCACCACTGGGACCCATCACCGCAGTGACACAACCCTTTGGTGCGTAGCCAGTTATGTTATGAAGCAAGTCCACGTTCTCCTTCACCCAACTGTTATCAACCTTCTTCTTCTTCGTTACTGTGTAGGTCAGACCAGAAAACTCAAGCCCTCCTGTGAAGTTCACGGGCCTCTTAATCTCTATCACAGTTTCTTGATGATCACGTCGAGGAATATTGGGTTGACGCCGAGCCATAATAATTAGAATCTGCTAATGGAAAAAGAGGGTTTTGATTATGAGAGAATGAAAGGAAGGATATGGCTATAATGCCAATATTAATGGCTCCTAAAACTGAGGAAACAAGGGGTGATGGACGATTAAAAGGAAGGAAGAAAGTGAGAAAACGACTTACGGAAGCCGGTGGGGGTTGCCTTTAGCTGATGCTTCCAAGGTTTTTCATGAAAAATCCATCTCAAGGTCGTTTCCATCGAAAATAAGACATTTTGCTTCTTGTTTTCTTCATCGCGTGTTTTGAGTTTGACGATGCTGACCATGCAACCTTCAACAAATTAATACATGTAGATTATATAAAAATATGCGTTCCCTTTGCCATATGTACGTTTTTATTTAATTTTTTATAGCATAACCGGTCACAGGTATATACCCGGAAGATTGCCACCTGACTAGATGTTTGCACATATAATATAAATTTAGATCTTCTTGTCATTTTGACGTTTACGTTGATTTACCTTACAGGCCCTCATCCAGCTTAAAATAAAATATGAATCAGTCAAATTTGGATTAACATTAAATTCCCCGGTATATATTTTTCATGTCACTAAAAATTTAATCCCAAAATCTTGACACTTTGAGATCAACCAGATTAACCTATAAGAGTTCTGTTATGAATCACATATAGAAAAAAGCCTATGGCTGCAGTTATTTCAGGTGGAAAAAATGATAGACTTTATCAGGTCTTGTGTTTTCCAAATCCAACAATTAATCCTTCGGGTGTAGTAGTTCTTTCAAAAACTTGTACTAATTACTACTTGCGGAGGAAGTGGGTGCGTATAAAGAATAAAACTGGTCTCTGATTACTAGCTTCATGTAACATGATCATTGAAATTAGAAGGCAAATGATATATATATATATATATATATATATTGGTTTTGTTGTAATGTTATGAAGAGTTCTGTTAATTGATATATATTGGCCACTAACGATACAAGACAGTAGAGTTATTGAGGAGGCTTAGAAGGAGATGACGACCACGATATAGATGGAATCAGTGAATTAGAGCATCATAAATTTGAAATTTTTAATGATTAGTTGCTCGCATGTAAATTGCAAGCTCATTTTTAATTAGCTTCAAGTCTCCATGCATGAATAAGTAAACAATTAACACGTTCGTCGAAATGGCAGGGTTGCTTTCAATGTTGTTCCTTCCAGCCAAACCAATCATGTAGTTATTATACAAGTCTCTCGTGGGATATTTAATAATCATTTTTTAATTTTATCTTTATTTAATTTTTGTTGTAATTAAAAAAAAAGTGAGAGATAAGAATGATTTGTAAATATAAATAAGAAAAAAACTTTAATGGAGTAAATTTAAAATTTTTTATCAATTTGATGTATTTTTTTTATATGTGAGAATGAGTTATAAGTAATTTATAATGAAGACTGAAATGATACATGACGTGATAAATAGTTCTCAAAAATCAAGAAAAAGAAAATAGAAAAATGACTACTAACGAAGCTAAAAATGCCAAATCCCCCAAAAGACACCTAAACTAGCATAATCCTAGAAAAATGTAAAATCTTAAAATGAAATTTTAAAATCCAAGCAAAAAGACATAAATGCCCCCATTTATAATATCTATTCAAAATTGATAAAATGAATTCAACAATTGTTACAATTAGCTCAAGTTTAGGGGTTAGGCATTTTCTTTCATGGCCATGAGGAATTTAGCATTTTTTTCAGGACATGATATTTTGGAACTTTTCCAAGATTTTCGGTTGAAATCACAACTTAGTATTAATTTTCATTCTAAAATTGATAAAATATATTCAAAATTTGTTATTGCCGTCTAAAATTTAAGAGTTAAGACAAAATTATATTTTCAGGTCATTCATAATTTTTGTGTTACTATTAAGATTTCATGAGCTATTAATAACTTTGGTTTAACAAGTAATAAGGGTAATCGTCAAAAAAAAAAAAGTAATAAGGCAACACTTTTAAGCCATTCATAACTTTTATGTATGTTTGACTACATGAGCTCTTAACAACTTTTAGTCAAAAGGTCTCATTTATTTATTTGAAATTTTGAAAATTTAAAAATTGTGATTGTTAAATTACTCAGAGAAAGTACTTAACAACTAGTTAAATGTATGTTTGCTATTAAAAAAAAACTAGTTAAATGTAGAAATTCTCACCACCAACCATAACAAGAACAACACGGCGAGCCGCCTGACTTGAAGGCACGGGAATGTGCAAGTGGTTCGCACGTCTTTTTCTGTTTGCAAAATCTACTAATTATTGATAGAAAAGAATGTATAAATATATTTTAATTATTAACAGTAATAAATAAATAAATAACAGCTGGCAAAGTCTCCATTATTTATTTATCTAAAAGAAGTTAAATAAACTGATTTAAATTCAATGAGATGTTAGTTGGGGGGGGGGTTTGCGAGTTATAAATTAAGAATGAATTTACCAATGACTGAAATTTATCTTCATAACCAAGTTGCTAAATACTACTTCTGGTCCTAATTATAAGATCTGATTGACTAATTTGAGAAGATTAAAGAAGTAAGTTAAGTTAGTTATTTGTAATAAATAAGTATTGTCATTCTTAAAATATCTTTGCTAATTAAGTGTATTGGCTAGAACTATCATCATTAGAAGGACTATCTTGGAAAAAATACATAAATATGAAAAATAAAATGGATTTGGATCTTATAATTATGACCAAATGAAAAGTCAAAGGAGATCGTATATTAAGGACCGGAGGTAGTACACAACAGCAAAAACGGATATCTCTGTTTCTCAGATGAGTCAAGCAACCAATACTATGGAATTAAGAGAGACTTTACATTGCATTCACAATTTAGATGAATATCCAAGAAGCTTTGCTTCCATAATACTCCGGTCCTAAATATGCTACAAAATGAGTTTTATATTTAGAACTGGAAGGAGTACAAATTATTCAATCAAGAAGAACTCCTCCTTGCATAATAAGATTACAAAGTGACAGAATCCAACGTTTGGACGACAGAGACCTGTGAACCAAGTCTGCATTTTCCAAACCTCGCATATGGAAAACAAGGTTATGCCAAGAAACAACAAAACATTCGAGCTCACCCGCCTGCTTCTACCTAACCTAACATACTGAAGATCATATCAAGCTGCAACTGGTAAAAGGCCACTGTCCCTGAGCAGCGCGTCCGGTGTTGGTTCTCTGCCCCGGAATAGTACAAAGACCTGTATACACATGCTCCAGGTATTAGATAAAAACATCAAGATGCTTTATCAACAAAAGGATAGTCGTATTTGTTGTGATGATTCCTAAATCTTTTTACTAACAAACTTTGAAAGAAAAGACAGAATAATAAAGTGGGGTTCAGATGTACCTCCATCGGTGCCTTGCCGCCGCCAAGAGCAAGAACGGTCTCCCGGAATCTCTTCCCTGTTTCTTTTAGGGCCTATGCAAAATGCATAATGATAGTCACAACTCAGAGGTAAACAAGTAAAAAGGGGAAACATAGCAGAACACCATGGCACGTTTCAATGTTTGACAATGGCTAATGTCTAAAATCACAAACTGTTTACAAAGTATAATGACATGAAAAAGCACCTGGCTTTGCATGGGACGAACAGACAATAAATGTCGATGGGCCAAGCTAATTATCTTCTAATTGCTAAAAAACTAGTTTGTTTTATTTACTAAACTCGCAAAATGGGAGATTTAGAAGATTAAACACATAATCTTATAAGGCAAGAACTCAATCCTTATTGACTGGGTTTTTAATGATACCGTCTTGTTATCCAATCCAGCATCCTCAAATGCAGAGAAAGCGTCTGCAGACAGAACCTCAGCCCACTGTATAACAGACAAATTCATCATTAGATATAATTAAAAGTGGATCACAATTTCAAAGTGCCTTAACCTCAGAAATGTGCTTCAGCATTAAAACAATTCAGAATACCTTGTAACTGTAGTACCCAGCTGCATAGCCACCTAACCATAGCAGAACCCAAAACATTCACATGATGTTAGGTTTCAGGGACAGAGAGTAGAAAACAAGTAACAAAGCATGGTTTCAAAAATATACAAGAAGCAGAGCAAACCTGCAAATATATGGCTAAAACTGCATAGGAACCTATCTTCTGGAAATGGAGGAAGCACTTGAGTTCGCTCAGAAACTCTCCGGTCAACGTCATAGATAGATTCAGATCCCCCGGGAACATATTTTGTATGGAGCTCCAAATCTATACTTGCGTATCTCAACTGCAAGTCATATTTTACAGGTAGTAAATCAGAAGTCATGTCATCTATTTCAAGACATAACTTATGTAGTAAGGACAGTAAAGTCAAAAACGGCAAATAAACTATGCAATCTGGATAAAATATTGAAGCATACAGGTTAAATAGTTTACTGAATAAAGCCCAAGGAAATGTCTTTATGATAAATGCAATCATAATTTCAATTTTATTACCGTTTTTCTTTATAGTATTTGTAATCAATATAATTCTGCCCTTCAAACACATACAATTACAGGAGCAGCAACAGCAACGATGTGCCTTATCTACTAGGTGGGATTAGTTATATGCATTGCACAATGCTACTATGTTCTGTCAAAATCACGTTTTTAGATAAATTGTTGATCAAAAGATCCTGTTCAATAATTTCATTGAGTGTTCTCTTTGATCTTCCTCTACCCCTCTTTATAAAACTCAAAATTATCTACTTCAACCTCCTCACCAACGCCTCTAATGACTTTCTTAGTACATGTCCTGACCACCTTAAACAATTTTTTACCATTTTGTCCTCAATCAATGCTGCGCCAACTCTTCCTTGTATATATTCATCACGAATCTTATCGTTTCTTGTATATCCATATATCAATCTACCCCAACTTTCCATTCTTAATGTCACCTTAAAGCTCAACATTCACTACCATATAATAAGAAGTTAGTTAACTTTTCTCACATACCAAGAAATGAAAATTTAGTCATTAAATGTACCCTAAAGTGATAAAATTTTCCTATTTTGCCCTTAAAGAATGTAATTCAAAAGTAATAAATTATTTTAAATACACTTTTATTATCTCTCATCTCTCTCACATGTTTAATATGGTCAAAGTAGAAAAATCACATTAATTATCTTGACAATGTCTTATAGTTCGGATCATAAATATTTATTCTAATCAACTTCTTATATTATGAACTGGGGGGAGTAGTATTGCTAATCTTGTAGCAATTCGATGCAACTAGAGACAACACAACAGGGGAAAAAATTCTTTCCTTTTCAAAGACAAGCATTTGCAGCAAGAAATTTGTACTGGAACTCTATCTCAAAGGATTGACGACAAGCATGTCCATATGTTTGTTTGTTTCCTCCGCATTTTAAATGTCTGTTAAAAGTATTATAACCCATGCTGGAAAAGGAAATTTCCTCCCTGCCCCCAAATAAACAATGAATAGAGACATCATAAACTATTCCTAATTGAAACCAAAAACAAAAATATATTCCAAGAGGACTGGACACAGGATGAATTTTTGTTCCCCTTGCACAAATTTTTTAATTACTCAATGGCCAAAAACAAAAAAAGGCAAACACTGTTTCAAGAATAGGACCAAAACTTAAATGCCAAATCAGTGGGAGTAACAGAAGTAACTTTCAACCACAAATATAGAAAAGCAATAACTAGCCAATGTACTATAATGACCTGCACAAGACTTCGACTGCCAGCACGGAAGGTCCTAGCAGCAACGAGTTTCAAATATATATCTTCAGGGATACTCTTACCAGTTTCAAAGTGCTTTGCAATTCCCATTAAAGTCTCTCTGTTAGAGGCAAAAAATATTCTAATCGTCTCAGATACATTATATTTTATTAAAAATAAAAAAATAAAAAATAATGAAATTCAGTTAAAAAAAAAAGGGTTAAACATGGTAGTATCAATCTACAACAAAAGTCACCAGAAGGATAAATTATACATATGGTTCTAAAATGGACCAAAGCACTGGAAACCACCTGTAGACAGCCCAGTGATTTTTTCCTCTAAACCAACAGATGAAGAAAGGGGAGACCATAAGCACAATGAAACGTTGAAAGAATTTGTTTGTCAGAAGCTGCTATTTACCTTCAATCAAAACTAGGCCGGAGCACGTATTATATACATTAGGTGTACATCCATGTCCGGTTAAAACAATAGTCAGGATAATAGCAACATCCTAATAGTTAAATACCACGAAACTGTATTCTTAATTACCTATGGTAACACCAGTTTTCCATGAACTGAGAAGGTAATTCAATAGCATCCCACTCGATTCCTCGGATACCAGCAACCAGACCCTCATCTTGCTTAGTAAGCATAAGTTGAAGTGCATGACCAAATTCATGGAAGACAGTCTTAACCTGATAAAAAGAACAGGAAAGAAAAGAACAACCAAGTTGTCATCCCATTAAAACAAATGACTATATGCTGCTTATTGCATGATTAGAATTTTTGATACTTTCTATTTTTTGATAGGAAAAGAAACAAAAGCAACTAAGTGAATTTCAATACTTTATTATAACTCAGCATAAAACTTAATGATCGGTGATTTTTTTTTTCTTTGTTTTGTTTTTAGGTAGTCAATGATTAGTGAGTTTGTCAGTATCGGCAGTTTCTTATGTGAGTTGTGTAACAGTTGGCAGAAGCATGAGCATGATCATGTTTAATAATATGGACCGTCTGCAATGTGAATTTTCCTGGTCGAGCTTTGGCAACCGAAAAGAGTATAAATTTGAAGGGTAAATGTGCACCCAACACTCTGATTTTATTTCTTAGGTATACCTAGAACCCTAATCTTTTTAGTTGTGCAGTTTTTCCCATGATCTATTAAATTTGGCGCAAGCTTACCCATTTCTCAGTTTTATAATGTGATTGTAATAATTTGATAAAAGGAACCAAAATTATTAATTTTAGCTCCATTGAGGGTGTGAGAGTGACATTGAGATTCTTACTTTACTCATTCTTAATAGATTTTTATCCTTCGCTATTTCTCGATGCCCTTCCCATAGGAAATAGCTCGATTATTTATAAAGACAAATGCCAAGAAAATACAATCTGAAATCCGTAAAACGTAGGAAACAATTTCTCCTAAAACATACTTGACGTTGGCGGACCTCCTAACTGATATAATGGTCCGCTGCTGGGAGTGATATCAATTTGACACTGATGGACATGGGCCTAAAGCCCAGTGTTTAGATGCAGAACACGTGAGGAAGGGGTGTTTATGGTATTTATGAATGACAGTTATATTATATAATAGGAGTTAGGGCTATCGTATGGGCATGGAAATTGCGAAGAGTGAATTGTGAGGAGAGTTTCTGTGCCTCTCGAATGCACAGTTTGGTTCTGTTCTTTCTTTGCTTGTAGACCTCCATTAGACCTACACTCTGTGGAGGAGCGTTTTCCATTGCATAACACATATATCCAGATTCTGTGTTCCATTAGACATTCATATCTAGGAGTCACAGATTCCTAAGTTGAGCATTCTGTCTAGTAGTCAGATAAAGCCAACAGATAAAAATCAAACACATCATTTACTTAATGTTGTTTTTGGATTAGGGAGTATTTGAATTTGATTCATATCCAAGTAAATTTTATCATAATTCTTTAGAATTTCAAATCCTCATTATAACCTAGTTATTTCGAAAAAGAGCCCTAACAAAGGATTTTAAGGTATTAGAATTTAAAATTTTTTATATTACCAAATCAAAGGATTTTAAATACACTAATTTTAAATGTGAGATTTTAAATCTAAAATCCAAATCAAAATCCATATATCCAAATGAATTCTAAGGGAATTTTTAATTTTTGCCCATTCTTTCCTCAGAAACTTCAATATTTGAAATATGTCCTAGCATATAGAGCACCGAGGGAAACCATATATGTATATTTTAACTGAATATTAAGGCGTGGGAACTTAATGAATGCCAATCTAGTCCAGCCTCTGGCAAAGTGCCTAAATCTTCCAAGTGCATCAGATCGAAACACTCCCAGTAGCAATTAGTATAGAAATGAAATTCTTAAATGGTGGAATATATAGATAGCTTAGTATAAGCTGCATATTATGGTTGTTTTACACGTCACTCTATTAACAATTGCAGCTCCAAAAGATAAATAAACAAGCACAATGATGAAAATTGAAATCACCTCACCAAATGTCATTAAACTTGGCTTGTCCCCTACAGGTGGTGTCTGACTACACACGATGTTGGCAACAGGCAACCTTGCAGAGGTACCATCACGTGATAATACACGACTGCGAGCAAAAACTTCATCTGTCCATGCACCTTGTCCTTTTTCAGGACGGCTATATGGATCAAAATAGAAGTATGCAATAGGACTGCCTGAAGAATCTTTAACACGGTAGAATCTGACATCTTTATTCCAGGCCTATACCAGAATATTCATGAGTTAGTTTTTAAAATAGATGGTACCCAATACAAGGAACTAAGAATATTTGCATTTAATTACCGGTGCTAGGCCATCAGCTTGCTCAATTTCAATGTCAAAAAGTGTCTTTGCAAGGTTAAAAAGTCCATCCATAACCTTAGGCAGAGAGAAATATGGACGCAGTTCTTCCTACATGAGACAACACCAGAAATATGAGCTTTCTGGTGCAGATAAAAAGGTTTCTTGATAACAAAAGAAAGGCTAAAATACAATCAAAAGTAACAACCTCGAAGTAGTCTGTTCATTATCCTAGAATGATTAATAGCTTCAACAACAAAGTAAGAGATGAAATATGATTAAAGGAATTAGAACCTTGAAACAGTCTATTCTTTATTCAATGGACCAAACAAAAGACTAACAGGCCATCAACTAGGATTGAGGAAGATATACTTAACATGATTGTCAAAAATAAAACGGGTGACTGTCAACTCTGTCCAGCTCGAAACCTTTCAGAGCATTCAAATCACCTAACCAATGACAGATGTTGACACAATCAATTGGACCCATAACAGTGGCCCATCAAATTTTCTCCTGCTCTAATTAAACCCTCTGCTGTACTCTTATTCTGAATTTGAAAGGCATAACAGAACAAACATGATGAACTCCTCCAAAAAATAAACGTTGAATAAAATTTGAACAGTCTTGTAAACATTCCAAAATTGGCTATCATGTCTCCAGTCAATGGTCACTTCATGGCTCCAAAGTGTCCTATTCATGGCAAATTTCTATCTATGCAAGCATGGGAGCACGTGCGTGTGTGTGTGAGAGTGAGAGAGACAGAGAGAGCAACCTCATTAATGTCAAATTTTGATTCGTGGAGCCTCTCACTCCAAAAGCCAATATCCCAATGCGTCAAATCATCAGCTTCTAGTGCACCCTGGCTTTTGGAGAATTTCTTGAGGTCTTCCAAATCTGCAGGTAAAAACACAACACTTGTATTCTTGCATGACAAAAGGAAAGGACTAAAATAATAATAACGGGAGTTGCATTTTTTAAAGAGACCATAACTTACTTCAAAAACATCAGTATTCTAAGATCCATAGTTCTTTACTCTATCTAAGAGAACATGTTTTTCTTAACTACCAACAGAAATATTTGGGGAAAAAAATGGAGAATCCAGCCATCCATTTGAAACAAAAAATGGGAGAGATATTTGAAACAAAAATTGCCCACATAAAACCAAGAAGAATCCAAGAACTAGATGCAATTTAGAGTATGATCCGAACATCAAAACAAAACACATTTGAAACTACCTTGCACAGCAGGATCCCAAGAAGCTCTGCGAAGCTTTTCTAGAAGTTCTTCTGCTTTATCAATAGTAGCCATTTTAGTTGCCATGCTTTCCTGTAGGTTAGACATTAGCAACCCATAATAGGACTCGGTGTAATTCTTAATATGAAATTATTATACCTCGGCATAGTTTTTGTAGCTGAGAAGCCTGGCCTTCTCCAACCTAAGCTTTAAAATTTGGTCAATGATTTGTGTATTATCCAAATCTCCACTAGATGCTCGTTTTACAGATGCCCGATAAACCTCCTCTCGCAAAGTTCGATTCCGAGCATGTTGCCTAACAGCCCCAAGACTCGGAGCATCTAATGTGATTACCCAAGGCCCATTCTCAGCTGTTGCATTTTCATGCCCCTGCAGTCATGGGTCATATTAGCATTGATAAGGTGGTCAATTTCCACGAGTTCAGGAATAAGTTATAACTCAACTGAATAACTAAATGCGTAATAATAAATATTAGAGAAAATGACAAATAAAGACCCCTCAACGTGTGAAATTGCTAAATAGGTTCCTCAATATGAAAAATGGCTTTGAGAGACCCAGTCCTATATTGCAAATATCAAATGACAGTGAAATGTCCAAAGTGCCCTTTTTTCCCCTCTTTCTTCCTCTCCAGATCTCCTTCTCTTTCCTTCTTTTCCTCTCTCTCTTCGTCCTTCTCTTTGCTAGTGGCTTTACCTTCACCGTCCGATGTAATAACACCATTTTTGACAGATTTAGAGTACTTGGAATTGTGATGGTGCATTAGGGCGGGATTGGAAGAGGGTTTCAAGGATTATGGAGGACGTTTTTGGGATTTGAGGGATCTACAAGGAGTTGGGAATTGGGATTAGAGGAAAAGAGTGGTAGTGTTTACGGTGGGGTTAGAAGGTGGTGATGTCAACAGTAAGGATGAGAAGGGGTTGGATCCAAGTAGTAATGTGACAATCATCATGAAAGTTTCGGAAAAGGTGGATTTTAGTGTAAGTTTCTTATAAATATTAAAATTGCCACTGAAATGGATAGGAATTTTGAGCTTGTAGTTACTACTTGGTAATCAAAGAGGTTGTTAGTTTTAATTTTCATATGTAAATGATTGAGCTAATGGAATAAAATTATATTGAATGCAAACATGATTTTCCTATCTCTTGCTAGTAGCTTCATAATATTTTTCAAACATGATTTTCTATCACTCTTTTGAATTCAAATGACTAATTGTAGAAACTGGTTGTTGTCATTTTAACATAAAATCTTAACTAAAAATTCTGTCATTTTAACATAGAAACTTAAATTCCTATAAATTGCTTATCAGAAGTTGTCATTCACTTTACTAAACTTGTCATGAATTGTAGTTTTTGATAAGCATGAAGTTGGTCTTTCAAGCTTGGGTGGAGCTTTTGTTCTATAAGTCATAGATATGTTATATTAGCATGGATGAGATTGTGGAATAAAGAGAGATTGTGGATAATGAGAGTTTTTATATGAAGAGTACTATATTAGCATTACATGTTTTGCAAAAAATTAAATATGCAAGCTCCATGGTTAACATATTTTCATTTCTCCCATTGCAAATCAATGGGTTGGGAAAAACATGGAAGAAAGTCATGGTTCATGAGAAGAAGAATGAAGTCGGAGGAGAGTAGAAGAAAGAAAGAGAAGGAAGAGAAGAGAGAGAGAGAGGGGAAGTCAGAAATTTTTTACAAAAGAGAGAGGGAGAGGGAGAGAAGGACGAAGAGAGAGAGGAAGAGAAGAAGGAAAGGAAAAGACATGGGGTGATGGAAGAAAGAGAAAAAGAAGGGCATTTTAGTCATTTGGGCTTCATTTCACAATTGTAATTTAAGACCCAGTCTCTAACAGCATGTTAATTTAGGGACCCATTTCACCATTTCACATATTTAAGGGTCTTTATTTGTTATTTTCCCTATTATTTCAACAACGCATACCTTAGACACTGCACTTTGTGCAGCCAATCCAAGAGCAGTAGCAGGTAATCCTTCTATCTCTTTCTTATCTGTGATCAATTTTTCAAACTTATTTGTACCATCCAAAACATTCTCCCCAAATTTTTGTGATAACTTTTCCAGCTCCTGCATACGAAATCATGGTAAGTACACAGAGGTGAAAGAAAAAGCAATGATAGTTGAAAACCAATAATGATTATAATTTTTTTAAAAAAAAACAGAGAGAGGAGACTAGAGAGAAAGAGAGATCTATGAGAACAGAGGGAACTAGAGAGAGAACAGAGAGAAAGACGAGAGAGAAGAGGAATCTGAATCTGAAAATTCCTATTAACTTTCATCAACAACCTCACAGTACCTCTATGTCCACAGTCACCGAACTTCACAGCACATGTGGACTGTTTTAGTAAGATGTTAATCCGCAAAACCCAAAAAACTGGAACTTAAATTTTTCAAATATTCATTATGGTTCATTATGGTTCCTATGCTTTCTTTATTTAGATTTTAACTTTTCTACGCTGGGACTAGCAATACCAGTTCATGCTGCTTATCTTGTTCAAACTTTCAAACTATGGAAGATTACAATCCCATGCCTCAACTTCCACCATTCAGAAGTTCAGTTGGTTCCATATAGAAGAGACAAGAATTTTAACCAAAACCTAACGCTCACATTCTAGAAAGTAAAAATAAAAAATATCTACAAGTAAACAAGGAGGAAGAAATTTCACATGTCACATATAGCAACTTTTCATACTTTCACTGTTACAAAAGCTAACCTGCTCAATTTTATTAAACTGCTCTCTTTTATCATCTTGGAGAGCAAAACCAGCAAGAACAGCCCCCTTTATTTGGCCTGCAAAGACACAAGTAAAATTGCCACTTTATAAAAGATTACGCAAGTCCCACACAATATATTTGTTATGTCCAAAAGTAGAAAGGAAGGAACGCTCTGAAATTATGCGTCAGCATATAACTTATTTAACAGCTTGCAAGACAATCCCTGCAGATATTGGAGAACACAAGTTAGACACCAATAAGTAGAATACAAAGTCAGACACTTAAAGCTAAAATGTCCAGTGTCATATAACAGAGAAAATTCATGAGATAATTCACACCAAAATGTGTTCATCAAAATTCGAATACCCATCATCTCTACAGCTAACACAAGATTATCAGAGTTCGGAGGACAAAAAAACCAAAAATAATAGGCGAAACATTTTCTGTTTAGAGGGCGCCAAGGGGCAGCTAGAAGCCTAGAACTACCTCATTCGACCCAAAACCTAACTCATCCAACCATCTAATCTAATTCAGGAGAAAATTAACATCTGACTAAAATTAAAAGAAGTACGAAAAGAAAATTTATCATAAAACCGCAGAAACATTCTCCAAGTTGTGAAATAAGCACACACAACATGTGAACATGCACTTATATGTAACCCAGAGAGCAATTAATGCAACTAAGCATGAAAAATTAACATGCCAACACAGAGTAAACAATCACAAGAACAATAGCATGAGAGATTTAAATTACCGACTTTCAACTATACGTTTCCGAGCATCAGTTAATGTCTTCCAGTCAGGAGATTCTCGAATAGCTTTGAATGCATTATAGATAGGTTTGCTTTGCCGCACCCTAAGAAGAAATCTAACATTTTCTGGCTGCAAACCACAGTTAAGCGTTGTTAGCACAACAAAAGTAGTGCCCACCTAATTCCCGAAAAGGGTACTAAAGTACTCATTTGATCAGCCAGTAGATATAGATAAAAGGAAACAGATTAACATCGCGTAATATGAGAAATGCTCAAACGCCAAGAGTGATGCAAGTACGCGTCTGACTTCTCTCCTCTAGTCTCTGCTGCCAGTCCTTTCACACAGTGACGTCGTCGTTTTCGCTCCCAGACAGAACCACGCCTGCCTGCCACTCGCCGGGGTTTCGCAATTCGCATACTTCAATTAGCACTCGCCACGTATGCTAACGTGGCGAGGGGCTAGCGCGGATTGTTCTGTCTTGTAGTTCAAACGACGTCGTCTAGGGGCAGAGGACAGGCAGCAGAGAGAGAGTGGAGGAGAGAAGAACATCAGTCTCCGTAAGCATTGCATGGGACATGAAGGTATGGCATTAAGAATGCATAAGCTTGGCTGACCAAAAAGATGACAACAAAAACCGAAAAATACCTGAACATCTTCAATGGCAGAACGGAGGTCGGGATTATCCTTGACACCCTTCAGATGCCTGACAATTCCCTCAACAACGAAGAACCGGTCTAAAATCCTCTCCAATGGTTCCACCAGCTTGGGCCACGAAGGCTCCACGGTACGCTCCAATTCCTCCAAATCAACTTCCTAAAATCCCACATTCATGCATGCGGTCAGAATCGTAAGAAAGAATCCAACATGACACAAGGCCCAAAAAAAAAAAAAGACAAAGAAAGAAGCTCCAAACCAGCTTCTTCTGGAGGACCCGAAACGCAGGTCGAACGTGTTTAGCCTCGACAACATCATAAGGAGGAAATTCAAAGTCCCTAAGTAGTGGGTTTCCTTCAGGAGTCTCCTCTAGTGGAGGGATAGCCATTGATGGTGCAGAAACTGAAGAGCCAGTGACGGAGCGAGAGAAGGATAGAGGTGCATTGGTCTTGTGAATGGTGTCATCAGGGTAGAAAGAGAAGGAAGAAGACGAAAGAGGACAAGTATGAGATTCGGGGAAGTGTTTGGGGGCTTTGGAGTAAAGAAGAGAGTGAGGAGTAAGTGGTTGGATGGAACAATAGGGAGGGAAGCGCGTAGCCATGAGCAAGCTCATTATAAGAAGGGCACTTAGCAGAGATCGATCTCTCATCCTTTTACTTTTTTCTATCAATGCTCTGCAAGAAAAATCTTCGGATGGGCCTTAGGCTTATGTTATAAATCTATGGTATTCCCTTGAACTTCATCAACTTCGGAGGAGAAGGAGAAGTTTGTCTCTCATCCTTTTACGTTTTTATCTTTCATAGCATAGAGGGTCACTGACATATACATGCCAGGAAGATTGCCAGTTAAATAGATGTTTGTATATATAAATCTATATCTTGTCGTTTTGATGTATTTATATACGTTCATGGTTAACTTAAAAGTCCTAATTTAGATTAAAATAAAATACTCCAGCTGATTATTTACGTGGAGGATGCTGGGATAATCATTCATAGAGATTGGCTAGTTGTGACTAATTATATGTATCGAGAAGGCATGACCACATCTGATTATTAATTAGCTAAGTTTTCTCATAGTATAGGTGAAAATTTTTATATTCTTAATCAACCTCTACTTCTTTGCCAAGAGGTAGAAGTTGATAAAGAAAGCTAGAATTTTTTTGACTGGTTCTTGTATTGCTCTATTGAGGTAATCATATTGATTTCAGCTTTTCATTCAAATTAGAAGGCAAATGATATATTTTGGTTTCGTTGTGATGTTTATGAAGAGTTCTGTTAGCTGGCATTTCTCTTGTTTGTTTTATTTTATTCCTTATTCCATTTGGTTTATGCTCAAGATGGGAAATATTATTATGTTAATTATTCTTCTCGGTCATTATTATAATTCCTCATTCAACATATAGAGAATGAATGTTTCTGCACCTGCAGGCCTAAAAATGATTTAAATTGTACTACATTATTATCTAACAATTGTAGATTTGAGTTTCAAATTTCGAAATTCCATGGACCTTCATTATATTTTATATACAAGTATGTATGTAATATATATATATATATATATATATATATGTATATATCAAGTTACAACTTGTTTTTTTAAATTCTATATAATAAATTTTGTATCGAAAAGTACTAACAAATTTAAAATATTCATAAACTTAGATTTTAACAAATTAAAGAGCTGGCAGGTATAATAATTTTAAGTATCCATAATACTTTATTTTAATAATTGTTAAAAGAAATTTTAATGTCCGAACTTATTAATTATTGTTAAATTAATATGCATCGCACCAATGAGCCATAGATTTTATATTACATATTGATACGGTATCTTTATTCTTTAACTATCATTAAAAAGGAAGTAATGTAGAAGTTACGAGTGGAAATTGGTTGGCAATTAGAAAAGGGTATATTAAGGGAAACTGTCCATACTGTGGATAGAGTGGAATTTTTTTCCTAGGTTCTAGGTTTAATTCAGGGAGCACATTCTGTGCTCATTAAAAAAAAAAAAAAGAGAGCATAGAATGGTAATCACAATCTGTACTATCTAAATTAATTAAGGATGGTTCAGATTTAATTTAATTTTTTTATTTTAAATAATTGTCTGTTTTAATAGATGCATAATTTCAAAATAATGATAATGTCATAAATGACTCTTAAAAAATAAACTTATCTTTAATAAAAAGTAAAGTTTAAATTTCGTTATAGTGACAAGCACACAATACTGCTTACTATGGTAAATATTGAATGAGAACTCTTTAATTTATGCATATAACCGACCATATCTAGTAAGATAAAATTTGTTGTTGTCACAATTTATCCCTAACGTATGCTAGATACTGTGAAAAATGTGAGCAAAAACCATAAAACTTTATCTGGGGCGGTTATCAGCACTTGGGCGGAGTACCATGCGGTGGCAAATTTGGTTTATTAGTAGCTATCAGCATTTAAATAGTTAAGCATGTTCCAGAAACTTGGTATTTGAAGGCTCCAAGGCATATGTAGCTATACATTTCATTAAGACATTCAAGGTCAACAAGTTTTACTAGATCCGTACATATTAATTGAGGCTCAGAACTAATATTCATGAAAATCTCATCCTCCTCTTTTGCCAGTGAATAAAACTTTATTCCCTTGAAAATGTTTGACATTAGCACATCAGTGTAACCTGCCAAATAGCAAACAAAATACACGAGTGAACATCAGACTGTGGATGATGAAATTTTGCCAAATTCAATGCACTGCAAGGTCCACCGCAGTACAGAATACATGAGTTAAAATTAAAAAGAAATTCGTATTTTCTTGAATTGTTTAAATTAGATGATATCATGCAACTGTGCACCAAAATTTGATGACATAAGGATCTTGTAATTGACATTAACAAGAGTAAAAACTAGGACTGTTGGTTATGTAACTAAGAATCAGAAGTATAAAAGCAGTCATTATGATTCACATTGCATATCCAAACATTATATATATATTTTTTCGAAGGAATCTTTCTTTACACTAATCTTCAGAAAAAATCACACCTGAAGGGAATTTATTTTAGTTCTTCTCAGTTCTTGTACTTCATGGTTGCTTTATCAAAACCAATTGTTGGAAATTGTTTGGCATACTCCTCAACATCATGGCGGAGTTTTGCAACCTCTGATTGGATGTTAGGGGACTGCAAAGTGGTCACAAAGTCCTTCAATTTTGTACCTGATTCAAGAATTCAACAGCAACCCCATGTTAGGTCTTTCAAGCACCCAACAAGACTACAGCAAAAGTTTCATAGGCAGTCCAAGATAAAACAGGCTCAAATTCAGAAAGCATATATAACGTATATACCTTTGGTTTCTGCCTTAATCTTCACAGCCAAATTTACCGCTGCATCGAAAAACTCTGCTACCTTAGCAAAATCCTCCTCAACAAATCCCCTAGAAGTAAGAGCAGGGGTTCCTGAAATCCACAACAGCTATCTGAGTAATTAACTGAAGATAATAAAAGCAATAAATAAGCAATGAAGACCCTGTACCCATCCTGATGCCACCAGGAACCATAGCAGACACATCTCCAGGAACTGTGTTTTTGTTAGCTGCAATGTGAACTGATTCCAACACCTTCTCGACTCTGGAGCCATCAATTCCCTGCACAAAGGATTAAAAACAGTGATCTTGTGTTAAAACTAGCTCTCAGAATGACAAATTATAGCTTCCTCTTATGGATCTCACATGCTCTACCTTTATTCAAAAAATCCTTGAATTACATCCAGATGACAATAAAGTAACAAGTCAGATTTATGAACAAAAGTCTAGAACCTAGAAATAATTCATAAATGGAAGTTAAAAGCAATTGTTGTTACCTTGTTCTTGAGATTCACCAGAACCAGGTGATTCTCAGTTCCACCAGAAACTAGATCATAGCCCCTTTCAGCGAGAGTCTGCAAAATTACTAAGATTTCAGCGTTAAATTACAAGCATCACCCTCGTCCAACCAGGAAATAATGAACCATTATTGAATAGATTGTGTGTATGTGAGGAGGATGCCCCCCATTATAACGTTCTCTGTTACCTGTGCAAATTTTGCGCAATTGCTGAGAACTTGCTCTTGATATGCTCTGTACTCCGGAGTAGTAGCCTGCATCCACACGAGATTAAAACAATAAGTACTGAAATATGGTCTTTTGGAATTACAGACCTCTGGCCGTTAAACATGAAACTTCTCCAAAGCATCTATTTGGCATTTCTGGAGTCTTGTCACAATCAGTTAAAATAACCTAATCTTTAATGTTCAAACATTAAAGCTGGCATCACTCAAATTATGTCACCCTTCAAATAAACCTCATTAACGAACCATTTGAATAGTAAGATATTCTGTGCGAAAGTGAAAAAAGATTAAATCAGTACATTGTATTTTTTTCAATAAGTTGCAATTCTGCAGGGATCATCACAATTGTAAGAGAAAAATGAAGCTCGTGATTATCTTCTACCATTGTGTACCTGTTTCAATGCAACAGCCAACCCAGTAATAGTGTGGTTGTGAGGACCACCTTGTAAACCAGGGAAGACAGCCTGATTAATTTTGTCCTCATAGTCATACAACACCTTCAAAAGAATGAGTTAGTGTTAGGATAGGTTATTGAAAGTACTAACTGGCCTGATAATGAAAAAAAAGACTTACTAAACATTACAAGTTAAAAAGTACACAAATCTCTCAAATGAAAATATTCAGGAATTTACCTCTTTTCCTTGTTTGTCGGTTCCTTTCACCCCCTTCCTGTAGAAAATCATAGCTCCACGTGGACCACGAAGTGACTTGTGAGTTGTGGTAGTTACAACATCCGCATAATCAAAAGGTGAAGGGATAACACCGGCAGCAACCAACCCACTGATGTGTGCCATATCTGCCAACATGATTGCTTTCTGTTTATCACACACCTGTCACATTCTCAAAAAGTTAACCCTGGCCTCCCACGTAGTAATTTGAAGCAAACTGTGAAACCTAGGGTCATTATATATTTTATATTATTACCTTGCGTACACGATCATAATCATATAAACGTGCATAAGCACTCGCACCAGCAACTATTAATTTTGGCCTGAAGAGAGCGGCTGATTTCTCCATCTGCATGTCAAAACATTCCACGTCATTAAGCACCTTTTTCTGACACACAAATGATGGCTATATCTGACTCACTCGTGGCAAATCGAATCAGAAGAATTCTTAGTTACTCAGCAAACTTGTTTTGTGAAAATAACAGAATGGATCATTAGATGAGTAAGCTTTCAGACTGCATTTTAAAAAATAGAGATACAATGACAGTAATCAGTAATACGTGCGTGTGTTATGAAATTGTCTGCCATTTCAATTAGTGATGAAACTTGAATCTCGAAGTACATACAGATTACGATCAAACATGAGTGTGATCATAATAAAATAACAACAATATACCTGATCATAGTCGATGTATCCGGTGCTTTCGTTCAATCTGTATGGCATTGTCTCGAAAAATATTGAGACTGCCGATATCTTTTTGGTGTCAGTCTGCGTAGCGGAAATGGTGGCAGCGCCAAAAATGTTAATGATTTATTTAGATAAATAACCGGATGATAGTGTAATGAACAGAGAATCATATACAACAGCAGCAGGATTGAAGTTGAAAATACCTGGTATCCATGAGAAAGATGCCCCCCATGAGGAAGGTCTAGTGCCATGATTCTCTCGTGAGGTTTTAGCAATGCTGTGTAAACATGGAAATTTGCAGGAGACCCAGATAGGGGCTGCACGTTCACTGCAATTTAGAGATCATATTGACATATGAGTGAACTTACCCCCGAAAAACTTCAAAAGAGCTCATGGAAAATCCGATTTAAATTTTGACACGCAAAGTCCATCGGAAACTACAAAGCTGAGATTCTTAGTTTAAATGTTTATCCATAATTGTGCATTGCTAGTTCCGATTTTATTGGAGAAACAGTAATGATGATGATAAAAGAGTAGAGATGCAAAAATTCTTACTTATACCAAATACACTACTATCGACAAAGAATAAAAACAGTTACTACAATCCATATAGAGGAAAATTGTTGACTTTTTCTTTGACTGATATGTTTTGTCTTGTGAACTTGCCTCCCCATTTAGCTGGGTCCAGCCGAAATGCCTCCAGGGCACGCTTCTGGCATAGTGTTTCTGCCATGTCAATGTACCTTCAAAATGGAATATCCAGAGCATTGAAATCGATCCGAACTGTTACTTAACAATAAATCTATGATACTGACCACAGTATCTTATGCATGAATCATCAACAGAAAATCATGTAGAAAGTAAAAGAATGACGTACTCATTTCCACCATAATATCTGGCACCAGGGTATCCTTCACTATATTTGTTAGTCATGATGGAGCCAACAGCTTGCATTACAGAGACAGAAGTAAAATTCTCTGAAGGTATCAGTTCCAACCCCTTCACCAGAAGACAATAAGTCAATCATATGAACTAACGGAAAATTTAAATGCCAGTTCTGAAAAGTACAAAGTGACTACGGACTCTTAATCTGGAAGATGAATTTTAATTGTGTGTTCCTTACTATGTAAAATACTACAGTCGGGTTCTCTTTCAAAACTCAAACAAATTGAGAACTGAATTTGAAGTGTAAGCTGCCGAAATTGGCCATAAAAATACAGGCTCAAAAGATGTAAACTGATACTGCCAAGAATACCTTCCATTGTCTAGCTTTCTCGAGCTCAATTATATCTGCAATCTCAGGGTCAACAACCTCAAGTGGAGCATTCAATTGCTTCGGCCACTGCAAAGGAAATGCTCGAAGTCAAACATCAGAACCAATTAACATAGACAAAGAACTGCACTCCCTCCTATGATTAAAATCCAAGCCTCTAATCTTGAGTTAAACTTACTGAAACACCGGATCTCTCCTTGTCATACACAGCTTCATCGGGCAAAGACGACTGCAAAAATGAAACCGAATCTGAGATAAAATACAAGAAACGAGGAAACAAGGAAGGATTTGAATGAAAATTCTCTGGGAAGCAAATACGAAAGACATATGAGAACCTTGTAGTAAACAGAGCCGGCACTGAATAGAGGGCGCAAAGGCTTGTCGACAGAAGATGAGAGCCTGCGAAGAGCCATTGCCATTGCCATCCTTGTGGCTTTCTTCCTCAGATGCAGAGAGAAAGTGAGGGATTTGTGAAATGGAAGAAAATTGAATTTTAGTTTGGAGGTCTTGTCGTTCTCCTAGTTTGGTGGTTGATAATCCTCTGCTTATCCCACACTTCCCTATGCCGCATTCGTTTGCGGTTGGCGCCACTGAAATTTACTAAAATTGTGTTGGATTTTTCTTTTTATGATTTTATTTCATGCTTTTAATGTACACCATAAAATATTTTTTCTTAACTATCGCTCAATTGTCGGGTGAGGTAATATCTGGGCAAATATCTAAAGTTCAAGCCTTTATGATGTGATATTATGATTTTATCTTAACATTTTAATATGAGGATTTCATTTGTTTTTGAAAGACTCGTTTATAATATAATAATAATCGGGTAAAATAATTGGATGTATTTATTATAGATTATTTAAAAAACAAAAGGAAGAAAATATATTAAAATATATTCTTTTTAATAAAATATTTGCATTATTTCCGTCAACTGAGGTAAAACAGGATGTCTATAAACATAATATTATGTATAAAAATTAAATAAATTCACTTTTGGTAAAATCATGAATATAATCTCTTTTAAGATATAGAAAAAAAAATTTCTAATAATTAGATTCATTTTATTTATAAATAAAGACTAAAAGTCATACTTTCAATTACTTAATTAAAAACAAGATCTTATACCATTTGCGCTAATTTAAATTGGTGAGAAAATTAAACTTTTTAATGCCAAAATGTGAGTAGTAAAGAAGACTGTAAATAAATATTTTAGTGTTTAGAAAAATGTGAACTGAGTTATTTTTTCAAATGAGAAAATCAGTATTTTTTGTAATGTTTCAATGCTGCTGCTGTTGTTATTATTATCATTATTATTTCAAATTTCAAGATTGTAATTGGCTACACGATTTAGCTTTATCATTTTTTTACCAGCAGAATTTAGCTTTATGATCAAATTTTATTATTTTATATTAATATAATTCGCAAGAAGTTACTGTTTTTTACGAGTTAGTATTTTTGTCACATACTTCTCAAAAATTAGATTTTTCTCCCAGTTAAAAATTAATATTCCTCTGGTCCTAAATATAAAATATTTATATTAGTAGTTATTTTTCTGATGTATTATCCTCAATTAAATTCTTATTTCACTGCCATATTTCTTTTTAATTGTGTGTGTCTCATATTCACCTTTCATTGCTTTTGTATAGTAGGGTACAATTCCCATTTTTTTTCACTGAAGCGGTGAAGCCTCGCATTATTCTTTATTATATCACATTATGATATTAAAAATTAATATTTATTTCATGATGTAATATCTCGCCGTAAATGATTATCTATCCATACAAATTAAAAATATAAAACAATTTATTTTATTTTAGAATTTATTATCACTCTATATAATAAAATTTAAAAATAAAAAAATCTGCTGTGGGTCCAAACGCCTACTTTACTGCATACATTAATATTGATGATTGATTGATGATGATGACTATTTTTATTAAAATAAAAAAAAGGATTTAGCTTCAAATTTCATGACCGTGTTGTGAAAATGTTTGGATGAAGGAAAGGGACAAAGTGGAGACACAAAATAGAAATTTATGTGGAAATAAACAAAAATGTTTGTGAGAAATAAAAGGGACCAGGAAAGGCCTATCCACATTGAACCATTCCTTGGCCACACAGTCTCGTCGGGTCTCATGATAGGGTTAGTCTCTCTAATTTGCTTCAAGAAGCGCCACTTGGCACCAATCCCTTTTTAATCATTTTTCCTTCATTTTTTTAATTCAAATCAATAATATCAATATATAAAAGATATCTGGCTTTTATTAATAATTGAGTTGAATGAGAACTGGAGAAAATCGATTTTTATTCCATAAAATAAAAAGCTTTTTGAATGGGGAAAAAAATTTACATTACTTGAGTTACTTTTGGTCCAGCCTAACAATATTCAAATTTAATTAAGTAATACTACCTCTAGTCTTTAATATAAAAACTTATTTAATTTTTATTTTGATCCTAAATATAAAATCTCAATTTACTTTGTCTCTCATATTTAACTATTTTTTCTCAATGTAGTTCTTGTAATAATAGTAGTGAGGATAGTTTATGAAAAACAACACCTATTTATTACAAATAAATAAATTAAATAATTTTTTTAATCTACTCAAGTTAATTAATTGGCTGTTATATTAGAAAGAGGAGGTAGTATTAAATTTCAGATAATTGTATAAAAATATCACGAGTATAATTAAATTATAATTACTTGTTGGGCCTTCTGAAAGAGGGATTGGGATCCATTAAAATAATCAAGGCCCATAACAGAACATGTATCACAAAAACTCTTATTGAATTCGAAGGATCCATTGTATCACAAAAAAAAAAAAATGGAGGGATCCAGGTAGACCCGCCATTTATCCCTGACGAATCAATACTCATGATGAAAACTTGAAACTCAAATGATTTAAAAATAAATTTAGTGTTGCACCAAAAATATTAAATATCAGCTAAGAGATATATTTACATTTAATATTTAATTATGTCTCAAATACAATTGCCTATGGTGAAAGAAAACACATGTTCTTTTTTTTTTGGTTGACTTAGGGTATCCACTATTGGTAACAATAACTAATCTCTTCATACTCTAGACCTTTTGAAGAAAGGTATTCTCCTATTAAAGATAATCATATTTAAAATATTGTCGAGTACTAAATGTAAGCACCTCTCCATTAGGAATTTGAACCTTAATTCGTCACGTTGTGAGGAATTAGCTCTTTTAACTAAGTCTAACCCCATTGGTTTTTAGTGTTAAAAATTATATTCTATTAAAACAAACTAAAGATTAACAACAAAAAGGTCCAGAAGAAAATCAACAAAGCAAAAGGGCTGAAACCCAAACAATACAAACCTAAACCCAACAACTCCACCATCGCAGACACTAATCCTAAACCAAGCCAGAGCGAGGAAAGTGGAGGAAAGAACTAAAGCGCACACATTTGTACCTCAAATATGCATATCCTTTGAGAATAAGGGTGCAATATATGTTTAAATTGCGTCAATTAAAATTTGAATTATAATCGAATTAACGAATATTTCATCTTATAATTGGATGACATATAAATTCATCCTGTTACTCCTTCTGGCACATATAAAGCTTCCTACCTTTTTTAAAAACATAAAGCTTCATACCTACGCTTAATGAGTTCGTTAATGTTATGCATTAAAACAAATACAGTGAATATGCATCACTATGCAAAAGAGAACGTATTAATATAATAAAAAGCATAGGTTGAAAGTCGCACTATTCGTAAATCAGCAGCAGTAAGCAGCACAAAATATCCTAAACTGTGTAAATATATAATTTAAGAGTCACCATATCCTGACTCGAAACTTACCATATACTACCTGATCCTTAATACTCCTCCGGTCCTTAATATAAGACCCATTTAACTAATTTGATTAGATTAAAAAAGTTAGATAAGTTAGTTAATTATAAGAAATGTGACATGTTTTTTCTAAAACACCATAATCATCTTTTTTAATACCCCCTCTCTCTCTTCTACTTGATTATGATTGGGAAGTATTCATAGGGGTAATGTAGAGAAAATTGATAAATATGAGAAATGGGTCTTATATTTAGGACAAAAACCAACTCAACAATTAGGTCTTATATAAAAGACCGGAGGAGTATAAGAACTAGTTATGAGTTAAATTTAGTCCTAATATAATATCTCAATTCACTTTACCTTATATCTTTTCTTAAAATATCCCTATTAATTGTAATTCTCACCAATAGATAATTTCAATCATATCTAATACACATGATTGAAGAGGTTTAGAGAGACCAACATATATTTGTGACAAATAACCAATTTAACTAATTTTTTTAATATCTTCAAATTAATTATTTAGCTCTTATATTGAGAATCAGAAATAGTATATCCTAATAAATCATGGAATCACATGATTATTCAAGACTTATTGTTTGTGTATCTCTTCTATCTCGTTCCAAATGTAACAGCTAGTAGAAATTACAAGTAGGATCAAATCCCTTTTCTTAGCAAAAGAGCTTTCATGTTATTATATTATAAAACTGCTCACAGACACGTATATCAAAATAAAATGTACGGTAGATTTGTGAAGCAACAGTATCTTAATTAGGGAGAAACAGTGGATTTTTAGCAAAGTTGGTTTTTTTCACAAAGATGCATGCATGTGGCCCAGCAGCACCATCATTCTGTGTACATGTGCATTATTAGATTATTGGCCCCGCCATTGTCATACGTTTGTCTACCTTGTTCATGACAAACTACATGTAATTCCAAGAAAATAATAACTTGTTTATTTGAAACATCCTAGGCAATAATATATAATCGTACCAAATTAAATAAACCCCTCTCTCCCTCAATTGATTCACCTCATCCCCACATCGATCTTTTATTACATTAGAAAATAATAACATTTGGAGTACTTCCACTTTACTGGCCACTTCAATTATGTGAAAAGCATGAATTATTACAGGAAAATTTTTAGCTTTAACATATTCGGCATTTTTCACTAGTGTACTTTGTTTGGTTGTTATTGTAGCTGCATTATTACTAAGCTTCGATTTATGCAGGAGAAATATGTGTGTGTGTGTACAAGAACAAGCCGTTTGATTGAGAAATGACGAGTGGAAGAGAATCAAATTGAAGAGGTCGCACTGAAAACTGTGCGCTCTAGTTTGTTTTTAGCAAAGACAATGCATCTTCTTTGCCTTAATTTGTAAATGTTGGGGAAACACGACGGGTTATATCAAGTCCCCACATATATAGCTACGCCTGGCCACCACTATATATATGTATAGATTATTACCCTTCTAACCCTAAATGTAAGAGTTACAGTTAGTGTATGAGTTTGTTTTGATTCTAAATATAAGAATGTTAGATTTCTAAACTATAAATATATGTTAAGATTCTCTGTCTATCAAAATGACTATAACCCCACATATTATATATATGGTTATGTCTGATCACTACTATGTACTACTTCCGATCCTTAATATAAGATCTTGTTTGAATTTTATTTGGGTCCTAAGTATAAGACCCTAATCCATTTTGTCTCTCATATTTATGTATTTTTTTATAAGGTAGTCCTTCTAATAATATATAGTAGTTGTAGCCAATTCACTTGATTAGCAAGAATATTTTATAAAAGATAACATCTATTTATTACAAATAACTAACTTAGCTTATTTTCTTAATCTCCTCATATTAGTCAACTAACTCTTATAATTAGGACTGGAGATAGTATTTATATTAACGGTCTCTCGGTTCTAAATGCATGAATTAGTTAAAAAATTTGTTTTGTTCTAATGTAAGACTATGATTTTAGGAAACAAACACATATTTCTTATAAATAAATAATATAACTAATTTTTTTAATATTTATGAACTTCTATATTTAGTGTTCGAATGAGCAGTAGTGATAATCAATTTTTTTTGTTTTGTTATAAATAAATAATATAACTAATTTTTTTAATATTTATGAACTTCTATATTTAGTGTTCGAATGAGCAGTAGTGATAATCAATTGACTACGTTTTAATTCAAATTAATCCACTTGAAAATTTATTTGAATTTTATGAGCAAGCTGAAACCTTAGATTAGGCCACTTGGTTATGAGAATGTTTACTTTGATGAGTACATACATGTGTTTTTGTAATTCTTATTGATGGTTATGGATGTCACAACCAATACTTGGATAAAACCTAGAATTAATTTATACTTAGGACTTATTTCAATTCATGATTAATAGAGACGTTCACATAAATTGAGGCAAAACTTCTCCCATATATTTACTTTATATTTGTAAGTTACGATTAAAAAATTGCCTATAAGCTATTTATAAGTCATTTCAAATAAACCTTTACTCTATCACCATAGTTCTGAGAACTTATCTACATTTAAAAGAGTGACATATAGTTAAAATTATTCGACATGCAAGCACAAGTTTGGGTACACCGTGCACTACTATACGGCGATTCCCCTTCTGATGGTTCATTTACATGTGTACTTTTCTAAAGTTCCTAGCTGTTTCTGGACGTGGTCCAGGCTAGAGAGCAATGACTTGGCTTCCATAAATCCTCAAATACGCATAAACGATCAAATATCAAATACTTGTACTAAATACTAAATGAAGAATTTGATGATTTAATAATGGTTAAGTGAGTGTTAAGACCTAATTACAGTAACATACCGATTGGTCCGATGTCAGAACGAGTTAATCAGGACCTAGTCGATATTTGCAACCTAATGAGATTAAATACCTAGCTGTGAATATCCAAAAAAAAAAAATTTTTGCGAAGAATGATCATAAAGTCTTAAAAAAGAAACATAATTGCTAAAAATCTCAATGGTAACGGAGCAACCTGTAATGACAAACTTGAATAGAAGAAGTGACAACTTCTCAATTGTTATTTTCACTTTTTGGTAGTTATCTTTTTTTTTAAAAATCTCGTTATAATTCTCTCTATTGTTTTTTAAATTTTAATGTCACTCTTAAAGTCATGAAAAGGGGAGCCATGGAGCAACTAGTTAAGTTGCCTCTATGTGACCAAAAGGTCACTAGTTCCGGTTGTTGAATTAGCCACTTGAAAATAATTTTCGAGATAAAACTACCTATATCAAATGTTACGAGATCTTGCGGTCCCCGAATCCTATATGAGCGTGGAATGCCTTGTACACTGTACTACCTTTTTTCCAATGTCACCCCGTAAATATTAAAAGAGAAGCAATAATGCGCTGTCTTTGAAGGACGAATGTTAGTTTTTTAGCGCAAAAAAAAAAAAAAAAACCGGATATATCATCTTTAATCAAACATGGAGCCAGTGTGTGAATGTGATCAGACTTGTCACTGAAGTGCATCTTCCTTGATATCCCATACACAGTCGCAGACAGTATCACTTTTAAACCGCATAGCATCTGATGCACAACCGAAGGATATCTATATCTGTATACATGTAAAGAGAAAGTTCTGATGTAATATGTCCTTAACCTTAAGTATATCTTAAGTATTTAAATAATCTCTGTCATTTGAATGTAATAACAAAATTAATTAATAAAAAAGTCACATATTTAAAAGCCAGTAGCAACGTTACTCAAAGGAACATGGATCTCGGAGAGTAGTGAAATAAATTTACAGTGCACGAAGCCACTATAAATGGTAGCAACATCGTAAGTCCTTATGTAAATCGTTGCCACTTGCCCCGAAAAATCAGTCACAATCTTAACTCTTCGGAAAAAGGAAAACCTTTATCGTTTCAGTACGATCCTGTTAGTTACTCCCAGAATTTCGACGACGGTTGTCACCTTCACGAACAGCGACGCCTTCCCCTGTTCTTCCAGGATCTCAGGTCGGTTCCATTAAAAATCTCCGAAATTCAACATAGATTACCATCAATTGATCAATTAATTTAAGTTTCTCTTAAGTTGTTGATCTGTGATTAATTATCGGAACTCTGTTTGATTTTGTTGCCTCTGTTCTTTGCTCTGTGCAGTGCTGGTCCAGTACTGGATCGATTGGAATCTGCGAAAAAGCATGAATAGGTTGTTCATCCAAGTCACATCACATAGCGCTGTTAGTCCTACTGTGAGTGGCTGCTGAAAACAGCAAGTGCAGGTCAGGTCTACATTATCCCGAGTTTGAAATTCCGATTTCCACTTTCCCAGAAAGGAGAGAAAGAAGATGCTCCGATGAAAGGGATTGGAGATTAAGGATTATTATCATTATTATTATAATTAATCGCCATTAACGACGAAGAATGGCGGTAGAAATGAATCAAATCCTCTCTCTCTCTCTCTCTCACAGAACACACACACAGTGTGAAGAAGAAGGAAGGTCTCAGTCTCAGCAATTCCCTGGTGAATAATATTGGTGATGCGTGTTGAATGATGACGCTCTGGTTTTTCTTTTCTACCCAAGTGAATCAAATCAAAGTGTGGATATTGTGAGATTAGTGAAATGATTTCCCAAATTGATGAAACATGCTAAGTATATTTAGTTTTCTCAGCTCTCATTTTCCAGAGATGTGGCCTCTCTGCTTGTGGGGTATCCTTAACATGTTTCTGATACAACCAACGTGCTATAGTGGTTGAGTACTTGACATATATATGCTTTTTATTATTATTTTTCTTATCACTATTATCATTGCTTTTTTGACTAAATTACCCGCAATTTTCTTAAATTTTGAGTTATGAGCATATAATCTTCTTGTTATTTAAATTTCAAAAATAAATTTTGCTGTCAACAAGTTGCCATACTAGAAGTGCTATCAGTTATATTGAGTTCTCGAATCTGGGGTTAACATGTTTGTGTGTGTTTAATTATATAAAATAAAAAAGATAATAATTTTCCTGTAAATATTGTTAATTAGTTTATTGTTTTGTTCAAATAATCATTTAAATTTTATTATTTCGTGCAAATAATATCTCTCATTTGTGCGGATAAAGCAACAAGTCTTTCACTGAAAGCAAGCAAGCAGATGGGGATGCAAGCAGGAAAGGCGCACTTTCTAAGGCCTCACTCCTTTTAGTCGAGCAAAAAGGGATGTGAAAAGAATAAATAAAATACAATAAAAATTCTCTGGAGATGGGGACACTTTTAATAGGAAGCTTTTTATAAAAAAAACAAAAAACGTGTGTATAACAATTTCTTAATTCCATACATATATTAAAATCTTGAAATAACTCTTGAATTTGACGATGGCATTTTCTCTTTTCGATATTTTCCATAAGAGATATCGTGAGAATGAGGAAAATCGAACGGGGTAACGGTAAATACGGAACAAACATAACAAGTCCCGAGCGACGGTGAAAATCTCGTCATCCAAAAACATTCGCCATCCGAGAAATATAATAACTATAAACAAAGCTAAAAACGGTCAATTCAGTATTCACCACTCACAAGGAAACTTGCTCCAGTCCAGATCAAACACTAAGCACAAATTACACGCAAATCTTTTTTAAAGAAAGAAAAATAATTAGTGGTGGTCGTCGTAGAGTTTTCCCCAAGTAAAAGGACGGTGATTAACTCTCATTATATATTAAGGCCTTATACTCCCAACTGATACAAAATACTCGTCTAATTTTATTTATAGGACAGAGAGAGAAGATATTTTTGGTTTTATTTATAGGATACTAAGAAAATTTTTTTGCATAAATGTACAATTTTATCATTCATTAATTATTCTATTGACCTTATTTACATGAGATATAATGTATATTAAATAGGAATAAAGTTGAAAAGTTGTTAAATTTTAAATAAGAGTTAATGAACTTTAAGGTTTTTCTTGGTTTGTATAAAACTTGTTAGAAGTGACTTATAAATAAAACCAGAGAGAAGTACTTCTTTTAAAACATGAGGTTGCGAATGTATAATGAGTATGCAAGTTATTTAAAAAAAATTTGTTATTGTAGTATTTGATTTTGGACTGTATGGCTTAGTTTAACTTTTTGCTTACAAATTAAAAAAAATTAACTTTGCATCAAAATAAAATTGACAAATTCTATTGCTTAGATTCATATTTTGCTGTAACCCCACACTAAGAGAAAAGATTATGGCTACTTAAGTATAATATTTTGAACTCAAGTGCACATGAATGTCAAAAACATTATTTTTAGTATAATTATCTTTAATTAGATTTAAGTTCAATTAAATAGTCCTAATATTGGAAGAGGATGGTAATTGAAAGGTTGGATGCATAAAATATAGTGTATGTGGAGACAATGGTGTTTGAAGTTCATGTGACTAAACTAAGCAGGTCTATATCTTAGGCATTAGTAGCTTTAAATGGTCAAAGGAGGGCATGAATGAAGGAAATTTGTCAGCACATTGTGGGGTATTTAGATAATGAACATATGCTTCCAACTAATTCAGTTTCTTGATGTAATGTTGACCAAGTGCACCACCTTACCTCCATTCACACACCTAAGTTAGGATTCCCTGTTCCCCTTCTCAACTACCTTTTTAAATTTAATTTCTGTTAAACATTACTCTCTCCTTTTTTAAAAAAAAAAAGTTCCAAATAATCGAATTTTGTGATGTAAAAAACCTGTTAATATTAGTTAAAATTGGTAAGAAATTTTCCTTATTTCTTTTAAAAAGATATAATTACTAGATTCTATGTTCCCTTTATTATAATATGAAACGGTAAAGAATTTAAGGAAAATAAAATTAACCCTACATCACTCAAAATCTTGATGTAGTTAGTCTAGCAAGGACTCATTCTGTGCTGAATAAATTTGGGACTCAAACTAGTCGATCCTTACCTCATATAACATTGATTTGAACTTTTTTTCTTATGAATCATAAATGCACATAGATATATGTTTTTTATAATAATTATAGAGCATCTAAGACGTGGCACTAATAATAATTTATGAATATCATGACTTGTCATAAATTTATAAAGGATTACACTCATCTTAATTTATAATACTTGAATATGCGGAGATTGTTAAAGGAATAAAAAAATAATACAGAGCCTAAAAGGAGTTTATTTTATATAGGTTTACCTATAAATTTTATCATTTATAATGATAATGATCATTATTATTGTTGTAATTTCTGTTTTATTGTCCAACGAGAATAAGATGGGTCATAATCATATGATAAACCACTAGAGGCTGATGGACCAACCTGAACCACCTGTCATCACCATTATCATTCTTATTCTTCAGTTGTCAATTTCACCATAACTTCAACATGGTTGAGCTTATATGTTTGATTCATTACACAATAATAAACGTCTTATTGATAATTATCATAATAATGAAATAAGCATGTGATTTAATATAGACAAAGATGTTTTACACTAAGATTAATTATTTACATGTACATTTTGTATCCATTTTAAGTCCGCTACGTTTTTCTACCGAAGAAAGCCTTTAGGTACTTTTATATTTTATGCATTTTAATATCAAAATGAAAAATCAAGCATATTTTAAATGTAAAATAATTCATATATTACGGCGTTATTATGTTGATAATTAGACTTATTATACATTTATTTTTATACATATTACTATCATATACGCATACTCATTTTTTTAATTAAATTTTTATTTAATTATTACTTTACCAGTTGGATTGCGAATGCAATCAGTCAGACATAAGAACCATGAATCGATTTCATTTTCATTTTAATGTTGGATCCAATTTTTAAAACATTTACTTGATACTTTGGCCGGCCCCATATTTTGGTTGTCAGTCTCACCCTCATCTAATCACATCTTCCACTCATCTCAAGAATCAATATCACTGTTATAAGGTAAGCATGGTCATCGACGTGATCTTCTTCACCTTTTCATGTCCTTGTCTCCACTTTTGTTCTCATTTCGCAACTCGGTTGCCTCAATTTCACGTGGTTTCGTCAAATTCAAATGTTGATGCATTCTAATTATTAATTATCCTGCAATAATTAAAATCCATTACTGGAAGACTTGTGACTTGATTTTTTTCTTTTTAATTAAAAAAGATGTCTCAAATAAATCTGCTTTGATGCAAAGTCAGGCAATAGCGCAAGTTCCACAAGGGTTTGGTCCAATCTATGCATTTAGAAATGTATTATTAACATGTGCATCCAGTTGAGTCAGTTGTTTGGGCATAGAGGTAAAATATAGTTTATCAAGCTTGTGCTTGGTTTTGTTATGTTTAGAATACTAGTTTTTATATTAAAAACTGGAAGTAGTATTATATTGAGCATCGGAAGTAGCAATTTATTTTTCCCCCCTTTTTAACAGACATTTTGTTTACAGGTGGCTGATCCTTTGACCTTAAACGCATTTAATTATGTTGTTAATGAACCTGAATGCATCCAGAATCTGTTTAATTTTCTGAGGCAATTTATGGGAAGTTTTCCTGAGCATCTGGAAATCATAGGTAAACTGCAATAATGACTCAAGCTTATGAACTTGTCATGTGCAATTGACAGGTTACATTTCTACAAAGCTATAGATAGACACAATTCAGAAAAATTTTACGTCCATGTTTTGTTATTTAAAATTCTCCATAATTCACTTTACATGCATATCTGATTTGAATAATGCAATTCACTTGCTGATAAGCTTTTATCTAACTCCTTCCGCTTCAAGAATCACAGATGTTCTTCTACTGATAATTCTTGTTCTTGATTTCTCAGGTAAGATTCATGCAGAAGGATTCTTCATCACTTCACATGCGGTTATATGCTGCAATTTTATAATATTGTCAATGGTTAGGTCAAAATATCCAACTGAAGAACTTTTGACCAACATTATTTTGAGGCGCTGCCTGATGTCTCATACGTGTCTTGCTCTGGTTGGCTTAGCTGAAGTTGGATCAGTTCTTGTGGTTCCTCGTTTGTATGAAATCCATATGGATTGAATGCATCTCTGCTTGTAGCTGCCATTTCCGATGAGCCGTAAACCTGAGACATTCAAGCGTCATAGTTAAGTCATAGTTAAGAATGGTGAGCTTTCTGTCGCCATATTTTAGAACCTTAGTGAACATAGTAGTATTATTAATTTCTCTTGGAACTTTTCATGATGTCCTATTAGTGGATAACTAAGCTGGCTACCTTCTTGTGTAGTTGTGTGTTTTCTTGTCGAAGGAGGTTTACCTTCTTATAGAGTTCCATGTTTTGCTGATGTATAATGCTTCCCTGCAAGGAAAATAAGAAAAAGGTCAGTTCATTATTACAAATTCTGTTGGAAAAAAAGAAACTTCGGTGAATATTATTATTGCTCAAACAGACCTTTCGGTTCAGGTCTCGGATTTCTTCTGTTAGAATTTGTTCCTGCAGAGTTTGATTAAATTGCGTTAATAGCTTTCAGTTGCCTAAACATTGCTTGGGACTAGGAGAGATTGGTCAAACACATTTATGAACAGTGCCACAGTAAAGGAGCATTGCTGTTTATTTCAAAATGTTAAAGTTAGTTAGTTGACCTTTTTCATGCGAATACCTCTGAGACTCAATTCCAGCTGGTTCTCGAGATCTTGTAGGTTTTTCACACTTAAACCATAAAGCTGTTCTCCCATCATTTGCCTGCACCTTCAAAATGTTATTCATACACGAAGCTTTATGACATGTATATTGTTTTTCTGTTTATTTTATTGCCGGTTTCTATGTGTGAACTAAAGAATTTTAAAGCTACTATTTGCCAGTCATATAGAACGCAAAGTGTCATTGTGCTCTATCAACAACTAAATTCATCATGCAAGAAGCAAAGCAGGGAAAAAGGAAAAAGCATGAAAACTTTCATTATGGAGAGTGAGACATATTTTTCAATTGAAAATTGTCTCACTTGCAATTGACATTTTAACTGGTGTCTCTGAAGAAACCAATATTTAATGATACTATGAAAAAACCAATATCTTTATTTTATGCAGTGGTAAGCTGCAGTTGAGTTGAAAAATGTTGCCTACGCTAAAATCTAACCACCTGGAATTTCCTATGTTGCAGAAGGAATGTCTTTCTTTTCATCTTATTATTTTTTAAAAATAATTTTTCTTATGAAGCGATATCTGTTAGGTTTCTAATTTCTAGTTGAGAGACTTATATGGACTTGAAATGAAGTATTATTTATCTTTTTTTCAGTTTGCACCCTAGCATATATATTTCACAGTGATGTATTTTCACCCCAAAAAAATAGTAATGTCTGACATAACCATCTGTATCACTTCCCACATTTAACGTTTTGAAAGTGGTATGTCACAGCATACTACTGCAACATGACAATACTTTCATGCGTGACAATGAAATTTAGAGTTCTTCAGGGTCACATGCATATTTTAATTGCTCAATAAAAAAATTTCAAATATTTTGCTGGATAAATAATGGAAAAGGCTTGTACCGATGGTTTTCCTGTAGAGTCTGTAGTTGTTGCCTTAATACTTCTGCCTCCCTTTGCCAAAACTATCAAGGATCAAGTAAAATTATGCAGTATCATGAGGCAGCAGGAAAAACAAAAGGATCAAGTAAAATTATGCAGTATCATGAGGCAGCTTAAGAGAACAATACAGGGAACGAACAAAAATAGTTCTTGTAAAGGCTTAAGTTGTGAAGGAAATGTCTAAAAAGTGTTGGCCAACAAAGATCTAGTTGCAAATTCTTTGGAGTTTTGTCACTTAGGTCTTAGAGAATATTTCTGATTTTTATGAAGACATATAAGAATAGCTACCAAATACGTATTTGGCAAATTCAGGAACAACTTTACAGGTCGTGATCAATGGAAATATTATATACTTTGTGCATTTCTAAAATGTAGTTTGCTGAGCATACCTTGGCTTCCGAATTTGGATTCATCAGTTGTTGGTGTTCCTCCTTGCTTGTGTTATATCTCTCAATCACTGATTTCATGCTGGATATGTAATGGAATCACAACTTTTAGCTTGCTATATAAAATTGTTTGGAATTACAAGGGATCATTATGAAAATCTGTCTCTGTGGAAGTTAGAGATCCCATGATGACAAATGCAGAGCATACCATAGAAAGAATATTTCTACGTTCTGGTTTCTACAAGAAAATATTCAGTTATCTATGAAAGCTATGTATGATGTGAACCAAAGGAAGAGAAATTTCCATATCCATAAGATTCTGCAATGAAAGTTCTACACAGAAGCATATCCATAAGATTCTGCAATGAAAGTTCTACACAGAAGCATTCCATAAGATTCTGAATGAAAGTTCTACACAGAAGCATAGATACTACAGAAGCATAGATAATAAAAGGATCATTAACTATAATAAAAGGTTCATTAACTATGAAGTGTCCACTGCAGAAGTATAGCGATTTTGCATTCAATCATCTTCCTAGAATTACTAATCTCAGTATATCCAGAGAAGAGCAGTAGTCACCAGGGGAGTTGATATTTGATTTAATTTCCTTCACTCTGAATTCCACTAGCCCAATTTGTTAGGAAATGGGACAAGAATGGAGTCTCATCAAGAAGAAAAAATTGATTCACAGGGAAAATATTTTCTATGATAACTCTCAGGGCTTACTTATTAGCAGTCCAAGTTGGAGGAAGGTCCCCGAATGAAAGGGCAGAAATGAGGCCTCAGGATCAGACCAAAAGGAAACAATAACAAGAGCTATGTTAAATTACTTGTGGGGCACATAAAAGCATATTGCCACTATTGGAAGGCTTCATCAGCTGGTTGTCCGATAAACAAGTCCTTCAGCAATAACATTCAACAAGCAATGATTCATAGGAATAAAATTGGATCCTCTATAAAGTGGAAGAGGATAACAAAATTGGATCTTCTATGATGCTATTATTCTGAGTGTGATATGGAAAAAAAAAAAGAGAGGAGTTTATGGGTTCATTTCGTTTATTCACACATCAGTTTTCTTTCATTAATTATTTATTGTAGAAAATATATGAACTCATAATCAAATAAATAAAATGACTGACATGGCAATTTTTGTTAAGTTGAACAGTTGCCACATATAATGAATTTGTAAAGAATAATTTCAAAAAGGAAACAAAGACTTTCTCTAAAGCCTTATAAAAAGATTAATCATGACTATAGATAGTTTACAATTGAAATCTCATGATTTTTTTAGTGAAATCCCACTATTGCTATATAACAGACCATACAAGGGAACTGGTTATCTAGTTTTTGCTGCAAACTGAGAAAATTTTCATCAGCCACAGCTGAAGTGCTTGGAATATAATTATGAGACGACTAGAGCTTTGTTGGTTTAATAGATTTAAAAAATATTCGATATATCCAGTTATATTGTGTAGAGGCTATTCACTTAATCACAAGGGAGCAAGGGACTATTTATCCTCACGAAGACATCATTGAGAAAACCATTAGCATGATTCATAGGAATTCGAATGTTTCGGTTAATTTCATGTATAGAGAATTTAATGGTATTGCTAATAGCTTAGCTTTTCATCAGCCACAGCTGAAGTGCTTGGAATATATATATTATGAGACGACTAGAGCTTTGTTGGTTTAATAGATTTAAAAAATATTCGATATATCCAGTTATATTGTGTAGAGGCTATTCACTTAATCACAAGGGAGCAAGGGACTATTTATCCTCACGAAGACATCATTGAGAAAACCATTAGCATGATTCATAGGAATTCGAATGTTTCGGTTAATTTCATGTATAGAGAATTTAATGGTATTGCTAATAGCTTAGCCAGGAAATTTTATGAGTGAGACAGTGTTTTGAATATTTTTTATTAAAAAAAACACCTTTCATTTAGAGGTGGTGATTGATGGAAGAGTTTTTGTTTGTTTCGATTTGCTTTGTACTCACTATTTAGGGATTGATGTTAGTTTCCATTTTCCATTCAAGATTTAATCATTTTTAGACCAATAACTATCATTTAATGATAGGCTTTTTTTGTGAGGTCTCAACGCATCATTTTCCCTTCTAAAAACTAATTAAGGAGGACTAAATTGAAAAAGTCCTACATGTTAGGAGTAAAAAATGGAAGAAAAACAAAAAAGGTAATTATCAATTCACACCCCCAATCCTACTTTCATACTTATTTTATATAAAATGTTGCATCTTTATTAAATAGTTGACTGTTTAAAAATTAACAACAATTTGCAGGATATATTATGACATTGCTGTGCTTAAAAATGACTGATATAGCATCTGTTTTTCACTATCACACCCCTTAATTAATCCCTCTCACATCATGATGTTCACCAAATAATTATTTCTTTATCTTCCGTTTTTGTTTTCACCTATCATCATATGAACCGGCAAGTGTTGTTCTGTGAAGTCACAGGGATGAAGTTAGGAGGTTTTTCGTTCCTTCTTTCTTTGTTCTTCCCTCTCACTTGGAAGCAAGGTAATTAAAGCTAAATGCATGGCTCCAGTGGGACCATAAGATCAGGAGCACCAATGTTGTTCTAACTTCTATAACTTCTAAGTCCAAGGCTTTAATTTTGGTCTTTTTTATATGGGTAACATGTTTTTTTTTTGGGTCTCGCACTTTAGAACACAGAAGTTAACGCCTTTGCTTAAAATAACGTTAACATATATTTCTCAACTCTGCTAATAAACTAATTTCTTGGGTAAGTTCTATGAATCTTTCGAAGTTCGATCTAATGCATGTGAGTACGAAAAACACGTGACGTACGCGACCAGATCACTTAAAGAGCCCTATACTTTATACTAGAATGCACTATGAAGTTATCATTGACATAAAGTTGCAGGCTTGAGTAAAAAACCACAAATGCAATCTACAACATCCATTACAATTTGATCAGTTTAAAACTCCAAGCTGAGGAAGAGGAATCTAAATTGCTTAGCTAATAACTTTTATCTTCTTTTAGGATTGAGTTTTTCGGCTCTATAATATTAGTGGTATATATATATATATATATATATATATATATATGGCACTATCTGTGTGCCGAAACTAGTGGCGACAATAGTTTATATATTTCTGGTGCATGCATTCGCCTGTATGTGTAATAATGAAAATTCCTGATGAGACTTGAAATTATTTTAGCTTTTTAGGACAGGCTCTGTACTGGTGGTGGTGTGCTACCTAATATACTTGCGACATCCTCATTGTGTTCAGACTTGACATCCACTAAGAATGCTTTATGCTTTATTAAACCTAGCTTGCTTTCTAAAATTGGCAAGTATACCTTCAGAGATTGTGAAAGGAATTTAATTAAAAGCTCACATCATGGATTATGTGAAAGGTTAAGTAATCAGAACCTAACCGGAGGAGTTGCTGGCTTTATACAGATATTAATCTCATTGAACTCCAGCTATGTGTGTGTGTGTGTGTGTGTAAAGTTGGAGTGCGGAACATGTTTGGAGTACTGTTTGATATAAATCTACCTACCTGGAATGTTTTCTGCCGATGAAGATAGTTCCTGGTACTGTTTATGATTTCTACCTACGATTCTCTGAATCACGTGGGAGCGGGAAAGAAAGAATTTCGGGATCACCTTGATATAATATACTTCTGTGATCCTTAATATAAGACTTAATTATTGAGTTGGTTTTGGTTTTAAATATAAGACCCATTTCTTATCTTTATCAATTTTCTCTAAATTGCTCCTACGGATACTTCCTCAATCATAATTAAGTAGAAGAGGAAGATAGGGTATTAAGAAAGATGATTATGATATTTTAGGAAAAACGTGTCACATTTCTTATAATTAACTAACTTACCTAACTTCCTTAATGTAATCAAATTAGTTAAATGGGTCTTATATTAAGGACAGGAAGAGTACATATATATATAATATGCATATAAAGTACAAATTTTAATATTTTCTCATAAATATTCAAGAAAATTAAACGACAAAGGAGCCTAGTCTTTTGAAAAGTATAGCTCTATAGTTTACGACGTTTCCTTTCTCAATACACAATATATGATCGTGTGTGTTATTGGATTTTTTCTATATTTTGTTTCTTGAACATCAACCTCCTCCTGCTTTACCTATTATAAATACTCTTTTTTTCTTCTTATTTCAATATTGAATTTCTTCTTATTGGCATATACATACGTACATACATAGACTAGAGAATTTCAAGGACAAGAAAAATAAGATATTATAAGTTTCCCTTTATAAAGTCCATGTACGAAAATATACATAAAAATTAAAATTTCAAAATCAAGATTTTAATTTTGAAAAACAATGAAAAAGGGGTTATCCTTACTACAAAAAGTTTTAAAGAAAAATTGCCAAGGAAAATTCCATTTTTAATCAAGAAAAATTCAACAAAAATTAGGGCATGCGACAGATTTGTGAAATTTTTGTCGTAAAACTCAATGCAAAAAAATTTAAGGTCTGATTTGCAAGTGAAAATTGTCTTCCCCAATTATCTTTTATTGTTTTTAAAAAAAAGTGATCACAACCATTTTCTTTGAGCACCAATAACGATAAAATTTGAAAGAAAAAGAAATCGGAATCACCATCTTCCTCAATTCAAAACACTAAATAAAGAGAGCGGATCAACTTAATCATTATTTCTTTTGAACCTTATTTACATTGATTTCCTCTTTTAAACCTCGTTGAATTGGGGAGAGAAGACTAGAGACTTTAAGAGTGGATATTAAATGGAGATAACTATGTATGAAGATAATGCAATCTTAGCTGTCATATATATACTTCCTTTATTTTAGAATATTGCCACTTAGAGGTTTTTTTTAATCCACATCAAGAAAATAATTAAATTACTTAGATTGTAGTCAATCTAATGATATTGTATTGTACTCAAGGGGGAAGAAAACCAGATCAAACCGCCAGTTTAACAATAAAACACTTAGTGGTAAAGTATGGTTTCAGTGTTGAACTAGTTGGAAATTAAACCAGTATCAAACTATCAAACTAGGATGAACAAGTGAAAACTAGTAAAAACTTAAGTGAGCTGGTTTAGATGATTATGTCGCTATTAGTCCCATTTTTCTCATTCAGCTCCTAATATCTTAGTCATTATAGATTTGAATGAATTTTAATAATGATTTTGGTATCAATGATTACTATATTTTAGTTACTGATTAACCATAAAGATTAATATTCTCAATGTTGTTGTACTTTATTAATGTTACAATCAAATTATTATTGTATTTTCTTGTATTTTGTTATTAGTGATTATTAATGTTGTTGTATTTTGCTATTTTCAATTAATTATACTACTTTCGGTCCTAATTATAAGATCCGATTGACTAATTTGAGGAGATTAAGGAAAACAGTTAAGTTAGTTGTTTGTAATAAATAGATGTTGTCTTTCCTAAAATATTCTTACTAATCAATTATATTGGCTAGAGCTATAATTATTAGAATGACTATCTTGGAAAAAATGCATAAACATGAGAGACAAAGTGGATTGGGGTTTTATATTTAGAACTAAAATAAAAGTCAAACAGGGTCTTATATTAAGGACTGGAGGTATATTATGTTAATATGACTAGTTTGATCCCGATCTGGTGTGACCCATTGACCCTTGAACCACTACCTCAATCGGTTTAATGTTTGGTTCAGTTTTTTGTTCCTTGATTGTACTAAAACACTCTTAACACAATTAAATTTCCTATATTGAAGTAGATTAAGACATCAATCAAGGAGTAAACCAGTAAGAAAACAAATAATAATTCCGTGAAAAGTTAAAGCAATAGTTATTCTGAGAAATCCCCAGAAGTGGTAATTACTTTTTTTTCTTTTTGGGTGTAGAAAGTGGTCATTACTTTTGAAACGAAAGGAACATAACAGCCATATATATAGTCTGTGACTGCGGCTTTGAGCTTAACCATAGCCAAAATAATTGCAGTCAATAAAAAGTGTAGCCATTTGGCAGTGAATCTAAGAACCTATACCACCCAAATGCCTGCAGTTATGAAATTTCACGGCAATTTATGAATACAGTTTTGCTGTAATCGCAGTGCCGACATATACATACAGCTGCAGTTATAAAAATTCAAACCTGTGTTTACTTCTTTTGGGAAGCGCAAACCCCATATATCTTTTTAGTTCACTTAATTGATTCAAACCCCAAACAAAAGATAAACTGAGGAAGCTATGTATGGTAAATATCTAGATAATTAAGCACGCTAACTTTGTCATAATCAAAATCCACAAGTTTATTAATTAAGCCATAAAGGGCCTCTACTTAGCATTTATAGGGTCATTTGTAATATTCCGTCTAAGATTATCCTCCAAATCCTACAGTACGTTGACACCCTAAAAGCTTCTTCGAGGTCTAACTGTTTGCGGAAATTTTACGGGTATTCGTTAAATTACAGTCGAAATCTAAGGCAACAAACATATATATATAGCCAGCATACTGTATCTCTGTTGCTCATTATATATATATATATATATATATATGAACATATAAACCGAACTCTATATCACAGCTTCTAAGTTCAAAGATGAATAATCGAAGCATTTTATTAATGATGATGATGGATCAGACCTGGTGTTTGAATATTCATAAAGTTTCCCAGTGCTGGAGAATATGACGAGTCCAACTTCTGCATCACACAGTATTGTCAGCTCTTTCGCCTTCTTGATCAATCCCTTTCTCCTCTTTGAGAAAGTCACTTGCCTGCTCGTTGAATTGTCGATCCTTCGGATCTCAATCTTCCCTCTTCCCATATTCCCTCTCTACTCACTTAGGGTTTCTGCAAGATTCTCTCTGAGCTCTATTACGTTTCTATGCAGAGAGAATACACAATACGCACAAGAACAAACGCGCACAAAAAAAAGTTCAGTGCAGATAGAAATTCTTGGGACAAGCGAGAAAATCTTACTTGTGTTATAAAGCCAAACCAAGAGGTTGCTGGTGGTGCCTTTCCATATTATTTTCCTTTTCGCAATTAGGAAAGCTTTATAAGAAGAAAAAAGTTGATCGAAGAAGATGAAAGAGGGGCCGCCTGATGAAAAATGGTTAATTACCATGATGTATCTGTATGTACTTTTCTACATTAAAGTTAAAATTAAAATTAAATTACTCGGGTAGAGAGTAACACTTTAAATAAAATTTCGAGTATTTTAATGGCGCCGTCAGCCATATGAGTCTCTGACACGTTACAAAGTAGGCCTACAATTTTTATATACTGGAAATACTGTATTTTTTAGTTACGTCTTCTGTTTCAAATGTCTCTCATTATGGAATTTTTTATGCATTAGTGCCAGAATAGAATCCTATTAATTTATATATCGCGAGCATATCACACATCTCCCGATGTTAAAATTAAAATTAAATTACTCGGGTAGAGAGTAACACTTTAAATAAAATTTCGAGTATTTTAATGGCGCCGTCAGCCATATGAGTCTCTGACACGTTACAAAGTAGGCCTACAATTTTTATATACTGGAAATACTGTATTTTTAGTTACGTCTTCTGTTCAAATGTCTCTCATTATGGAATTTTTTATGCATTAGTGCCAGAATAGAATCCTATTAATTTATATATCGCGAGCATATCACACATCTCCCTGAGTCTTTTTAAACCTGGCCTATAACATTATCAAGTATCATGGTTTGAACAATAATACAGTTAATGGACAGAATATTTTATTAAAGTCAAATTGGGTCTTATAATAAGGAGGAGTAGTATACAAAGGATATAATAATTATTCTTATACATCTCCATATTGATTCATCTATTTATTGGTAAATTACAAAAGCGGGTGAGACAAGAGTTCACTATGATATATTCTCTGAAGAATGAAAACTAAAGAATTGTCTTCAACCCTAAAAGATAATTATAAATCCTCAAGCTTATAATTTTATGCAATATCTCAATACATATCCCACATTAAAATTACAAATAAAAAAAATAACTTGGAGTATACATCTATTAAGTTGATAATGCATGGGTGTTCTTTTGGACTTTTACGAAAAATATTTACTGACAAGATGAAAGGAATTCTCCAAGGAAAGCTAGCTTTTGGGTAAAAATGGTATGGTGGATGAGATCTATAGTAAATTTGGATTATCTAAAGTTCCCAGAAGCTGATGATGGCTGAAAGCATGTTAGATTCTATTTTCATCTGAATTATATCACGCTAATTATATTAATTAATGTTTAAGTTTTTCTTAATCAGGCTTGGGAGTCTGCAACTTGCAGTTTAATTATACTGTTATCTGGGAGTTGTAAAGCAGCTAGCAGATGGTCAGAACAACCTGAAAGAATTTCAAAGTACCTCCACGTGTCGAACAGACATTTGTGTATACGGTTTCCTATGAGTTTCCAAATCAGGGAATTATAAATATCATCTTCCACCTGCACCTCCCCAAACAATTTCCTTTTATAAAATAATAAGCACTACCTCATGTCGCTCTGATAAGACATATCTAACCATCTAGAATAGATGACTAAAGTCAATAACATAATAACATTGTCTAAAAATATTATAGCCATATTTAGATAAAAAATTTAATTCTACATTATATTCTTTCTCATAATTACTTAATGACTTTAAGTAAGGGTAATGTTAGAAAAACTTAATTGATACTCCCTTCCTCCCTTTTTATATATGAGCTATAATTTTTTGAATAGGTATGCTAAGTTACACGTTGGAGAGTGTCGAAACATTTAATCATTTTTTTCACTTTTACTCTTATTTAGTTAAATATTTCTCTCACCTTTCCTTTACCAAGTGATTTATAACTACACATCTCTTTTTGAATGTAGTCGAACCAAGCCCCTCTTCGGGAAGGAGGTTAAAAGTTCAGACCCGTGTTTATGTGTGTAATATATTTGTGTGCTCTTTGTTTGACCCCAGTTAAGGACCACAGAGAGTAGTTGGAATCCAAATTACAGGTACTAACAATGTCACAAGAAAAAAAAAATTAAAAAGGAAACAGAAGAGGAATTACTAGCTATTTGCCGTTATCTTCTTCCTCCTTCATATTCTCCATCTCCTTAATTACCCTGTCGCTTCATCTACATAATTCCATTGTGGCCGTTAATAATCTTCGCCAACAAAAGAAGCACTTACACAGGTGAAAATATATACTATAGTCTCACATATTGGTTGAATAGTGTGTAAGCGATCAAGAAGGTGGGGTTTGATGAGGGGTTTATATATAAAGGAAGAGCATAAGGGCTCTAGATGGTAGCTAAATGTCTAGCAAGGCTTAATCAATTACAAGTTGAGCCCTCATCAAGTAGTCTGATTTAGTTTAATGATTGTTTTTTATTTTGATTGGCTCTTAACTTTTTTAATGCTGGTTAATTAATAATTATCTTCTGCGTACGGTCCCAACAACCGTTTAAATTTTAGAACCTTGATTAATCAATTTCGTCCGAGTATTTATTCGTGCAAACAATTTTTCTTTAAAACAAAAGAGGTTTCAAGGTATCCGTCTTAATTTCTTTTTTTTTTTTTAAAAAAAAAAGAAGTCCAAGAATTTAGATTTAAAAATTACATTTTTGAGTTAAATAATAATAAATTAATATGATAGGGTTTGGCTTGAGGTTGGATAAGCTATATATCGCTTTCAAAATTAAATTGGATAAGGAACACATAAATAAGGGGCGAGCCGGCACACATATGTGAGAGTGAGGCACATGCGAAGTGATTCATAAGCCTTTAAAGTACAACATCGGCGAGTGGATTAGTCATAAATCTTGAGGTTATTGTCTCTACGTTGGGATTTCTATTGGCTAAAGCCACGTGAACAAGATTGCGTACACCAATAAGATTTGATGGAACTTGAAGCTTTAATTTGTTTATTAATATTAACACTAATACTCCATCATTTTGCTGTACTTTTGGTGGTGGTTCCATCAAGGATCTAGGCCAGGTGTCAATGATCAGTAAATCATGTGTGTTCAGAAACCAAACAAAGGGATCAACTTTGCGTACGGTTCAACATTAGTTTACTATATCCTTTGTTATATATTGATTAATTAATGCCAACTATGGAAAATGCTGCTGCTTTTACTGGCCGTTGTGCAAGTTGAAAATGACTTCTTCGTTTTTTTCCTTTTTAATAATAAAAAAAAGTTTGGTGCAAATGAGAAAGGTAATGAAGGGGAAGCACATGAGCTCTTAATCATGATGACTCCTCATCTAGTTTACAGTACTTAGCAAAAGAAGGCGTGGTGACTTTTTCTTGGAAGAAGGATACATGTGTCTTCCCGTTTGTGTATACTATGATTCTCTCTCACTCTTATTTTGTATGCATGCTTATGAAAAGTTTGTTCTCCACAAGGACAAGACAAACCCATTTCTTTTTATCCTCCCCGCCTCTTCATTGCTAGGGTTACTTAGTTATATACGCACTTATCTCTTTTGGGATGGAAATATTTATACTAGCTTTACAGTTCTTAATATATAAAAATTAGTTGGAGATTAAATTTAATCATAAATATAAGACTTCAATCTATTTTATTCTCTGTCTTTTCATCAAATATCTCTATTAATTGTAAGAGATTCCCACCAAGTAATAACTCTAATTATTCAATGCACATTGAGGAGTATAATTTAGAGAGGGAGACTGGTATACATTTGTGATAAATAACTAAGTTAACTAATTTTCTTAATCTTTCCAAAACAGTTATCTAACCCTTATTTAAAGACTGGAGGTAGTATCTTATTTGAAGTAAAAATACTTAAACCTTTCATAATTTAAATAAAGGGGAAAATGTTTTTTTCCCCATATAATAAAACGGCGACGGAACTATTGTCCGACTAAAGAGCCCATGTGGCCCTCACTTTCTGGAGCAAAACTAATTCAGATGTTTAGATTCACACACACACACACACACACACACACGGCTTCTCCTGCCACTGAAGAAGACAAAAGAAAGACTAAGCAGACCATAGAAAATTATTCTCAGGGTTGGGTTAAGAGAGGCGATCATTGATGTAACAGAAAACATATATAAGTAGAAATTTCAAAACAGCAACTAAAGTAAAGAACTCTACTCGTAGAAACAAGAAGATGAAGCGCTAGCTGTCACATGTTTTTCAGGTCGTCTATGGAATCACAGTTTAAGAAAAATTACTTTGTCAAACTCATATAGAAATCAAGTTTCTAATTACTTCAACAAAAAGAAGTTATCCCCAACCTCGAAGAAAATATACAATAATGAAACTTTCAGCACTACTATTGCCTCCTATATGCTAATCTCTGCCAATTTTTACCTACTTTTGAGAAATAAACAGGTTGCCGTCGCTGCCCACTTTGTCGCCGCTCGCTTCATGGGCTGATCCAAAGTTTTTATTTTTTTAAAACGAGGTTTTCTTAGAGTTAAAAACTTAAAATGACATTTTCATTCCTTAGGAGCAGAAAATTACGTAAATATATACTTAACGTTACATATAAAATATGCCACATGTCTTACTAATCAGATGTAATAGCTCACGTAAATGATGGTAACACTAAATCAAAAGGTAAAAAATTAAGGAGGTTAATTTAAATTTTAAAATATAAGAGAGATGCTATTTGTAACTGATTTTAAAGTGGGTTATGTATAATTCGGCCTCTCATTTAATTCTCAAATATAGAGTGCATATATATATATATATATATATATTTGAGAATTAAGGCTTGATTTGCCCAACTTCGTGCATGAACGTCCCATCGGTCATAACTATCTATACTCTACCTCCAATAAAAAATTTGTCAATAACGTTAAATATTTTACGTAACGCATTTATTTATTATTGAGTATATTTCATATCAGATCACCAACAAGTCAACAACAAAAAAAAGGATCACTAAGGTTAAACTAAATAAAAATAATGTGCACTAAATATTATGGGCATTAAGACCCTGACAAGGTTTAGTACATCAAGTATATGTTTATCCGAATTTGCATTAAACATTAAAAATTTATTTAAATATTTCTGGGGGCAAGATTTGTTCGACAACAAAAGTGAAGGCTTATCTTTCTAAAAATATGAAAGGTAAAGGATATACCATTTTTATCAAGTATTTTTTTCCATAAAATAAGTCTGAAAATTAAAAGCTCAATCATTTATTTCTTAAGGTGCGAGGCCTGTTACCATTTTTATTAACTTAAATTATCAGATGATGAGTATAGTTGGAACTTAGTAGATCTCCTAAACTTTACTATTCTTCAATCTATCTGTTTCATATGATAAAAAAAAAAAAAAAATTCTTTTATCTGGTCAACTTGAAGGATTTAACTTCGACGGTTAGTCCTTTTTTATACAACATGGGTCTTCAGAGGTTTTAATGGCGTGAATTAATTAGTTGAAGCATACTAATTTGAAAAATATACATAATTTTAATTTTAACTCTAGTTAACTTAAAGTTTGTATGAAGGAACAAACTAAATTAACGATGCTGAATTCATAGTGGCAGAATATATTTCTATGTAATTGATGTGATTGTTGGTTCTAATTAAGCTAACTTTATTTTTGATAATCTTTTTAATCAATGCAAAGCAAGTGGATTAGAAAAAGCACTATGTCATCATTCCAGCCCACAGGAATTCCAAAAACTGGTAATGTTTCCTAGTCGAAAGACCATGAAATTAGGCAGCTTCCTCATGAAGGGATTCTCAGTTAAACATCCAAAAGCCAGAATAATTTGAGTGCATTCTATCTTTTATATATAAATATATATTTCTTTTTTTTTTGTAATATATATATACATATAGATTTCTATGTTGTGTGCGTGTGTAATATCACACCTTCACCAATGAATGACAAGATGGAAAGTTCTTCATTTCGAGCATTATATAAATATATATATATATATATATATATTTATAGAGGAATCTACTTGTTCCATTTACCCATTATTATCCAGTTCAGTGTCTCCCACTTTCTCCTAGCTATAATTAAACCTTTTTTTTTGGGGGGTGGGGCTGTGGGGGAACCGCCAAAGTGTTTTATCCTAATCTCAATAAGTTAATTATCAAATTTGGGCTAATGGGTTATAATTAAACTGATGAAAACTTTAGGTTGTCAATTGATTAAGTTAGGCCTTTGACCCAAAAAAAAAATAAGTTAGGCCTCATAATCATGGAGGATACAGGGCATTTTCATTTGTTAGACCTAAAGGCCACAAAAGCCTCTGGCTTTGTGGTCCGTTAATAATTATATATAATTGGGGAGCAAAGGAGGGGGCGGACGATAGAGGGAGGGAATGTCTGGAAATAGAGATGCACGTATGATGGAGAAGGTGAACGCCATGTACCCAAAGGCTAAACTTATTGGGTTGGTTGACTCCTCAAATTTCATCCAATAATCACAATCAATAACCAATAAAACCTCGTAATGTGATGAATCAAAATTCAAATATCTGTTAAGAGAAGTATCTGGATTTAAAGTCTCATAATGCCCCAAACATATTTGTTTCGGGAAAAAAATAAAAATCAATAGCATTTTGTCTAGAGAAAATTACATAGAAGTTCCTGCTAAGGAATTTAATTAATCTACATCCATCCAAAAATTGAGATGTTATTAATCGGTCTTTAAATAATTGTTAATTTCTTAATTTGGGTCAAAAATATTAAAAGAAAATGTCCAATTTTTTTCATCTTGTAATGATTTACAAGCACTTTCAACATTTACGAGTCAAACTGATAAATTTACAGTTTATCTTATGTTTTTTTTTTTTTGCACGGGTTCTCCATAAGACGTTAAGACTTATTATTAATGATTTAAGGAACCTACTAATTGATAATTAAGTTTTTTTGGGGTTAAATCTCGGACTTCCATGTAGTTTTTCGCCTTTGTGAAAGCCACGGGCCCATATTTTTAAACACAACAAATTCTATCAAGCCCAAAATCATATGCTGGCCCTCTGTCCCTCTTTTTGTTAGGATTCTCTTGAATAAGAGCTGAGAAAACTGGCTGGCCAGCTTAAAAAGGCTGGCCCTATAAGAGCTGAAATTTTAAAAATACCTTAGGCCCAGCTCTTCAGTAAATGGGTTCAGAGCCAGCCCGTAAGCTTTTGGGTCGTTTAAAAAAAATTTTATTTTTCATATTTCTCACATATTTTATGAAAAAATAAAAACAAACCAATAAAATTACCAGTAAAAGACATAAATATAAATAAAATTAATTCATAAATACAAAAAATCATCATATATAAATATCCATCAACATACAAAAAATCTAAAACTCCATTAGACATAACAAGTCAATAACATTAACATCCAAAAGTTTCATTAAAAGTAGACAAACGCTTTCACTGAAAAAAAAAAAAAGGACAAACACTATCATCGCTCTCATCAGTTGTAAGAACATTTGATTGTGCTTTATTAATAATAGGCTCTTCTTAACTTCTAAAAATATCAATGATTTCTTCTCAATACTATTTAGCTATTCTAGAGTCTAATATGTCTTCTGATTTTGAATTGAATTTTTTGCTCACCAGTAAGTTTATTTGAAAGTATCAATGTTAAGTTTGTTTTAGAGGTTTCAAGTTTCAACTTAGCAACCGCTGGAGTTTGATTCTGTATTGTCTACTTACTACCTATGCTCTACAAATGAGGTCTTATAATTAGGACTAGATGTAGTATTTTTTTCTCAGGCTTTAATTGTGAAAATCACTTTGCTGCATAGTCTCATAGGAAGTCTAAAATATTTTACCACTTTGGATTGATCCATAATATGCTTTTAATGAGTTAACTATGTCATCCTCTTTTGCTTTTGTCCAGGATGATCTTTTTTGGTTTTGTCTAGCTTGTTGGTCCAACTCTATTTAAATCTAGAGTAAAAATTTTGATATAGTTACTATAGAAAAAGTGTTAATTTATTTATTAAAATTTTATAACATATATACAAATTGATATGTATCTGTTGGTTCAATCATTAAATTTTTTGTTTTAATACAAGGAATATATTTCGTTTATTTTAATATATAACTATTGGTTCAAATAAATGCAAATTTAAAATCTAATTTAGGATATAGAGAATATATTTTTATTTATTTTAATATCATTAGAGACTGAGGTGTGAGCTGAGAGTGGGTGTAAGACTAAAAGTGGAACTTAGAGAGAGAGAATGTGTAAAATGCTAAGAACTTAAGTTAGGGTAAACAAAAATATAAATTAAGAAGAAAATACTGTTGGTAGGTTTAAAAGGACCAGCCTCGGCCCTACAGGCTGGTCCTTTTAAGTCTAAATTTTTCTTGAATACCCCAAATTACAAGCCTCGTCCTCAACTTAAATGGGTTTAAACCCTCAACTTAAACAAGTTTAAATGGATCAGCCTGATGAGTTCAATGCGTTTTTCGGGCTCTACTCTTGATCTTTCCACCTTGATCGTACAATGTAAAAGAAATGGAAAATCATCCTGTGGTCTCATAAAAGAACTATAATTATAAAAAAAATCCTAGCATAGATAAGTAAATCACAAAGTTTCGTTGTATTATAGAAAATGACAACATACTCATAATACTCACTTGTTATTAAAATTTTTTATAATTAAAACTCATATTGATTGGTTGGATGATAATATCCAAAAAAAAAAGGAAAAAAAAAACTCAGACCGTTAGTTTACCTAGTAAGTTGCTTGCTCTTTATCACCACAAGTACACCTACTGAGCTACAAACATATAAAACTTGAGTCGTCCCCAGCGCTTCATTACTCACCATGACATAAATGCTAACCTCCAACTCCTCCTTCTGTTTTCCTAACCATTCTCCTTATTTTCTTGCTTAACATCATCATCGTCAACGTCAAATCAGATTCATTCTCTTCCACTTTTCCCAGATTCGAGCAAGGTGTGCTGAAAACATAGTTTGCCCTCGCGATATAATATGCCACCATACAGCGCGGGCCTAAAAGGATTCTTCAGAGTAGTTCGCCTTTACAATGACAAAACAACGGAAACTTCCCTGAAACGGCTTGATCTTCTTCCTCAAACGAGAAGGTTACTCAGCCGGTGTCAGAGTCGCCGCATAGCGGAATCGACCTGGCTAGGATCTATAAGGTCGGGGGCTACCACGAGTTGGCCAAGTGGAGCGGAAGCCGGTGAAGAAATTGTGAGGGCTAACACTAGGCGTCCGGGGAATATGGGAACTGTTTTGAAGTCTAAGATCAATTTGATGGAAGCCCTGCGCCGGCGAAGGTCTTAATAACTGGTTTCTCTGCCGCCACCGGGACTTGGTGGAAACACATATATGGCCTTCTTTCTTGGGATTACGACTCAACAACCTAAGATGAAGAACTACAGAAGCGCGAACAATATATATAATAAAGGGCATTCACGTTAGAGTAGAGCCCAATGTCGATATTCAATAATCACGAAATAGCGACGGTTTGATTTAAAGAAGTTCTCGTTTTCAATAATATATCTGCTGATGTAAATTAAGAAGAAATAATTAATTATTAATAAAAATAAATAAATGCACAAAAGGCACTAGACCTGGCATTACAAGAAAGGGCAAACTAATACCAATATAATGTATAATCCACTTTAATTTAACCTAATCAATCCCCAAACACTTGAACAGTACGACTGAATTTAGTTTATTTTGACCACCCTTCTACTATAACTCCCTAGCTTCTCATACTGGGAGCCAATTAATGACGATATGAATCAATAAAGGTCTGAGCTGAGGAAATCCCAAGAAAGAATTTTGTGAAGCTCAACCTCCTCACCGGTGGCGCCAGAGAACCCAACCCTAACCCATTCAGGCAGAACTGTCCTGAGATCAACGTAAGCTGAGAGCCTACTGCCACTCCGTTTCCCTTTGTTTTCGGGGTACCTCACATCAACACTTAACCTTTTCTGCGATGGATCATAGCTTATAGTGGCAATTCCTGTCAACCCTTTCTCCACATTCCAAGACGATGTTTTCACTGAGGCAATGGAGTTCACATCGATCCCGATATGAGCGGACCTTGTTGGGTCCCAAGGATTGCCGAAAGTGTCGAACTCCACAGCAACAATTCGATTAGCGTGGGAATTCAAAGCAGTGAGAGGACTGAAGAGTCCTAGGAACCCGCCACTCGAATTTGAGGGCAAGTAAGAATTGAAGGGGGCAACGAAGAAGGAGAACCCATCTCCCAAGACACCAGAAGAAGAGGAAGAAGGTGAGACAATGAAGGAGAAGGAAGTGGAGAAGGCGGCGAGCTTGCCGGTTTTGGCATCCCAGAGGCGAACCGGTTTTGAAAATGAGGCTCGGCCGGCACTGTTGGGTTGGGGTACGCCGCGGATGGTCCTTGTGAGACGGAGGCGGCCATGAGATGCAAAGGCATGGCCTTGGAAGGTTATGTCATTATCATGAGAGCGGAAAGAGCGGAATCTGAAGGAAAGTGAGTTCACAGTGTGAGACTGCAGAAAGAGGAAGGATATGATGAGGACTGTGAGAGCAGAGATGGAGCTCGGGATTGCCATTGTTGTGATTGAGAGATGAGGATATCGATATGTGTATATATAGATAGAGTTTCTGGCCAGCCATGAATATTAAACAAGGTACCACTTCATACGTAGAATATCACTCGCTCGTAAGGGTGATCAAAACAATGAAAATCTGACGTTTTTATTCGGCAAATTTTACAGTTTTTTTTTTCTTGGGCATCATTTTGTCAATATGTATACGCCAGGTTAAATGCTTATTATTCAGAAGCTGCTATACGATACAATAAAACACGGTCAAGAGAACAAGTTAAAAGTTAGCCTTTCCGCCGGAGCTTCACATAGAGGCGTGGCACTGTCCATTGGCTTATGTACTGTTACGTTAATTGATACGTTTAATATTATAACAACTATTCTACGATCTCTTCATCGTATCCATGGATGCATTCTCATATGATGGATTTCCAATAAAAGACGTTTGCTTAGATATATCTAGTTTAATTTTTCAAAATGTACGTCGATAATATATGTGTGTATGATGGCCATGTCAGATATCCATTTCTGTAGTTAACCTTCAATTTCTTAACGCACCTTTTGTTGCTAATATCCCCTAGAGTTAACAGTAGTGGGTGCAGCCTCTGTTAAGACTTTTTTGAGCATCAGATTGTGAGTTTAGACTCTCAATAAAAGTTATCTCATTTATAAAGCATGAGAGAAAAATTTTAGATGGTTTAAATTATGAGTTTCTTATCTAAAATGCATAATTATGTTCCCTGCAATAATACGTACTATGCTATATTAGTTTCATATTTTAAAATAAGATAGAAATTGTTCAACTTAATTGATTAAGGATATTTAATTTAATGGTGGCATTTTTCATCATTTATAATTTTTAGAAAATAATATTAATTTGTGACAAAAATTAGTTTAACTATTTTTTTTAATCTTAATGGGATAGGTAATGATGACTTATATGTGAAATCGGAGGGAGTGCTAAGTAAAAAAAATTCAATTTAAACATTTATATAAAATATAAACACTAATACTAAATTCTTAAAGATTCCATGATAATTATAAATTTATTAGCTACAATGTATTACCTTGGCTTTAATTATAAGACCTTTTTTGTAGTTTACAAATAAGGTCTTATAAATAGGATTGGAGGTAATATTAAGAAAGACAATATTAGTCAATCTATCAATGTTCAGTGTAAAACAAATCTCCTAAAGTATATTTTTTTATTCTTTAATTTTATATAAGTTTTACTTTCGTACCTTAATTTTAAAAAATAAATTTTATTCTGTTAACTCTAAAATTATTAACAAAAAATATGATATGAAGATTTTGAATCATTTTTAAATGTTAACATATTAAGTTTAATTCTTAAAACAATCATAATTGTTATAAAAAATATTATTTAAGACTGATAACTTTAGAATTAAAGGAATAAAAATTCACTTTTTAAAATTAATGTATTAAATTAAAACTTTGTATAAAGTTAAAAGATCAAATAATTCAAGCTCCAAACTCTATCCAATTTCTAGCCCAACCTAGCTACTTTGTTAAGAGAACACCCATATTCCCAATTAGCTCTTGAAATTGAGATTTGCAATAATTTCGATTTGAGAAAATATAATTTTAATTTTGTCTCTATAGATGGTTTCAGTTTTTTTTTAAACTTTAAAAAGTGTATTTTTAATTTTTTAACCTTAAAAATATTAACAAAAAATAGTAATATTAAGATGTTAAATATTGATAAAATATTTTCAAATGCTATTATATTAAATTTAATTTTTAAAATATTCATAATCATTATAAAAATATAATTTTTAAATAAATTTAACATTTTTATACCTTGGATTTAAACAACTCATATACATATCTTTTTGTCGTCTTTCATACAGAATAATTGGATCCAACTCAACAGTAGTTCTTAAATTGATACTCCTCCGGTCCTTAATATAAAACCCTTTTGGCTATTTTGATTAAATTAAGGATGGTAGTTAAGTTAGATAATAAATATAGATATTCCAAAATACCCTCGGTTTACACTTCTAAAAATATATAGGTGTATTATTAATGAATAATGAGTATTATTGTGGTATTTAATTATCTAATAGGGGTAATTTAGGAAAGAATGAAAAAATATGAGAAAGGGGTCCTATATTTAGGACCAAGATCAACCTTCTAATTGGGTCCTATATTAAAGACGAGGAGTACAACATTATCGAATGCATTCTCCTGCTTCAAAGTCGGGTGTTGGAAAAGGATGATTTAAATGACCAAAATAGAATGCCACTGGCTTCAACCAAATCACCAGTTGAACCCGAGAAACCAATTACGACCCGTTCGGGCAAAACACTCCTCAAGTCAATTCCATGCGAAATACAATCAGCATTAACATTATTACCGCCAGGATAACTCACCATCACCAATAATTCTTTCTCTGCAGAATCATATCTTACGCAACCCTTCACAATCGCTCCGTCTGGCTCGAAGTAATTACTCGGCCACCCCACCGTTGTCGCCGACGTAACTGAGTTCACGTTGATTCCTACATGAGGGAACTCAGTAAACGGATTTGGATCCCATTCGTTTGCGAAGCTATCAAACTCCACAGCCACAAATTCAGGAAGTTTGGAAGAAGACGAATTGTTACTATTATCTTCCATTGCAGGTTCTGGGTTATAAAGGCCGAGGAGTCCACCAGTAGAATTGTTAGGGATGGCAGAGTCGAGTGGAGCCATGAAAAATGCAAACCCGTCTCCGTGAAGGATTGAACCGCTCCGGTTCACGGAGAAGTAGAAGACAGAGGTGAAGTCCGCGAGATTCCCGGTGACGGAGTCCCAGATATGCCCCGGTTGGGAATATATAGACGAACCGGCCCACGGTGTGAGGGAGTGGATTCCCATATTCGTCTCTTCCAGTGAGGTGAATAGCGTCGCCAGATGAAGCGGCGTCGCCGGAAAAAACTACGTCTTGGCGGTTGAGACGGGAGGAGTATATGAAGGATACTGAATCTGACTGCGCACCGGTGATCTGTCGGAAATGGAAAATGACGAACATCGCGAGCAGAGTAAGTATAGGATGTTGGGTTGGCAAAACGGTCATGGCTGTTAAACTGGCTTAACACAGACAACGAAGACATTGGAAACTATAATAGAAGTTTAGGTTCTCACCAGCAGGCATCAGAAATTGACAAGATGTAGAATAAATTGATGATAGGCCAAGATGGCGAATTGCAGTGGTGAACGTATCAATTGAATCATCAGGGAATCAGTTTTTGTCTAATCGGAATAACTTAAATTCCCTATTGAGTGTACTCCTCTCCTTTCTATAAGAATCTGACATTTGAATTGTGTTGGTATTTTGATGTTGTGTGAACTTTTAATACGTTTTTATCATTTTTGTTCCTAATTAATTTTACATATTGTATTAATTAATTAAAAATTAAAGCTGACACCTTGGCATATTATATTCTCTTTCATATATTTTCTCTCTTGCTTGCCTTTTATAAATAAGGGTGTGCTTGCAAAAAAATTTATTTATTACATATTCATTGTTTTAAACTAATTTTAATTGTATTCTAAACTACGTAATTTAGTTATCAAGGCACTTATAAAAAGGACCTTAAAGAGTATTATTTTGTAAAGTATTACTAGGTTTTTTTAATAAGAGACAATTGTGGAGTGTGTCATATTCTTTTTTCACAAGAGACACTTAGAGATTGTCTTAAATTTTGTTTGTTAATTTCTCATTTTACTCATTCAATTACTCATTACTCATATTATTGTATTTAATTTTCACATATTTTCTCTCTCACACATTACTATCTTCCATATAAACGAGGGTATTTTTAATAAAAATGTTATATTTTTTTACACATTTATTTATTTATTTATTATCTTTAACTGATTTTAATCAACATTTTGAACAACCTAACTTGGTTGATTGTCTCGTATAAAAAGTAGCGGAGGGAGTATAAAATAACATTTTGCTTTCTTTTCTTTGGTGTGGATGTGTGTGCCCACACGACTAACTCTGAGGGATATGGGCATTATTCAATAAAAGGCCTACTGAGAAATCGAAGGTTACCTTTGGAAATATATAATCCTGTTATAAATAAATTTATAGATATTTGACATGGTCACACACACACACACACATTTTATCATTAGTTTGACATACATTTTGAAAAAACTAGCTCTGGTCAAGAAGAAAAAACTAGCTAGATCTAAGCAAACGTATTTTGTTGGAAATCCATCATGAAAATGCATGCAGGAGAGATCATAGAAGAGTTGTTACAATATTAAACGTCTCAATTAACATAACATAAGCCAGCGGACGGTGCCTTGTCTTTATGTGAAGCTCCGGCCAGGGGACTAACTTTTAACCTGTTCTGACTTGTCTCGTTGTATCGTACAAGCAGCTTCTGAATAATAAGCGTTTAGTATATTGACAAAATGACACCCGAGAGAGAGAGAGAGAGAGAGAGAGATACACTTTGCCGGAATATGGAAGTCAGATTTCCTTTGTTTAATATTCATGGCTGGCCAAAAACTCTATCTATATATACACATACATATCCATGTCCTTATCTCTCAATCACAACAATGGCGATCCCCAGATCCATCTCTGCTCTCGCATTCCTCATCATTTCCTTCCTCTTTCTGCAGTCTCACACCGTGAAATCGCTTTCCTTCAAATTCCGCTCTTTCTACTCTCATGATAATGCCATAACCGTCGAAGGCGATGCTTTTGCATCTCACGGCCGCCTCCGTCTCACAAAAACCAACCACGGCGTCCCCCAACCCAACAGTGCCGGCCGAGCCTCATTTTCAAAACCGGCTCGCCTCTGGGACGCCAAAACCGGCAAGCTCGCCGCCTTCTCCACTTCCTTCTCCTTCATTGTCTCACCTTCTTCCTCTTCTTCTGGTGTCTTGGGAGATGGGTTCTCCTTCTTCGTTGCCCCTTTCAATTCTTACTTGCCTTCAAATTCGAGCGGCGGATTCCTTGGACTCTTCAGTCCTCCCACTGCTCTGAATTCCCACGCTAATCGAATTGTTGCTGTGGAGTTCGACACTTTCGGCAATCCTTGGGACCCAACAAGATCCGGTCATATAGGGATCGATGTGAACTCCATTGCCTCAGTGAAAACATCGTCTTGGAATGTGGAGAAAGGGTTGACAGGAATTGCCACTATAAGCTATGATCCATCGCAGAAAAGGTTAAGTGTTGATGTAAGTTACCCTGAAAACAAAGGGAAACGGAGTAGCAGCAGGCTCTCAGCTTACGTTGATCTCAGGACAGTTCTGCCTGAATGGGTTAGGGTTGGGTTCTCTGGCGCCACCGGTGAGGAGGTTGAGCTTCACAAAATTCTTTCTTGGGATTTCATCAGCTCAGACCTTTATTGATTCGTATCGTCATTCATTGGCTCCCAGTATGAGGAGCCAGAGAGTTGTAGTAGAAGGGTGTTCAAAATAAACTAAACTCAGTCGCACTGTTCAAGTGTTTGGGGATTAATTAGTTTAAAGCGGATTATGCAGAGTCGTATTAGTGTGTGATTTCTTGTTATGCCAAGCCTAATGCCTCCGTGCATTCTTTAATTATTGTGTTATTAATTATTAATAATAGTTCGTTGAAAGTGGAATTTGATTTTGCTTTTGTCTTAGGCTGTTGATGAGACCTTTACTTCGCCCTGCTTTTATTAAAAAAAAAGAAAAATTAAAGCTTATGTTCAGAAGAAGTTCAAACTTTGTATTAAAAAAATAAACTATAATTGTACTCATTTTGATCGGCTCACCATCATTTACCAGTACATGTAGACGGTACATTTTCATATTTACTACATTTTTATAAAAATTTAAAACACATTAAATTCATGGTTTTCATTCAACACAAAATAAATATCATTAAAGCAAACATTTGAAAATACTAATTAAATTAAATTTCTTCTGCTGTCATTTATTTTTAACGGAAATGTACAATGTCATGTATATGAGATCCACAAGTCTCGCATATTTGTTTTATTCGCTTCGTAGACAAAGACATTTTCTTTTATGCGTGTGTGCGTGTGTGCGCGCGCGCGTGTGTGTGTGTGAATATGTAATGTTCACCCGTACGTGTGGGGTGATCCAACAAGCCGAACAAGCTGTAGCTGCGTATTGGGAGGCCTATGGGCTGAACAAAACTGAGAAGTGAATTGTACGAGTAGCATTTCACCATCTGTATGGGAAAGGCCCCCGGAGCAGTACTTAAAACATGGATGGTGCTTTCTGCAATGATACTAAAGAAGATGCCATTGGAATATGCCATATAGACACTAACAAGGTTCCTTGAAAGGGGCATTTGTGGAAAAAGTCTTACTGATGTTTGGATGGAGAGAAAATGAGAAAGGAAAGAGAATGACGAGAGGAAAATGGGGAGAAAAATGAGTTTTCATTGTTGGGATGAGAAGACAAAAGCGGAAGGAAAGAGGAGTGAAAGAAAAAAAGAGATGTAGGACCCACCTCATTTTCTTTTCAACTTCTCTCTCTACATGTAAAGAGAAAATGAGAAAAATAATTTACAATCCTTATATGTCCTCCCTCTCATACCAAGTTATGCAATTTTTTTCTTTTAAAATTTATTTATGACTACTGCATAATTCAGTAAAATCATCTCACTCTATAGTAACTAAGATTCCAAACCAACATATGAACTTTTTCCCCCCCACATTCAATGCAATACTGGGGAATTCACACTAATTGTACATGTACATACGCTGATACACACATATACTTCTCCATCTCTTTCAACTTTTCCTTCCTCATCCAAACCAAAAAAAAAAAAAAAATCTCATTTCTTTCTTCATTTTGGTCTAGGATTTTTTCCTTCCTCATTTACTTTCCATCCAAACAGGGGTAAATCACTTTCTGCCTTCATGACTGAAGTCTTGGCTCTCAAAAGAGCTCTAATGATTGCACAGGATTTGGGCATCTTGGAGGATATTCTGACTATGATGACATCAAGTGCTGGTTTCTCTATCTCTTGCATCATCGGAAGGGCAATCATGCAGCAGATCATCTTGCTACAAATTGTTAGTAAGGGAGTACTGTGCCCTGTTGGTTGAGTGAACACACTCTTAGGGTACATTTGGTACAAAGTATTATAAATAAGGAGTAAGGATTGTGATTGAAATTTAGAAAAATCATTAAAAAGTATTTAATATGAGTAATTTCTTATTACATGAAATTAGATAATACTATGTAAGCGGAATTGAGAAATATCACATCCCCTATAGTATTCTCCAATCTCACATATATGGATTCATTTAATCCCAAGCAATAAACAATCACTTATACTAATAACTCTTTTAATATATTTTTTTCAATCCTAATCCTAATTCTTCACTCTCATTTTTAATGCTGCGTACCAAATAGGATCTTGGTCCCTTTGTCCTCCATACTTTTGATATATACAAATTTATTAAGTTCTTTTTGCTAATAAAGTTTTATATTTGAAACCTTTTTTCCCCTTAGTTTTGTCAAAAAGAAACAGAGTAGGGCATTTATATGCTGTGAAATTATAGATATTCCTTATGATTCCTTTGACCTTTCCACCTGGGACATCGTACTTTGTATCGTTGAAAACAAAAAGAACCATCGTACTATGAAAGTTTCTTGTTTTGTTCTTCACCACCACCACACACCTGCGTGCATATAAATCTTCAGTTGTCCCTCACGCATTATAACTTACCAAGCAAACAAGTTCAGCCATGGCTGTCTTCAATTCCTCTGCTCTTCTGACCATGCTCTTTACCCTGTTGCTTAACATCATCATCAACGTCCAGTCAGAATCATTTTCTTTCACTTTCCCCAGATTCGACCAAAGTACTCGGAATATAGCTTTCGCTGGTGATGCCACCATTTCTGGCGGTGCAATACAGCTGACGAAAATGGACAACCTGAGCAACCCACTTCAACACAGTGTAGGCCTCGCAGCATTCTTCAGCGAAGTTCGCCTCTACGACAGAAACAATAGTGGCAGATTCCATTTCTCCACCGACTTCACCTTCGTCGTCCGACGACAAGTCTCCTCCGTGCTTCACGGCGATGGCATGACCTTCTTCCTCGGTTCAACCGACTTCGAATTTCCGCGCAGAAACTCCACTGGTGGATTCCTCGGCCTCTTCACCCCTCAAACTGCCTTCTCTCCGCCCGGTACGAACAAGATCGTGGCCGTCGAGTTCGATAGCTACGCCAACGAGTGGGACCCCCATCCGGTGTCGCAGTCGCCACATATCGGAATCAACCTGGGCTCTATAAGGTCCAAGGATACTGTGAGTTGGCCAAGTGATGAGGAACCTATTGGGCAGATTGCGAGGGCAATGATCAGCTATGATTCAGAGAGTTTAGAATTGAGGGCTTCGGTGAGCTATCCGGCGGGGAATACTGCTGCAACTATTTTGACGTCTGAAATTGATTTGACGGAAGTTCTGCCGGAGAAGGTTGTCGTTGGTTTCTCCGCCGCCACCGGGGACTTGGTGGAAACACACCAAGTTCTTTCTTGGGATTACAGTTCAACAACCTAATTAAGCAGCAGAAGAATCGCCAAGAATAAAATAATGCATACATATGTTGTTTGTTCAAGTCCGTTATTAGTATTCAATAATCACGAAATATGGTGACTGTGTGATTTAGATGATGGGAAGTTTGGACAAAAAATAAATGCCTCGTCCCACCAATATGGAGAAATTAACGACGCTCTGTTTTTTTTTAATAAGAATCTTGAATTGTTTTTTTTTTTAATAAAATCCAGCTTGTGATCGTCTAAACATTTAATGCATTTTTATTATTTTAATTAATTTTATACATGACATTAATTAAAAGTTTTACGATATTTTCTTTTATACTCTCTCTCCTACTTGCCTTTATACATAAGGGAATTTTTTTTAAAAAATTATTTCTCGCATATTTATTATTTTTAACTTTTTTTAAATCACTTAATTTAATTATCACGTTCTTATAAAAAGGATTTGAGGGAATATATTCGCATCGGCCTTTATATCTCTTAATTTAATTTAATTTTTCTGCAGTGCATAACGAAATAAAGGCTTGCCCAAGACTTCTCATAACTAACCCCACTTACATTTATTTCTTCATCACTAAACCATACTAACTGCCATCAATAACAACGTTTTAAGAAAACCAAATAAATAGACCTTGTGAGAATGAATCAAGTTGAGGGAGAGCTCAGGAAAGAGATTGAGTTTCATTGCTCATAAGCAACTAATCAGAACCATTTGATTTAATCAGGATGATCCAAATTTTTATTTTTATTCTTTTTAAAATAATTATTTAAATGGATATAAAAACTGAAATAAAAATAATATTTTAATTATCAGTTTTTCAAAAAAAAAAATTTGGTCCTGTTTCACCCTGCTTTTATGAAGAAAAAAAAAATTAAGGCTTATTTTTAGAAGTTGTTCAAACTTATTAAAAAATAAACTATGATTGTACTCATTTTTATCGACTCACAAATATACTAATAAATGTAAACATTTTCATATTTACTACATTTTAATAAAGATCTAAGCCATATTAAGCTCATGGCTTTCAACACAAAATAATATCCTTAAAATTTATTGATTTAATTTCGTCAATCACCAGGGACGGACTTTCTAATCTTTGGAATCCTGACTCTCAGTCTTATATAAGTTAAACGACTAAAAATTGGATGTCGTTGCACCAGATGCTCTTCTAATCAAGGCTTTCTTATTTTTGTTAATTACAATTTAATCATTGTTATGTTAAATGAATACTACCTCCGGTCTTAATTATAAGATCTCATTTGTAGACTATAAACAAGGTCTTATAATTAGGATTGGAAGTAATATATAGCTAGTGACTTATAACAATAATATTTATCTTGAAAATAGAAGTAAATTAATTAATAAAATACACACAGTGACCATACACCAAGTCCAAAAATAAAAACAACATTTTTCATTCTATATTAGCCTCGGACATATGTAGTAAAATTTACGTACGCACAAGCCCTATCTGCTATATACAAGTTTAAACAAATTAAATTTCACCGGGAAAATTTTTGAAGACTCGTGTTTTAGAGTGAATTGAACTAAAAATATTTTATTATAATAAGGATAAATATAAATTTAAGACGTTGATCGCTACTCGCGATCTAAATCGACAAGCATCCATATATGTACTACCTGGAAGATCAATATCATCATTGACTTTATAACTTTTAGCTTGTGCTTAATGTGATTGATCGTAACCTGCAAGTAGCTTCAAGATAAAAAGGCTTTGAACTTAACCATATTGAACGGCAATTTTTACATTGTTTTAGCCACCATTCGCAAGACCAATTAGTCCGCATTATGCCCTGCCCTTTGTCTTCATCGTGTTATATTGAATCATATTTTATTTTCATGGCCGGCTGAAAACCCTATATATAAAGTTCCTCACCCTGCTATTGTCCCTCACCTCTCGAACACTTGGACCAAATGGCAATCCCCAACTTCATGTCTTCTCTTATCATCTGCATCTTCTTCCTCCTTTTCCTGTCTCAGAATGTGAACTCACTTGTCTTCAAATTCCCCGCCTTCGACCCTTCAAGTACCGCCATAACTTTTCAAGGCGACGCTTCTGCAAGTCAGGGCTTCCTCCAGCTCACAAAGACCATCAATGGCGTCCCTCGACCTGACAGCGCTGGCAGAGCCTCATACCCATTTCCTGTTCAACTCTGGGACACCAAAACAGGCAAGGTCGCTGCCTTCACCACCACCTTTTCTTTTATTGTGTCGCCTTCTTCTTCTGGTCTCTTGGGAGATGGATTCTCATTCTTCCTTGCTCCTTTCAATTCCGACATTCCTTCCAATTCAAGCGGTGGCTTCCTCGGACTCTTCAGTGCTCCCACTGCTTTGAACCCCTCCGCTAACAGAATTCTCGCTGTTGAGTTCGACACTTACGGGAATCCCTGGGACCCAACAAGCTCTGCTCATATAGGAGTTGACATAAATTCTATTGCTTCAGTTAAAACAACGTCTTGGAGTGTTGCGGAGGGCTTAATGGGAATCGCAACTATAAATTATAATCCAATTGTTGAAGAGTTAAATGTGTATGTGAGGTATCCTGGAAGAAATGGAACGCGACCAGTAGTAACCTCAGAGTTTCGGTTGATCCGAGGACTGTTCTTCCTGAGTGGGTTAGGGTTGGGTTTTCTGGAGCAACTGGACAGCTGGTTGAGATTCACAGAATTCTTTCATGGATTTTCCTCAGTTCAGACTTTCCATGAAGGCAGCGAGAGGCTTCTCAGCTGCGCATTCATTGTTGGAGGTTTCTTTTATGAAATCGTGTATTTGTGTTTCCGAGTTGCAACAACGTCTGTTTTATTATTAATAAGTGTATTATTAAAATAATGTTTACCCAAAAGAAAGTCTATTGAAAGTGGAAGTTGTTTGGCCAAGCAAAAATGGATAGCTGGATATATAGCTGCAGATGTATAATTCTCAAATGCTTCTAGTATGTTGTCAAACTCTTAAATTTCAATTTTAAATTAACACATCAATTAGCTGACACGATTTTCACTATGAAGAGAGTTCATCAAGTCATAATACATATCAAAATAGAGTAAATACTTCTGGAAAAAATAAAATGAAATAAAATTATAAGTTTAAGATTCATCCGGCACTTCAAAATATATTTTTGGATGCATCTAGTACCTTAAAGTATTTTGTGATGTATCCAACATTCTGAAATATTTTTTTAAAATTTATACAACACTTTAGAGTATTTTTTGGTCCATCTAGCACCCTAAATAGACCCAAAATTTTTTTTATGCATCCAGTATCAAAGCAAAAAAAAAAAACAATTCAGGGTGCTCGGTATACCACAAAAAACTTCGGGATGATGGATGCACCGAAAAAAATACTTCAAAGTGATAGAGACACCTTAACCCAAAATTATATAGACTATCTTTTTTTCGGATTATAAGTTTTCCCTAAATCAAAAACTTTAACTGTAATCAATTTCAAATATAATTAAAATCATCACATTATATTTTCTTAGCATATTTCCTCTCTCCATTAGTTACTAAGAAATTAAAGTCGTAAAAATGAATAATTTATCAAAATTTCTAAATAATTATGATTAAAATTACTTTAAAACGAGAACATTTGGCATATCCGATTCTCAGAACCGTCCCTGAAAATTGTTTTTTAATTAATGCATTTCTCTTGTATTGCTTTTTTCCCTATAATTAATGTATTTATTAATTGTTATCTATAAAAAAAAAAAACAAGGAAGACGGAATGATCTGTCAAATTTTTTGTTGATTTAAATTAGAATCTATTTATTTGCTGTTTATTTGTCATATTATATAAATGTAATATCAATTTAACCATAAAATTATCTATGATAATGGAATTCAGTAGTCATTATCACAATTTAAGCATTTCGAAATAGTATTACAAGGAAGATGAAGGTGGTTCTTTTTCCTGATAATTTTATATACAACAAGACAAAAGAGGGATAAATGAAATATGGAATACTACTATGATCCGTAATGTAACATCTAATTAACTAATTTGAGTAGATTAAGGATATTAGTTAAATTAGTTAATATGGTATGTCTTTTCTAAAACACACTAAGTATTTTTTCTTAATTTCCTCCCTTCCTTGCCTATTTGATTATTGTTTGAGGAATATCAATATGGTTAATTTGAGAAAAAATTGATAAACATATAAAATAAGTCTTAAATATAGGACAAACATCAACTTCCTAATTGGCTCATACATTGAGAAATGGTGGAATATATAACAAGTACTCTTCTAGTCTTACATATAAGACTCATTTTATAGTGTAAACTACACAACAAAATAAGTTTTATATTTAGGACTGGAAGAGTATTATTCATAAGATATGAATAATTCAACTTACTTTTTAAATTTTATGTAATAGAAAAAATGTATAGCTAATTAATACTCCATTTTGTCATTAATATAAGATCTATTTTATAATACAAATTACACTATAAAGTACTACCTCCGGTCCTAATTATAAGACCCAGTTGACTTATTTGAGGAGATTAAGGAAGTAAGTTAAGTTAGTTATTTGTAATAAATAAGTGTTATCATTCCTAAAATATCCTTGCTAATTAAGTGTATTGGCTAGCACTATCATTATTAGAAGGACTATCTTGGAAAAAAATGTATAAATATGAGAGACAAAATGGATTGGGGTCTTATAATTAGGACCAAATAAAAAGTCAAACGGGATCTTATATTAAGGACCAGAGGTAGTAGGTCTTACAGTAACTTGGGCTCCATCATTTTCTCTGCGCGTTCGCCTTGTCGTCCAAATGATTCAGTCAAAGCCAGGGATGATAGAAGAGGCAGTTAATCTATAATTCAATCCTTTTCAAGATATAAGAAGCTGAGTGCCCAAATGGAGTCCCATACATATCTTCTCTCTCTAAAGAAAATAACGTACTACATCAAATTTATATGGAATACATTTACAATAATTAAAGTCTCAAGAGACACTGATTTGTATCCCGACCTGTTATTAGATGGAAATTTTCCTCAATATGATATTTTTATCCACAAAATTTAAGCTCAAAACTGCTGAAAACTTCTACTCAAAAGATTTAATTTTAATCTCTAATCACATATATGTAACTTTTGTCTATTTAATTGTAGATTTTGGTATTTTCTTAATTTGTATATTTTTTTTAATATTAAGATAGTATGATACTACCTCCGGCTAACTAATTTAACTAGATTAAGAAAACTAGTTAAGTTAGTTATTTATAATAAATAGATTTTATCTTTCCTAAAATATCTTTGCTAGTTAAGTATATTGGTTAGAATCATCATTATTATAAGGACTACTTTAAATAAAAAGGATAAATATAAAAGACAAAATAAATTGATATTTATATTTAGAATTAAAATGAAAACAAAAACAATTTTTATATTAAGTACAGGAGGTAGTATTTCGTTTTTGGTCATATTTGCTGCAGGCTGAACAAATTAAGATCGTAACACGACGTTCGGCGTTTATGAAATTTAAAAAGTGGTCTTACATATATTGAAATTATCTATGATCTTTTGTCCATTTGTTTTTGTTGCTAGTAATAATTAATAACTTCCCTTGCTTTTTCCCCCTTGTTTTGATCCCCCGCGAGCTGGCACAAACTCATTTTGACAATTTATTATATCTTCTGTATTATAGTATTCTTATACAGCAGGCCAAGAAGCCCATATATATAGCTGCATTAAGCTCCTTTTGGTCTATCCACATAAATACATCATCAATAATCAAACATGGCTATGTGGAACCCAAAACCTTCCCTTACTATCTTCGTCTTCTTCCTCTTGCTAATCCATAAAATCAACTCAGAATCATTTTCCTTCAGATTCGACATTTTCGAGCCAGACCCATTACCTGTAGCTTTAGTCGGGGATGCAATTTCATACGGCGGGGCTCTCCTCCTCACGAGAAGAGATCAGGTCGGAGAAAAAGTCGTCATCCGCAAAAACAGTGTTGGTAGGGCAGTGTACCTCACACCAATCCACCTTTGGGATAGATACACAGGAAATGTTGCAGACTTCACCACCGAATTCAAGTTCGTGGTGGATTCCGGTGGACCGCAACTTCACGGCGACGGCTTGGCCTTCTTCATATCGCCGGCCGAAACTGCTCTTCACATCCCTGTAAATTCATCCGGTGGCTATCTAGGATTGTTCACTCCTGAGAATGCCTTCAATCCTACCAGGAATAGAGTCGTGGCCATTGAACTTGACAGCTTCGGGAACGTGTGGGACCCTGTCCCTTTGGCTCAAGCTGCTCACGTAGGAATCAATGTCAATTCGCTTAGGTCTGTGAACACTACAGATTGGCCTATCAATAGCATACCTGGAGGTTCTCTAGGAAAGGCACGCATCGTATATGCCTCTAAGACCAAAGAACTCGGTGTGACCATAAGTTACGGTGGTTCTAAGAGTGGTCAGAGAGTTTCACTATCGAAGATTGTTGACTTCAAGGGTGTTCTACCTGAATGGGTTAGAATTGGATTCTCTGCAGCCACTGGTGATTTGGTTGAATCCCATGACATTCTTTCTTGGTCTTTCTCTTCATTTCTTCGAACCCCAGAAAGCACTTGAAGACTCAACTACTCCGTATTTAATATTTATATAATTATATGTTTCCTCATGAATGACAGCAACAAGGCATTAAGCTTGGTGTTTTGCTTGAATTACATTTAGTTATTACCCTTCCGGTACTTAATATAAGACATATTTAACTAATTTGATTAGATTAAAAAAGTTAGATAAGTTAGTTAATTATAAAAAATATGACATGTTTTTCTTAAAATACCATAATCATTTTCTTTAATATCCTTCCTCCCTCTTCTACTTGATTATGGTTGAGGGAGTATCTATAAGGGTAATTTAGAAAAAAAATGATAATGATAAGAAATAGGTTTTATATTAAGGACTGGAGGAGTATCTTTCTTATTAAAACTTGGTGTGTGTTTGTTACGAATGGATGTTGACATTAATAAAGTAATCATTTGTCATAGTTGATGTAATTTGTTTGCTCGTGTTCACCAATTTCTCACCAAATTTTCTAGTGCTGTTTGAGCCTAAATGTCCGCGTTTGTGGACTTGATCACATTCAGAGTCATGCAATAATACTATGTTTACTTCTAAATATAAAAGTTAGTTGAGAGGTTGGAATCTGGTTTGAAATGTAAGACATCAATTCATTTTATCTCCCAAATTTATAATGTGTTATCCAAGGTATCTCCATTGATTGTAAGGTGCTTCTGCCCAAGGATAGTTTTAATGTACTGCTCTGTTCGTATCTATAAGTTACTTGTAGGGAAAAAGTTTGTTTCCAAATATAAGTCATTTATAGGGTAGTTAATGAGTTTTTTTTTTTTTTCAATTTTACCCATGTTAACTTAATAAATGTATAGAGAGATCAAGCAAATAAGTGAAAGATAATATAAAATATAGTTTTAATACCCTTATTAGGGCGTGTGGAAAAAATTATCAATTTAATGCATTTCTTAGTTTGTAGACTTAGAGTACAAGTGAACTATAAATAAGAATAGAGTAGTACTACCTCTGATCCTAATTATAAGAGCTAGTTGACTAAGTTAAGGAGATTAAGAAAAGAAGTTAAGTTAGTTATTTGTAATAAATATATGTTGTCTTTCCTAAAATATCCTTGCTAATCAAGTATATTGGCTAAAACTACCATTGCTAGAAGGACTACTTTGGAAAAAATGTATAAATATGAGAGACAAAGTGGATTGGGGTCTTATATTTAGGACAAAAACAAAAATCAAATAAAGTCTTGTATTAATAACCAGTAGTATATGATTGTAACTGTTTGGGAAGATTTTTACCAAGGAACAGGTCGTAACGTTAGAAATGGCAGAACCACCCATTTTTGGTGGGACCATTGGACACCTCTTGGAACCTCCCTCACTAACCTGGTGACTCAAAACTTCCACCCTCAGGATCCGGGCGCCACTGTGAGATCCTTCACTATGGAAAATGGACAGTGGAAGACTAATGCCTTAAGGCTTTTCTTACCTCAATCGGTTATTAGGAACATCATCAAAATTCACCCCTACTAGTGAAGAAGCAGACATCTTCGTTTGGACAGCCAGTACGGATGGTAATTTCTCCATTAAGTCAGCTTATAAACTGATATCTCAGCGTGCAAAACATCGAACAGCAGGGCATTGGAGGAAAATCTAGAAATTACCGGTTCCTGAGAAACTTTCTTCTGGCAAGTTTTCCATGAGAAGCTTCTTACTAATTCCCTTAGAGCTCAGAGAGGAATTGTTGTGAGTGAGGAGTGCCCTTAATTAGTGTGTGAGAGAGAAAAATATATTACACATATTGATAGATTGTGAGATTGCTAGAGATTTGTGGATACAATTTTTTAATTCTAAACTTCATTTAGGTTTCTTTCGTTCTAACTTGCAAGTCTGGCTAGGAGAAAACTTGAAGGAGTGGGGAATTTCAAGCACTAACAGATGGCCTTGGGCTAAATTGTTCTGCTATGTTTGTTGGCTACTTTGGAAAAATAGGCATCGCGGAATCATGAGCGGAACTCGAGTGCAGGCAGCTGAAATCATACACACAAGTCTCTTCCACTTGATGAAGGCAGTGGAACTAGGAAAGCACAAACATCGGATCCTTAATTTCAATGAAGATGTGGACACTACATGGCAACCACCGAGAGAAGGCACTGTTCGGCTTGACACAGACGGCTCAGTTAATCAACATATATAGGAGTGCAAGTTGCAGAGGTTTAGTCTGAGATTCTTAGGTTACGTTTAGTATGAAGTATTAAAAATAAAAGATAAAGATTGAGATTGGAGTTGAAAATATATGTTAAAAGGATACTTAATATGAGTGATTTCTTATCATGTGGGATTAGGTAATCCCATATAGATAGGATTGGAGAATACCATCTCCCCTCATAGTATTCCCCAATCCCACGTATATGGGTTTGTCTAATCCCAAGTATAATATAATTACTCGCACTAAACATCCTTTTAAGATAGTTTTGCACTTTTAATTTCAATCCCTATCTCTGATTTTTAATACTTCGTACCAAACGAGGCCTTATGACATTAGAAACTGGGTTTCCAGAGAAAACTTGGCTATTTACCTTCTGCAGCGATAGAGATGATAGCGTTACTGATGGGTCTACGACTGTGTAGCCAATACAATTACCAAAAAGTTATTGCATATACAGGCTCCGTGAAAACCATCCAATTGATATTCCATGACTATGGAGACCAACACCCGCTAGGGGCGAAGATCAAGGAGATTCGGGAATTGATTTATTCAGACTAGGAGGTAGAGATTAGATACACAACAAAGGAAGCGATTAAATGCACAGATTTCTTGGCACGATAAGCGCAAACTTTGTTCGAAGACTATGTCATTTGGATAAATCCACCTATCGGATGTCTACCCCTTTTGAGAACTGACTCAGCATGGCCGATGATGTTAGGAGAACAGTCTAGCGGTGTTTGATTTCAAGTTCTGAACTTGCCTTTGGTATGGGGAAAAAAAAGAAGAAGAGTAGTATATGATTGAATTAGAGCAATTTAGGAAAGTTAGTATGCATTTGTTGCAAATAACCAAGTTAACTAATTCATTTAATTTTTTCAAATTAATTATCTGGCTCTTGTATATCACCTCAGGTCTTTAATATGAGTGCTAGTTGGGAATTTGACTTAATCATAAATATAAGATCTCAATCTATTTCGTCCCCCAAATTTGTAATTTATACTCTAAAGTAACTCTTTTGATTACACATATTAAGGGCTTTTATCTAAGAGTAGTCGTAATTAAAAATAGATACCTTAGGAAAATCAACTTATATTTGTGACAAACAACCACCTTAACTAATTTTTTAATCTAATCAAATTAGTTAAATGGTTCCTATATTAAAAACCAGAGATAGTATTAAAGATGGAACATAATATTTTTAATCAAGTCAACACTGATGTCGGGAATCAAGGATAAACCGACACAGATATACTGACAAATGCGTCACAAATATAACATCAAAACTCGAGCAACAAATGCATTATTCAATTAGAAAAAAAACTCAGATATCCTCCCACCACATGATCATGCAAATTCAACCACTTAGACCACCACAGCATTATTTTTGTCTCTAATGTTTGGGTGAACCTCTCGCGCAAAAAAAAAAAAAAATTATATCTTCTATCTATTTTGGTGGAGGAAAGAAAATAGCATCAGAAGTCCTCTTTGAACGGAAGAGTTGCTCAAGTTTTGAATCCACATTGAAACCAGCTTGCAAAACTGTCGGAGATAGAGCCTTCCACACCGAAGAACTTCCAGCCAAATGGGTGAATACAGGACTGTGTCATACAATTAGTCATAGTCAGAACCACAAACATCATTATGAATTAATTAGAACATAGATAATTATATGACATTTACAAGCAAGCAACAGAGAAATCTGGGATGCAAACACGAGTACGTAAAATTGGTGAGAATCACAAAGAATAAGATTGTAAAGGTATTAGTATATATATATGTATGTATGTATGTATGTATGTATGTATGTATGTATATATAGGTGAATGAACATATTGTGGAATGAAAAGAAAGAGAAACTTACTTAGGAGTCGTGATGATAGAGAACCACTCCATTCCATCTGGATCAGCAATCTTTGAAACCACATGAAACCGAGGTACGATGAACAAGTTACCAGCTTTTACTGTTGTCTCCAGGACTCTTTTACCGTCAGGGCCAACAACCTGAGCACGACCGCTTCCTCTGACAATATAAGTAACTTGCAAGGCAGAGTCACATGAAAATCCAGGAGAGCACATGGCACTACCATCTAGCCTGACAAGATCAGCTCCAAGTCCAACCTCACCAACCAAGGGAAGATTCTTGGTGTTCAAAACAACCACTCTTCCACCATCCTTAATATCAACATCTAATGGAGCTTCAAGACAGTTCAATGCCATACCTTTACGATGATCAGGTTTTGGCTCGGGAAGTTTAATGTTTCCGTCAAGCTTCACAATGCCCTTGCCTGATTGGCTTCCAACTAAGGTCTTAACATCTTTCTCCTCTAAGTCCCAGGCTCTCCCCACAAACTCGTTGGAAAAACCAGTGAAGATTCCGTTGGAACCGGTCAAAAAGAAGTTGGTGAATTCACCAGCCTTGTGGGCTTTTGAAGTGTCACCAAGGAAAAGAACAACCAACTCAGTGTCGTCCTTGTTGTACCACCAAGTCACAACCCCAAAAGGAAGTGCCAAAGCATCGCCCTTTTTGATTGCAAGAACCTTTTCTTCTGATTCAGGCAGTACGATTCCCGCAACTCCATTCCCTGAAAATGACACAGTTAAAGAATATACAAATGATTTTAAGAATATCAAATTAACCAAGTAATTGTAATGCTAGGATAACGTTATGTATGTCTAGGCTTTGATGTGACCTCCAAAATTCAGATTCGGACAGAAAAAAAAGCAGTTCATAGTTAGCTATATACGCTCACAGAGAACCAAAATCAAACGGTGAGTCTGCAGAATTAGTGCTGCAGAACGCCGAGAGTTCATACAGAATGGAGTATGCATTGAAACAATCGTTAAATCTTGATAGAAAGATTCCCACATCATGATCCGAACGTTGCATTCAATTATTGTGAGACATTTTATTAACTTCACCAACGATCATAAAATTGCTGTTAAAACCGAACACATTATGTCAAGAATTGAAGATCACAGACAGGGATTTATTTCTATGACAATAATAAAATCACGAGGGCTCTCGAATCAAGAATCAAGATCGGTCTGTGATGCTAAGATAATTAAAATCAAGAATTATACATGACATACTCCAAAATCAAACAAACACGATGCATTCCAGAATAGATATACCAAGAATGAAGAAAGCAATAAGACAAGAAAAAAAAAAAACCTTGAAGAACGTAAGCAACCATGGAAGAGTCTGAGTATCTAGGAAGGGCAAAGCCATTCTTTTCAAGAGCGAGTTTAGCTGCACCGATATTGCCATGTTGTAACATGGGGAGCTCAGAGGGAGACCAGGCGTGGTAAGATCCACCATCGCCTTCGCAAACTTTCTTGGCCAACTGGGGAGTAAGATCAATCGCCATGATCGTCTCTTGTTTCTGCAACAAATGACGAAAACTAACACCACACTGTGAGAGGAAAAGAAGGATCACAAATCTGTGTGTTGAATATGCCTTCGTGGAGTGGGAATTTATAGCAGATTAGAGAGAGTCTCGTGGGGCTGGAGCTCTGAAATTTTGGTAACTCTTAAATTTTAATTTGGAAAATTATAATTGGTTGAGATATGGTTCAGAGTGACGTATCCTCATCTCTCGCTCTAAAAAGAAGTAATTTATCCTTATCTACGAAATACAAAATTAAATTATGTTACTGTAACAAAAAAATTAATTATGATATATAAATTGTGTTTTGAAAGGTTAAAAATAAAAGAATGAAAAGATAAGTTTTAATGTTGCTTTAGGACAAGGATGGTTATGAATATAAAACATAAAATCTATACAAGTTACTTAGTACTATTTATACTTATAAATAATATCTGACGTAAAAAAAATACTTATAAATAGTATCACTTATTTTGAATGTTGTGTAGAAAGACTTAATTTAGAGTTAGAAACTTCAAAATGCTACTCAAGGGTGAGGACGTGAAATCGAGGTATCTGATGATCGCCACTCTTCATTCCTTTCCTTTTATCCTTTATGTCTAATTGTCAAAAATTTGACTGTGCTTTTCTTTTTCTTTTTTTTTTTTCCCCCAAAATCTATCCTGTACAAAACAAAATCATGTAAAATAATTTAAATCAAACACTCTCAATTATATTTGCCGCTGGCCGTAGCCAACATGGTACATATATAAAAGGGAGGGCAAAATTTTCGCTCAACTTTCTCAAACTTGACAGGCCTAACGCCTATTTCTAACCCATTCTGAATTCTAAATACCTTTTTTTAGGCACAAGTATTTTTTTTATTAGAGTTAATTCTATTTGAGGCATTATGAGCATTCAATGTAGGCACATTTTTCAATAAGAATCAAAATCAAAATATTAATTTACCATATTGTAAGAGACTAATTATTTCTGTTAAAGTCAACTCTTGTGGGCCTGTTCTGAATATTTCTAAGCCTCTAACAATCATTATTTCTAGCCTACTTAATTACCCTTAACAATTTCCAAATTTTAATTCAACTTAATTATCCTTAAATACTCCAAAATTCCTATTTATTTACATCTAAACACTCCTATACTTCCAATTTAACTCAGTTGATGGCAAAAAAGCATCTAACTCAATTAATTTTAGAAAATAGAAATTAGGATGTTAAACATTCAATCCCAAATTTTTATGGTACAATCAAAGTTTAAAAAGATTTATTGAAGGTATTTATCTTCAAATAAATCTTTCAATCTTAATAAAGTAATAAAATTAAATTAAAAAATATTTTTATAAAAACATACTATTGGCTTACCAAGATTTCTTTATATATTTTTATAAATTTATATTATTGGCTTTGGCTTACCGAGATATCTACATATATACGAGTTGTAAACTCCATTTGGGTCATTCGACTCCTACGTCCTTTAAATATATACGCCCCTCTCTTCATCCTCTTACTTTCGCTCCTCTTCAAAATCAACATGTGATCATATTCCTTCAATTCCCTACCAGTTGGTGCTTGTTAGCTGGACCAATGCATCGAAAAAAATGGCAGACAGTCGAGAGTGAGTGAATAGCTAGCTAGCCGATGCTTCTTGTTTGCAGAAAAATAGCGGTGGGAAACTGAAAATACAGTTGAGAATTGAGACTACAGAACAAGTAATTGAAATATGTAACTGATGAAAGTAAAGCCCCTTTTTAAGTTAAAGGCAATTAAGATGGGAGTGCGAACTTGGTTCCCGGCCCGTATGACTGTTAACAAGGGAAGAAGTAAAAGAATACCATACCAGACGAAGAAGAAAAATGTGTCAAGTATTGTGTAACTTCTGTTAAGTTATTTCGATGTATTCAGTTAGCATTCTGTTATGTATTTTTCCAAACTCTCGTGTATATGTATCCTACTTCTCATTAATGAAAGTATCTTATCATTTTCCCGCAAATCAAGTCACATGGTATCTAGAGCCTTCTAAAGCCCTTTTTCGTCATTTTCTCTCCTTTCTTCACTTTCCTTTTCATGCTCGTTTTCTCTGCTCCTTTCTTTCTTTGATCGTTCTAACCTTCTCCCATGGCATATCTTTTAATTTCTCTATTGATCAGTCAAGCTCCTACTACATTTACCCTAAATCGAATCATCATGGCCTGTCTCATCCCATGCAAATAGCTTTATTATCGAAGAATAAGCTCCACTTTGTTGATGGCACTCTGTCTCCCCCTTCATCCACGGACAAACTCCTTCCAGAGTGGGAGCGGTGCAACAAACAAAAGAAAGAATGGGAGATAGAAAATGAAGGAAAGCAAAAACGAACAATACAACATGATGCACTTAAAAGCCAAAAAAGCGGTGCATTTCTAGTTTTATAACGCTATATAAAGTTTTTAGGTTGATCCATTAATTTTATAAAATATCTTTTCAATCTTTTAATCTTAACACTGGTAGTTTCAAATGATAATTTTTTTTGGTAATAATTATTGTTATTTCAAAAGTTAAACTTAATATGTCACTACTTAAAAATATTTTATCTAATGTAAAATTGTTATATTAACATTTTTTATATTAATGACCTTAGAATTAAAGAACTAAAAATTAAAACCACTACAAAAAAAATACTTTAGACGACAACTTTCAACGGTGACAAAAAAAGTCACCGCTGAAGCTAAAACTAAGACTTTCAGCAGCGACATTTTTGTCACCTCTGAAAGTTAACTTTTTGCGGTGACTTTTTTTGTCACTGCTAAAAGTATACCTTTGAGCGGAAGATCATGTAATCATTGGGTTCACTTTTAGCGACGACATTTTATGGTCACCGCTAAGAGTAGACTTTCAGTGGCGGCTATTAGTGTCGCCGCTGAAGGTCTAATTTTCAGTGGCGACATTTTATGGTCACCACTAAAAGTATTAGTGTCGCTGCTGAAAGTGTAATATAATAATATATATTATTTTATAATAGTAATAAACAAATTCAATCCGGCTCAGCAGCAAAAAGATTGGACACGAAAGAAGGTAGTTATGAGTTCAAACCTTGAAGAAGACACATTTAAGGTGAAAATTTTTTTTTGGTAATAATTATTGTTATTTTAAAAGTTAAAATTAATATGTCACTATTTAAAAATATTTTATCTAATGTAAAATTTTTATATTAACATTTTTTATATTAATGGCATTAGAATTAAAGAACTAAAAATTAAAACACCTTATAGCATTTAAAGGAGAAAAATAAAACGTTATGTAACGTTATCAAAAGTGCACTTTTTGCCAAATAAAAAAGACGAACAATCCATATGTGTGAATCCTATAATGAGTTGCTTTCTATCATTCACTAAAAAATCGTTGTTAATTTTTTCCAAGGAAAAACAAGACCATGGCTATAGATGGGCATGTTTCAAGTAAATAACTTTATAAAAATCTAAATTGATATAAAATAATGAATACCTTTACCATATAGATGATATTAAAACAAAAAAAAAGATAAAATAATTTACATATTTAAAATTCAAATAACAAAAAAGGCAAGGTTAAAAAAAGAGAAATTTATACATGGGACTGGGTGGATGTGTGGATGGCTTGCTCGGGTCCCATCTGTCCCATTTCTTCTTCTTCTTGTCTGAACAATTTTAACTCCTTCTCAAGGACCCATACACCCCTCACATACACACGTTTATTTTTATTCTAATTACTTGGGGTATAGAATTCACTTTTTTTTTTTTGGTAAGAGGTGTGTGATGCCGTATGAACTACTACCTTCTAACCTTAGTTAGCTCACTAATTTGGGCAATATAAACTTGTGGCATCTGTCATTTGTGTTGGTCCAAACATTTGTGCTCTGTTGTTTGTTGGACCCGTCCCATTTCAACCCATGACCGGGACCAACACACTATGAAAACTGAAAACTCCTACCATCGCCCCCCCCCAAAAAAAAAAACAGAAGAACCCAAAAAAATGCAGCTAGAAGCTGTTATCCCCATCAAAAAAAAAAAAACGGCAGCTAATTGAAGTTAGCTCAGTGGAAGAATAATATGATATAATTAGTGGTTGTGATTAATGATTCGCACATAATATACACATGAAAAATATATTGTATTGTTATTACCATCCAATACATATAGGATACAATTATTTTTAGTAAAATATACTTAATCTATTTCAATCCTTAATGTAGGACTTAATTAACTAATTTTAGTAGAATGCAATTTAGCTTCTCAACCTAGACGATGCAATTTGCTTGTTGATACAGCTAAGCATGAACGAGATTCAACTTCTTGTAAGAAGCATAGCTGGAATCGTATCCGTTCATTGAAATTATCAGTAATCTTGAATTTGTTGTGGGCAAGAAGAATATTCCTGGCTTTTCCCCTTATGCATGAGATCAACGAGCTAGCGAGGCCGCACTCCTCATTATTATTTAAATTTAATCATCATTATTCTCAGTTTATTTAATTTTCTTAATTAACCTTGTCCAATATATATATATATGCACTAATCTCCTTCTTAACACAAGCACAAACACATCAATAACGATCAAGCATGGCCATCAGCTGGAACCCAAAGCCTTCCCTTATGATCTTCGTCTTCTTCCTCCTGTTACACAAAATCAACTCAGAATCACTGTCCTTCAACTTCAATGATTTCGAGCCTGAGGCCAAGCTATTACCCATTGCCTTAGAAGGCGATGCCATTTCATATGGCGGCGCTATCCTACTCACAAAGAGAGATACCGAACCTGGAGGGAGAAACGTCACGATGCGCCAACACAGCGTTGGACGAGCAGTCTACCTGACACCAATCCACCTTTGGAACAGTGACACCGGTAAAGTCGCAGACTTCACCACAGAATTCTCCTTCGTGGTGGCTTCAAATGGCTCTTTCCTTCACGGCGACGGCTTGGCTTTCTTCTTAGCGCCGGTCGGAACCGCCCTTAGCATCCCTGCAAATTCATCAGGTGGCTATCTGGGATTGTTCGGCCCCGAAATAGCCTTCAGTACCTCCCAGAATCAGATCGTGGCCGTCGAACTAGACGGCTTCGGGAACGAGTGGGACCCCATTCCAGAACCTCCAGCTGCTCATGTAGGAATCGATGTTAATTCTCTTAGGTCTGTGAAAACTGCTGATTGGCCGATCAACCTCGGTCCACGAGGTTCTATTGGGAAGGCTCGTATATCATACGAATCTAAGACTACTACCTTAAATGTGTTGATTGGTTATACTGATTCTCAACCCAATAGGTATGTATCTCTGTCGCAAACCATTGACTTGAAGACTGTGCTGCCGGAATGGATTAGAATTGGATTCTCGGCGGCCACTGGGGATCAGGTTGAGGCCCATGACATTGTTTCGTGGTCTTTCAGTTCGTTTCTTCCGGATGATGACGAGTGAAGCGATTAATTCCTAGTGATGAAAATAACAGCAATCAAGGGTGGGTGTTCTGAATCTGGGTTTTGTTTTTCATGTTTCCTTAATAACAACGAGGCGCCAAATCAAAAGTCTGGCGCGTCTTCATCATAAAGTTCTTGTGTTTTAATCAAGCCTTTTGTTCTAGGTGGGAAGTACTCCGGTGTTTGTATTTAATTACTTCTATTAATGAAAGTCATAGGTGCCGTTAGTTTGTTTGTACATGCCTTTGGTATATCTCTCTCATGGGCTTTAATTTATGAGTTTATATATGGATTTTTTTTTAATCGATACCAAATAAGAAAAACCTTTTGAGGTTGATGCCCAGAGGGTGAAAATATATAACACCTAACACAGCCCGCGGTATATAAGGACATTTGCTTGTAATCATTATATGTATATCATCAATAAATTAACTCATTTAAGAAGGGGATTAAAAGAAACCACGTGCAATACAAATACTATACCTTTGGTCCCTAATATACAGGTGGAGAGTTATATTTAGTTTTAAATATAAAAATTTTAATTCATTTTTTTACATGGCTATCTAGATGGGTCAAATTCGAACATTCTAACGTGGTTATTTGACTGGGTTAGATTCGAGTATTGTCAAGCCTAATTGGAAATAGCCTTTTCAAAAATGTTTTCTGCGTTCACACTGACTTAAAATCTCATTTTTAAGTGGTTAAAGCTCCTTTCATTAGGACAGATATCTGTTGATAAATCTTAATCTATTTTTTATCTTTCATATTTATCAATTTTACTTCTTAAAATATGCTATCTAACTTATAGATTGATATATAACCTAATGTTGTACAGGAGTATAAGACATCATGCCACAATCGTGATAATTAACTAATTTAATTTATTTGACTTATTAATCTATTCTAATTAGTTAATTAGCTTTTATACATAATGAGACTCGAAGGGAGTAATACATTTCTTATTTTTTTCTTAACATGAAAAACGTGTTTTAGAACTAAAGGTAATATTGAGAAACACACATGTATGTGCGTGTCATCATTGTATGTATAATCAATCAATGAATTAACTCATTTAAGAGGGCGATTAAAACAAACCACATGCAATACAAATAATTTAAGGAAAACTGATTTGGAGTTCCTTACAGTTTCACTTAATTTTCAGTTAGTCCTTAGAATCTTTTATCTTTTTTTTGTTGGTGCTTTTAGTTTTTACGGTTAAATCTGTTAGTGCTTTATCATTCAGAGTGTTCAAAATTCTGTCAAAAGTGCTGTAACGAAACCAGGCCCAAAGTTGCAAGAGAAGCTAGCCCAAAATGAACAATTCCGGAGAAGCTTGAGGATTAAGAAGAAAACCTGGAAGCTTTGCGAATTGGAGAATGACGCATGACTATAATAGGACAAGGGAGTGTAAGGATTGGCGTGGAATATTTTATTGAAGACTCTCTCTCTCTCCTTGGAGGAATCTTTCCTTATTTCCTTTTTGCAAACTCTGACATTTCTTCCGTATTTCCTGACAGCTTGTACTAATTCCTCATTGATTTTTGTACTATCAGATCATATGGCTGTTGAGGAATATTTATAAAATCAATATAGCTTTCTCATATATATATTTGTCAATATCCATCTTTTTCTTAGTCATTGCATTCTGGTGCTTTTATTGAGAGAAGAATGGCAGAAAACACATGACTCAAAGAACTACAGGCTAATATGAAGAAGGCAAATGAATTTATTGATGAGGCGACTGGTCGATTTAGTAAGATCGAAGGCCTTTTGGAAATGCTAGTCTAGTCCATGGACAGCATCCACGAGAAGGTAGAACACTCATCTTCAAGCTCGAAAGAACCCTTGGTACCAGAAGAGGAGCCAGTGAGCCAGGCCGTTACTCATACAATAGGGAAGTAGATTAAGATAGAGTTCCCTAGGTTCGACGGCACGGACGCATTAGACTAGATCTTTAAGGCTGAGCGATATTTTAAATACTATGAGATCAAAGACCCACAACGTCTCATAATAGCGTCGGTTCACTTTGAAGGGAACATACTGCCATGGTTCCAAGTTTTGGAGAAGACACACCAGGTTACCGACTGGAACTCGCTTGCAAGGGCCGTGGAAGATCAATATGGACCTTCAAGGTTTGAATGTGCTCGGGCGCAACTATTTAAGCTGACCATGCAGAACAGCTTGAAAGTATATAACACCAAGTTCATGGCATTATCTAACAGTACGGAGGGTGTACTAGAGTCAGCATTATTGGACTGTTACGTAGGAGGACTAAAAATGGAGTTAAGGCGGGATGTGCTGGTTTAACGTCCCAAGTCAGTCCGGTCTATAATGGTGCTAGCTCGTCTCTACTATGAGAACTCAGCATATGGGGTAAATGTTGCGAAGGAAAGAGGAGGCTCAGGCATGAGTGGGCTCACCCTTAACGGAGCTAGTAACACGATGGTGTCAAGGAATAGTAGTGCCGGTCATACTGCCACAGGAGGAGGAAAAGCTAATCTACCTCCACTGTTACCCACACCTAATACTCCTCAGATTAAGAAGTTGACACCCACTGAGGTACAGGTTCGCAGAGAGAAGGGTCTATGCTACACTTATGATGCCAAGTTTTCTCCCAACCATAGATGCCCCAACTGTCAGATGATGATGATGATATGTGATAACGACCCTGAGAGGGATGAAGAGATACAGAATGCAGAAGAAACCGTGGTGGAAGTGACACTACACCACTTATCACTACACGCTTTAAGGGGAACTCAGGGCCCTACCATGATATGTTTCAATGGCTGTATTAATTGAACTGAGGTACAAATATTATTGGATGGTAGGAGTTCTGATAACTTTATACACCCTCATATAGTGGCGCACCTGGGATTGCCGGTAGAATGTACCACAGAGTTGCGAGTATTAGGGGGAACAGGGTAGGTCTTAAGGAGCAATGAGCGAGTCATGAATGTGCCCATACAGATAAGTGGCCACACCCTTGAACTGACTCTGTTTGTGTTGCCCATGGCAGGGGTCGATCTAGTAATGGGGGCAGACTGGTTGGAGAGGTTAGGGGCTCATGTGGCGGATTATAGTACTTCTACTATAAGGTTCCTTCAAGATGGACAATTTGTAACGTTGAGAGGATACAGGGGACATTCTATGACCCAAGCCAATTTTCATCATCTTGTTTAGCTATGCCAAACCGACACTGTGGCAAAGATATATATATATATATTATGAATGCAACCCCTATACCAGAAACATTAGCAGAAGAAGCAGTAGCAGCAGACATTGCTTAGATCGTTCAATGATATGAAGAGGTTTTTGAGCAATCGTATGGGTTACCACCAAGTCGTGATCATGAGCACTAAATTGAACTAAAACCAGGAACAGGGCTGGTAAAAGTGAAACCATATCAGTACCCAGTGAGTCAGAAAACAGAGATTGAAAACATGGTTCAAGAATTATTACGAGAAGGTTTAATCCGACCCAGCAATAACCCATTCTCCACCCTTGTGATATTGGTGAAAAAGAAGGATGGAACATGGAGGTTTTGTATAGATTATAGGGCGTTAAATACTGTCACAGTCAAGGATGCTTTTCCTATGCCCACGGTTGATGAATTAATAGATGAATTATATGGGTCCACTTATTATTCTAAGCTTGACCTCAGGTATGGGTATCATTAGATTCTAATGCAAGAAGTGGATAGAGAGAAGACAGCATTTCGAACTCATTAAGGATTATATGAGTGGGTTGTAATGCCATTTGGATTAACAAATGCGCCAGCAACTTTCCAGGCTCTGATAAATTCAGTGTTCCAACCCTTCTTGAGGAAATTTGTTTTAATATTCTTCGGTGACAATGTATAGTGCCACCTAGGAATTACATTTACGACACTTGGAATTGGTGATGAAAGTATTGGTTGAACACCGGCTATATGCAAAAAGGTCCAAGTGCGCATTTGGTAAAACAAAGATTGAGTATCTGGGGCATGTAGTGTCAGCTAAAGGAGGGGAAATGGATCCGATGAAGATTCGAGCAATTCAAGAATGGCCCACACCCGTAAATGTCACTAGTTAAAGGGGTTCCTAGGCCTCAATGGATGCTACCGGAAGTTCATCAATAAGTACGCCACGATTGCTGGGCCACTCACTTAATTATTAAAGAAGGATTCATTTAATTGGAGGCCCCAAGCCCAAGAAGCCTTTGGAGCCCTGAAATAAGCACTCACTACAGCTCTTGTCTTGGCACTACTGAATTTTCAGAAATCTTTTGTACTAGAGACAGACGCTTCTGGTATGGGAATCGGAGCAGTATTAAGTCAAGATCAACACCCAATTGCTTTTTTCTCCAAGAAATTACCTCCTCGGATGTAGACACAATCAATGTATGTCCGAGAATTATACGCAATCACATAAGCAGTCTCCCGATTTCATCATTATTTATTAGGGCACCATTTTATCATACGGACGGATCATGACAGCTTGAAGCACCTTAATGACCAAACCATCTACACATCGGAGCAGGTAGCCTATCTACCTAAATTGTTGGGCTACAAATTTGATATTGAATAAAAACCAGGCAGAACGAATCAGGTGGCCGATGCCCTATCTAGAGTATCGTGTATGGCGCTAACTACGGTGGAGAATACTTTCATGGATCACATATACACCAAGGTATGAACTTCTTCTTTGATTTAACAATTGAAGAAAAAATTAGAAAAAGACCCAAGCTCGATGAAACACTTCCATCTTTGTGATCAAGATTTATACTGGAAACATCACCTGGTAATCCCACACGATGATGCATAATTACTAAAGATGATTTTAGATGAGTTTCATTCCTCTATAACAGGAGGCCATGGGGGATTCCTTCACACTTTTCACAGAATTGCCAGACTTTATTTTTGGACCAAGATACGAAAGGATATCAGAAATTACATTCAGAATTGTGCTCTCTGTTAGCAGGCAAAACTGTCACAACTACACCCTTCAGGATTGCTTCAACCATTATCTGTTCCTGAACGGATTTGGGAAGATGTTGCTATGGATTTTATAGTGGGGCTTCTAATTGTGAAAGGCTATTTAGTTATTATGGTAGTGGTTGAGAGATTGTCTAAGTATGCCCATTTCATTCCTCTACCAAGCCATTTTTCCAATCAAATAGTTGCTGAAGCTTTTTTGCATAATATTATTAAACTGCATGGGCTGCCAAGAACAATTGTATCAGATAGAGATCGGACCTTCACTAGTGCTTTCTGGAAGCATTTAATGAAGTTACAAGGTGTTCAACTGTGTTTCAGTTATGCATACCACCCCAGTCGGATGGGCAATCAAAGGCCCTAAATAAATGCGTTGAAATGTATCTGAGATGCTTTGTGTCTGATTTTCCCAGAAAATGGCTTAATTATTTACCCTGGGCAGAATTTTGGTACAACACTTTGTTTCATTCCTCAATTGGAATGATTCCCTTTAAGGTCGTTTATGGTAGGGATCCCCCTTCCCTGTTACGACAGTTCAGCAGAGGACACACCTCTCAATATTCATCAGCAGTTAGAGCAGAGGGACGAGGTGTTAGACATTTTGAAATCCAACATCAAAAAGGCGCAACAACGTATGAAGCTTTACGCAGATAAGAAAAGAACATAAGTGCAGTTTTAGGTGGGAGATTTGGTTCTAATAAAATTACAACCTTATAGACAATACTCTGTGCAACTACGAAAATTTTAGAAACTAGCTATGCATTATTTTGGCCCTTTTCCCATTGTTGAGCGTATCGGGTCTGTTGCTTACAAAGTCCAGCTTCCTAATTATGCAAGGATTCATCTGGTGTTCTATGTTTCTATGTTGAAAAAATTTCACGGCAATGATACGGCCACTCACTTGGCATTACCCCTGTTAATAGTTCCAGAAGGGCCAATTAGGCAACCAATGGGAATTAATGGGGCACGTTGGGTACAGCAAAATGGGCAGTGGATGCGACAATTTCAGGTCCAATAAGAGGGAACGTCTGAACACACTTGGGAATTCGTGCAAGACTTGCAACAGCTGTATCCAACCTTGAACCTTGAGGACAAGGTTCATTTCAATGGAGGGGATGATTTAACGAACCCAGGCCCAAAGTTACACGAGAAGCTGCCCAAAATGAACCAGTCCAGAGAAGCTTGAGGATTAAGAAGAAAACCTAGAAGCTTCGCGAATTGGAGAATGACACATGACTGTAATAGGACAAGGGAGTGTAAGGATTGGCGTGGAATATTTTATTGAAGACTCTCTCTCTCTCTCCTTGCAGGAATCTTTCCTTATTTTCTTTTTACAAACTCTGACATTTCTTCTGTATTTCCTGACCTTGTACTATTTCTTCATTGATTTTTGTACTATCAGATCGTATGGCTGTTGAGGAATATTTATAAAATCAATACAGCTTTCTCATATATATTTGTCAATAACTATCTTTTTCCTAGTCATTGCAAGTGCTGACATGATGAACACTTGGATTATTTTGACAACTAAGCATCTATGTGGAAAACATTTAGCCAGCAGCCTTGAAAACAAATTTTTTTCCCCAGAAAACATACGGGTTTGTGGAAGTTGCCGATCAGAGCCTCCCGTGTTCCATGAACTAAAAATTTCTCTTGGAGATGCAACATCTTCGTTCTGTCTTCTTAACACGGAAAAACGTGTATTAGACCAAACAATTACAGGCCCTTTTTTCATTTTTACCTGCAAAACTCTAGGAAGATTTTACTGTCAAAATTTTGCTGCGCTCTCTAGATCAAATGTTGGTCAAAGATCGATGGTTGTTAGTACAGCTATTATAGGAATATGATCTAACTTTTATGGTAAGAAGCATAATTTTTTCCGTTTATTGAAACCATCTATAGATAGCAACTTTTATACGATATGGATTGCACGTTTCCTTTTGTTCTCTTACAACATCTAGCGGGCCAGGAGGCCTGTATATATATGGCTGCTTCAATTTCCTTATATATCCGACTAAAAATATCTAACTTTCCAGCAATCAACCACGGCTATCAAGCTTACGATCTTTGTCTTCTTCCTCTTGCTGCTCCACAAAATCAACTCAGAATCAATATCCCGCAACTTCGATTTCAAGGATGACGTATCACCCTCCATAATCTTACTGGGCGATGCCGCTCCATGCGTTAGACAAATCCTTCTCACCAAAACAGATATTACACCAGGCGCAAATAACCTCACAATGCGCCACAGTATTGGTCGAGCTGTGTGCTCAACACCGATCCATCTCTGGGACAGCGACGCCGGAAATGCTGCAGATTTCACAACTGAATTCTCCTTCGCTGTGACTTCCCACGGTCCTCGCCTTCGCGGAGACGGCCGGCTTGGCCCTCTTCATGGCGCCAATATCTGCCGCCATTACCATCCCCGCGAACTCAACAGGCGGCTTTCTTGGATTATTCAGTCCTGACACAGCCTTCAATTCCTCAGAGAACCACATTTTAGCCGTAGAATTAGACAGCTTCGGCAAAGACTGGGACCCTCCATTTCCTCACGTAGGAATTGATGTCAACTCTCTTAGGTCTGTGAATACTACTCAGTGGCCTATCGATCTCGTGCCACCAGGGTCAAGAGGGAATGCTCGTATTTCATATGAATCTAAGACCAAGACACTGAGTGTGTCGATTGGTTATCCTGATGCTAAACCTGCAATGTTTGTGTCACTGTCGCAAATCGTTGACTTGAAGGGTGTTTTGCCGGAATATGTTAGAATTGGGTTCTCTGCGGCCACTGGGGATTTGGTTGAGACCCATAACCTTTTTTCTTGGTCCTTCCGTTCGTTTCTTGAAGAAGATAACAGCTCATGATGAAGCAGGCCATCAAGTATGAGAATGTTCTGAGTCTTTAATAGTATTTTTGTGTTTCCCTTAATAAAAGCGAGTCTCTAAGTTTAGTGTTTTGCTTTACGAGGTTGAACGACTCCGGTTTCTGTACTTTCATTATATTAATTAATAAGTAAATTATGGTTTTTGTCACATGAAAATACCTCAAGTCATTAGGAGTTAATTTAGCAGCTATTGTAATGGCCAATAACAAACTTGCAAAGAGACACAAGGACTCTTATCAAGAAACATATCTCCGCGTTATAAGTACGTGTGTGTGTAATCATTATATGTATATCATCAATAAATTAACTCATCTAAGAAGGGGATTAAAATAAACCGCATGCAATGGAAATACTATATCATCAATAAATTAACTCATCCCTAATATATAGTTAGGAGTTAGATTTGATCCTAAATATCCATTCTTTTATAACTATATGAATTAGATTGGATCATTGTGATATGGCTATTTACCAGATCAAATTTGAGTATTGTCTGGTTTAATTGGGGCTAACTCTTTCAAAGATATTTTCTACATCCACATGGACTTAAACTCAAAAATGCGTTTTAGTAGCCAAAGCTTCCTTCATTAGGACCAATGCTTATGGTTAAATCTCAATCCATTTTATGTTTCATATTTATCAATATTATTTTTTTAAAAAATAATTTCCCTAACTAATAAATTGATATATAATCTAATGTTATATATGAGTATACAATGTCATGTAAAATGCATTAGTCATAAAGTGATAATCAACGGATTTATTTTATTTTATTTTCTTAATATATTTAAATTAGTTAAATAGCTTTTATATTTACTATGAAAGGAACTAATAGCTTTCTTCTTCTTTTTCTTTTTCGTAACACCAAAAATGTATTTTAGACCAGAAGGTAACACTGATGAACGTAGATGTATGCAATCATTTAAGAAGGGGATTAAAACAAACCACATGCAATACCAATAACAGGTTTGGCTTCTGTCAAAGGGTTGGTTGGTGACTTAATTTCATCCTAAATATAATATTTCAATTCATTTTATCTCTCATATTTATTATTTTTTAACCTAATTTACCTAATTTATAAATGAATACATAGCGTGATGGTGTATAAGAGTATTTTTAGGAAAATCATGTTATGTTTGTTATATAATCAACTAATTTATTTGACTTTTTAATATATTCAAATTAGTAAAATAACTCATATTAAGGAGCGGACGGGCTAATATCTTTCCTCTTCTTCCTAACACAGAAAAACGTATCTTAGACCAAAAGGTAATGCATAAGATAAAAAGTTAGCACAAACAATTATAGGACCCTTTTTCCCTTTTTATCTTAAAGCCTCTAAGAAATCCCATTCAACTATCAAAAGTTTAATTGACAGGACAGGAAGGATACCTGTTTGTGTGCTTGTCATTGTGTAGTATATTCTATATGGATTCGTATACTTTTTTGATGTATATACATGATGCTTTATACAAGGGAATGTTCTATTTTGGAGTCATTGTTGAAACAAATTAAAGCATATCCAGATGGTACAGTAAGCTACGGCTTTTGCTGCGCTCTCCAAATAAAATTTTGGTCAAAGATCGATATGATTTAACTTTTATGATAAGAAGCATAGGTTCTTCCGTTTATTGAAACCATCTACAGATAGCAACTTTTGTACAATGTGGATTGTTTGTTTCCTTTTGTCTTCTTACAGCACCTAGCGGGCCAGAAGGCCTATATATATGGCTGCTTCAATTTCCTTGTATATCCAACTACAAATATCTAACTGTTCCAGTAATCAACCATGGCTATCAAGCTTACCATCTTCGTCTTCTTCCTCTTGCTGCTCCACAAAATCAACTCAGAATCAGTATCCTTCGGCTTCGATTTCAAGGATGGTGTTCCACCCTCCATGATCTTACTGGGCGATGCCATTCCATACGCTAGAGTCATCCTTCTAAATAGAAGAGATGAAAAACCAGGGACGAATCACTATGTTGGACGAGCTGTGTACTCAGCACCGATCCGCCTCTGGGATAGTGACTCCGGTGAAGTTGCAGACTTCACCACCGAATTCTCCTTCTCCGTATCTACCGGCAGTTCTGACCTTCGTGGCGACGGCTTGACCTTCTTCATGGCACCGGTAACTGACGCTGTTCGTGTCCCTGAAACTTCAACAGGCGGCTTATTCGGACTATTCAGTCCTGAGACGGCCTTCAATTCCTCACAGAATGGCATATTGGCCGTAGAACTAGACACCTTCAGCAACGATTGGGACCCTCAATTTCCTCACGTAGGTCAGTGAATATTACTAGCTGGCCAATTCATGACACAGCACTAGGTTCAGTATGGAATGTTCGTATTTCGTATGAATCTAAGGCCAAAACACTGAGTGTGTCGATGGGTTACCCTGGTGCTAAACCTCCAACGTTGGTGTCACTGTCGCAAGTTATTGGGTTGAAGGATGTTTTGCCGGAATATGTTAGAATTGGGTTCTCTGCAGCCACTGATGCTTTGATTGAGACCCATAACCTTTTTGCTTGGTCATTCCGTTCGTTTCTTGCAGAAGAAAGCAGTTCATAATGAAGCCGACCATCAAGTCTGAAGTTGCTCCGAGTCTCTATTTGTTTTTGTTCCCTTAATAAAAGCGAGTCTCTAAGTTTGGTGCCTTGATCACCAGCTTAATCCTCCGTTTGATATACTTTGTTTATTTTGGTTAATTAAAATAAATTATGTTTTTGTTACATGAAACTACCTCGATCGAGTCATTATTAAGAGTCAGCAGCTATTGTAGGAGGCACAATAACAAACTTGGTAAGAGGCACAAGGACGCTTATCGAGAAACAACTCACAAATGATACTACGTGATTGATAAAAATGTAAAAATTAGAAGTTAGATAATTAACTTATAAATATTAAAAAAATTAATTATTTATAAAAAATAAATATTACTTCCTTCTTTAAAGTATTCATTTTAATTATTTACAAAGAAATTACTCCCTTAACAAAGATTTAATATATGCAAATAAGAGGGAGAGTTGAGGAAAAAATATTATAAATTTAGGAGATTAAATGTATTAAGTTCTTATACTTAAAATCCAAGTAAACCCAAATAATAAATTAAATTTTATATTTACAATCAGGGTGATGAGTACTATGTATCATATATTATATATCGAGGAAGAGATTAATTATTTATTCCCTCAAGAAGTAAGTGTTAAATTCTATTATTGTAAATAAGTAAATCACCGAGAGAGCTTCCTTCATTTGAAATTCAAGGGAAGCGAAATTTTAACTAGCAGCTGATTCTGTCAAGAATCTCTTGATTCAATAGCACTTCACATCTCCTCTCATAAAAGAGGTTGTGGGTTTCATACCCACAAAGACCGGAGTGGGTGTGCGTGTGAAGTGTTAGTGTGTGTCAAGGGAGTTTAAATTGTTTAATTCAAAAAAAAAAATCGCTGGTTAAAAGAACAAAAGAAAATAAGTTTCAATTATTCGTGTTACCTACGTGGTTCTAAAAACAGAAAGTTGTTATCCAAAGTAGGACTCGCGATTTAGTATGCTCCTCAGCCCATTATAGATCCATAGGCTGCTAGGCCTAACTGTGTGTGTGTTTTTTTTTTTTGGGGTACAAAGAGAGGGCTAATGCCCAAAATTAAAAGGTCTAACTAGGGGAATAGGTTCCCAAACGGTCACGATCAACAAGAAGTCCAAACGATCAGGACACAAATCAAACACAGGGGATTCAGCAGTTCCTCTCTCTGCAAGAATATCAGCAACATCATTGCAGGATCTGGAAATAAATTGCAACTTGACATCTCAGGGGCGCTGCGGCATCTTTTGTATTTCGAAGATAAGGAGACTGGACTTAGAAGATTGTATATTGGAATTTAACATATCAATCACTAATTTAGCATCTGATTGAACAATCAGTTTCCTAAATCCGTGCTCCCAAGCCAAGGTCAAGCCTTTAAAAATTATCCACTGTTCAGCTTCCATCACAGAGCGAAGACCAACATGATAGCAAAATCCAGCAATCCATTCACCTTTAAAATTCCGCAAACAACCCCCACATCCAGCCTCATTTGTCACATTAGACTTGGCTCCATCCACATTTAAGAGGATCCAATCAACTGGAGGGGGTTGCCACATGGTCCATGCAGTACTAATATGATCGAGGCTGTTATATATCGTTAGAAACTCTCTTGCTCTTTAGAACATAATTCTTCCAAGTGTGTAAAATGACATTCGCTGGATTTGAAGGTTTTTCAAGATTATTTTCAAATATAAATCTATTCCTCCATAGCCAAAGTCTCCAAACAGAAACTCCCCAAACTAAATTCTAATCGCCATTAATGTTGAGACCCAATTCATGCTTCAGATTCAGATTAATCGAATCCCATATGTTAGTGCTGAAGAATTGTTCCTTCACATTTGAAGATATGAGGCTTGACCATAGCTTTTTAGCATAGCTGCAGTCCCTCAAGACATGCATGATGTCTTCATTAGCAGAGTTCTAATTACTGCAAAGAGGGGATGTATTAGACCACACACTTCTTCAAGAATTAGTAGGCAATCTCTCATGCACTAGACGCCATAGAAAACTCTAATCCTCTCAGCACCACGCCATTTCCTGGAAGAAAATAGAGTCTTATATAACTGGGGAGGATTTTCTTCTAACAAATATTAAGCACTTTTTAAAGTGAAATTCCCATCAGAACTAGCATTCCATACCATAATATCTGCACCAACAATGTCCATTGGTGGTATAACACCAATAAGAGTCTGAAGGACTTCTTTATCAACAATTCCATCCAGTTTTTGAAGGTTCCAGGATCCATGCTGCACCCAGTCTACTACTACACTATCCTCTTCCGCGCCAAATAGAGGTCTTAGACAAGAGTCTTTAATGCTTTTGTCTTTGAACAACCAGTAATCATCGAAAAAACTCACAAATCTTCCATTCCAGATTTGCTAACTATTACCCTTGTCCAAAATATATTTCTTCTTAGTGATGAAATGCCACAGATTAGAGACACTAGAATGCGCCATAAGCATAATTAGTAGTCATCTAATATACTGATTACTACTTTTGGTTAAATCTGTTTAGAAAGTTGTTTTAGAAGTCATTCAACTACAGCTGTCATTATGTGCACACGTGTCCATTATGCAGATGCCCATCGATCACTATATATGATGTACTCTGCTATTGATCAGAAATATACGACTTGTTGATCCATTTCTATCTCTAAACCATATCCTTTAATATGGTATCAGAGCCTTGCCGCACTGGCCGAGCTCTGATCACCGATTAAAGACATACAGACATTGGCCGCGATCAATCTCCTCTCAAGGATTGACAAATCGCACAACAATGTCCACTTCTGCTGCTTCCTCTGTAAACGATCTTGGTCTGAATGCTCGGAACTTTAGGAACAAGAAGATCAATGTGAAGTTAGATGACAACAATTATTTGATCTGGAAACAACAGTGTTTTTTATGGTCAAGCAGCACCAATTATTCTCTTATCTGGATGGATCGGTCAAAATTCCACCAAAAAATGTTCGTAATGACTCAAATAAAAAGGTCATCAATCCTGAATTTGAGACATACGAATAGCTAGACTCGGCTCTGGCATCATGGTTCCTTGCATTGGTTACTTCTTCTGTCCTTCCAGAGCTGGTTGGATTAGAGACCTCATCACAGATCTGGTCAAAATTGAATCGCCTATACTCTGCCAAATCTGATTCGAAAATTCTTCATTATCGGAATTTACTGACGAATCAACGGAAAGGAGAACTCTCTATGAGAGATTATTTGGCAAATCTGAGATCAATCTATGATCACTTGGCTTTATTAGGAGAACCAGTGCCTGAGTCTTCTCACATCTCTCACATCCTCAATGGTCTCACTATTGAGTATGAATCTTTCATAGCCATCATAAATGCCTCCAAGCCAAGATTTGATTTAGACACAGTCTCAACCATGTTGCTGGACTCTGAGGCTCGTCAGAAAGCTTTCCTTACTGCCTCAATCGCACAGACGCACTACACTACTGCAACGGTGCCCTCTCAGTTTTCGGACTATGTTGAAGATGAGTCGATGGCATTCTTTGCTCAATCCACACCGAATCCAATCACTGCTGCTGGAATGGGACGAGGACGGCTACAGCGCCACCATGGAGACCACACTTTGGTTGAGAAAGAGGTCGAGGTGCTTTGTCACACTATAATTTTCGACCACTATCATGTCAGATTTGCCATAAACTGGGACACACTGCCGATAGGTGCTATTTTCGCTATGAGTCCTCCAATTTTAATTCTGGTAATCCTACACCTCGGGCTCACTTTACATATTTCAATCACACTGGTTCATATGTTGATCATTATGGATGGCTTGCTCCTTCTAATAATATCACAATGCCTCCTTCTATTGCTCCTAATTCCTCTACACTGTATGCTCACTATACTATTGATACTACCACTTATGGACCTTTTCCTGGTAATATGATGACTGGTGCAATGTCTAGTCCTGCCACTTCTATTGCCGTCTCTACAACTCCTCACACAGTAGATTCATCACAAGAAAAAAATTCAATGGCTCATGCATTTGTGGCCTCTCCAGCTACTATTGCAGATGATGCCTGGTACTTAGATTCGGTGCCACACAACACATTGCAAAGTCACCTAATGCACTTCATGAGACTAAAGCACCTTCAGGTATGAACAATAATGTTATTGTGGGAGGTGGTTCTTTTCTGCCTATATCTCATGTTGGTAAAGCTACTCTTGCTACATCTACTTCTGCTTTACACATGAATAGAGTACTTTGTGTTCCCACAATACAAAAGAATTTAGTGTCTATTACTAGAGCTACAAAGGAAAATGGTGTCTCAATTGAATTTTTTCCTGATGCTTGTTTTGTTAAGGACTTGAGGACAATGAAAATTCTCAGATGCTAGCATGTACAAACTTTCAGCATTTCCTACGCACAGAAACAAAAATGCTGCTTCTGCTGCTTGTTATCATATTTCTAATTCTGATTCTGTTACCCTGTGGCATTGTCATTTAGGTCACCCACATTTAGACACAATCAAGCAAGTTCTTAGAGCATTGCATTTGAGTTTTAACTCTGTTTCTAGTTTGTCCTGCTCTACTTGTAAACTTGGCAAAAGTCACAAACTGTCGTTTGACCCTTCTTCTACTGTATACAATAAACCATTGGAATTAATATCAATGGATATTTGGGGACCTGCACCACTTGTGTCGAATGGTTTCACTTATTACATAGCTTTTGTTGATGCTTTCAGTAAATTCACCTGAATTTATTTGTTGAAGAATAAGTCTGATGCTCTTAGTACTTTCAAAGAGTTTCAACTAATGGTTGAGAACCGTCTTAATACGAAGATTCAACAAGTACAGAGTGATAATGCTAAGGAATTTCTGATTTTTACTCCTTTTCTGAAGAGTAAAGGCATTCAACATCGTTTAACATGCCCATACACGTCTGAGCAAAATGGTCTAGTTGAAAGACGTCACAGGTCCATTGTTGAAACTGGGCTTACTCTCTTAGCAAATGCCTCTCTACCACTATTCTATTGGAGTGATGCTTTCTCTTTGCAGTGTTTCTATTAAATAGACTGCCGACAGCTACTCTCCAAGGTGCTACTCCTTTTCAAACCCTCTATGGTGTGCTACCAGATTACTCTATTCTACGGGTTTTTGGGTGTGAATGTTTCCCACTGCTACGCCCTTATAACAAACACAAGCTTGAATTTAGATCTACTCCCTGTATTTTTCTAGGGTATTGTGTGATGCAAAAAGGATACAAGTGTTTAGATCGGGCCATAGGAAGAGTATACATAACTCGGCATGTTCAATTTCATGAACACATTTTTCCTGGGAAAGCACAGTTCAATATTCGCATTACTGTTACAAACCCTACTATCAGTTTTCAGCCTCCTACATCACCAATGTCCCCTTCTGTACCATCATCTCCTCCTCCCTCAAATGTCCCACACCCACCACTTCCACCAAATCTATCGCTGTCTATCCCTTCCACTCCATCCAGCACACCCACTCCTTCCCTTGCTTCTTCCAATATACACTCTATGGTCACCAGGAGCAAAGCTGGAATTTTCAAACCCAAAATCTTCACTGTTGCAGAGGATGTTTCAGTTCCCAGGACAATTACTGAAGCCTTAGTAGATCCTAACTGGAAACAAGCGGTCCAGGAAGAATATGATGCTTTGGTCTGTTTCCAAACTTGGGATTTAGTTTCCATGCCCTATGACAGAAAGATTGTTGGCTGTAAATGGCTGTGTAAACTCAAAACCCGTGCTGATGGCTCTATTGCCAAATACAAAGGTCGCCTTGTGGTGAAAGGTTATTCTCAGGAGGCAGGTGCGGACTATCAAGACATTTTCAGTCCAGTGGTCAAGGCCACCATAGTGAGGGTATTGCTTACCTAGCAGTAACAAAGGGCTGGGTTTTGCATCAGATTGACTTCAACAATGCCTTCCTCAATGGTGATTTGTCTGAGGAAGTGTTTATGGAGCAACCACCAGGTTTTGTTCAGTATGATTCCATTAGCAAGCCATTGGTGTGTCGTTTGAAAAAGGCTATCTATGGCTTGAAACAAGCTCCATGTGCCTGGTTTACAAAACTTAGTACTTATCTCTGCTCTCTTGGCTTTACTGCATCAAAGGCTGACACATGTTTATTCATTAGAGATGATCATTTGGGGCTCGTATACTTGCTAGTTTATGTTGATGATTTGATCATTGCCGGTACCAACAAACTTGTTATTCAGCATCTCATTACAGAAATGAGTAATGCTTTCTCCTTAAAGGATCTTGGTGACTTGTCTGCCTTCCTTGGGATTAAGTTCCACAGGACATCAACTGGTCTTCAGTTAACCCAAATGAAGTACATCCATAACTTGTTAGTCAAGGCGCAAATACTAAACTCTCATTCAGTTGCCACTCCTATGGCGGCCAACATTGAACTTCATGCTACTGACAGCCCATTGCTTCCGGATGCAAAACTCTATCGTAGCATTGTTGGTTCTTTACAGTATGTGTGCTACACTCGCCCTAACATAACCTTCACTGTTAACAGGTTAAGTTAGTTCATGCACGCCCCAACTGAAAAACAATGGCAATGTGTTAAGCGTCTCCTTCGCTATATCAATGGCACTAGCAGCTATGGGTTATTCATCAAGCCTACAACTCGGTTTGTGGTGCAAGCTTATGCTGACTCTAACTGGGGGAAGCACAGAGAAGAAACATCCAGAGGAAGTAATTAAAGTCATACCTGAAAACAAACAGTCCACTACTGGATACTGTGTATTCCTGGGTGTTACACCCATTTTGTAGATTTCAAGGAAACAACAAGTAGTCTCAAGGTCATCCACAAAAGCATAATACAGAAGTGTTGCAGACTGTATTACTGAACTACTTTGGATAAGGTCGCTACTAAAAGAAATGAAAGTGGTGATTGATGATGCTCTTACCATATGGTGTGACAATTCAGGAACTGTTGCACTTGCAGCAAATACTGTGCTCCATTCAAAAACAAAGCATGTTGAACTGGATTTGCACTTCATCAGAGAAAAGATTTCTGCAGGACTTGTCAATGTTAGATATGTGCCAGCTTCATATCAAATAGCAGACATACTGACCAAACCACTATCTCATGTGATGTTTGCCTACTGCCATGATAAGCTGAATATAGTTTCTCGAGAGGAAGTTCAGGGATCCGACCTCAGCAAGATTAACTCCAAGCTCTGAAGTCATATAGCTCTTTTCATTACAGAAGGGGGAATATTAGTAGTCATCTAATATACTGATTAATACTTTTGGTTAAATCTGTTTAGAAAGTTGTTTTAGAAGTCGTTCAACTACAGCTGTCATTATGTGCACACGTGTCCATTATGCAGATGCCCACCGATCACTATATATGATGTGCTCTGCTATTGATCAGAAATATACGACTTGTTGATCCATTTCTATCTCTAAACCATATCCTTTAATAAAGCATATTTTCATTATTCTTCATCATATATTTCTGGTTTAAAATATTAGCCCACAGACCCTTTTCTCCTTTTATGAGTTTCCAAGCAATTTTAGCAACACAAGCTCTATTCAAAGACGAGATTTTTTTGAAACCCAAACCACCATACTCTTTAGGCAAAGTAATTTGGTCCGATCCAATAGCTTGAGATCTTTCTTGCCCCTAGATAAAATCTCTCTGTAGACGTTCAATTTCCGCACAAGTTTTCTTGGGAAGTGCACCACTTGCATAGGATAAAGAGGAATGGTACTAAGAACTGATTTGGCAACAGTTATGCGTCCTGCCATGGAAAGACTACCGGCCTTTGAAGCTAAAAGTGTGGACCTCACTCTATCCACCACATATCAAAAAGTTTTAGTAGCTTTTCTTCTTCTGAAGATAGGGAAACACAAGCATCTCCCAATTTCAGTAGAAATTTGCATTTGAATAATAGCTTTGATTTTCATCTTGACACATCCTTGAACCTTGGGGGAAAAATATAAGGAAGATTTGCTTTTGTTTACTTTCTCCCCTGAAGCTTTAGAAAAAACTTCTAAACATTCCATCATACATTCACATGGACTTAAACTTGAAACTGTGTTTAAGTAGTCAAAGGCCCCTTCATGAGGACTAATGCCTATTAGTAAATTTCAATCCATTTTATCTCTTATATTTATCAATGTTATTTTTTAAAAAAAGATATATAATCTATGTTATATAGGAGTGTATGAGATCATGTCACATTTGTTATAATCAACTAATTTATTATATTTTATTTTTTTAATCTTTTTAAATTATTTATATTTACTTCGGAAGGAAGTAATGGTTTTCGTCTTTTTTTTTCCTTAACACGAAAAAGTATTTTAGACCAGAAGATCTTATTGAAAAACGTACATGTGTATGCCATCATTTAAGAAGGGGATTAAAACAAACCACATGGAATACCGAGAACAGGTTTGGCTTCTATCACAAGAGGTGGTTGGGTGACTTAATTTGATAATAAATATAAAATCTTAATTTATTTTATCTCTTATATTTATTACTTTCTAAAATAACTTACTTAACTTATAAACTGATATAAAAAGTATTTTTAGGAAAATCATATGTCATCTGTCTTGTAATTAACTAATTTATTTGACTTTTTAATAATTTTAAATTAGTTAAATAACTCGTTAAGTATTGGACTGGCTAATATCTTTCCTTTTCTTCTTAACACAGAAAAACGTATCTTGGATCAAAAGGTAATGGATAAAATATAAAGTCAGTACAAATAATTATAGGACCCTTTTTCCCCTTTTATCTTAAAAACTCTACAGTCCTATTTAACCGTCAAAAGTTTAATTGACAGGACAGGAAGGATACCTGTTTGCGGGCGTGTCATTTTATAGTATATTCTATATGGATTCGTATACTCTTCTGAAGTATACACATGATGCTTTTATACGATGGAATGTTCTATTTTGGCGTCATTGTTGAAACGAGGTAATCCAGATGCTACAGTAAGCTACAGCTTTTTGCTGCTCTCTCCAAATAAAATTTTGGTCAAAGATCGATATGATTTAACTTTTATGATAAGAAGCATAGGTTCTTCCGTTTATTGAAACCATCTACAGATAGCAACTTTTGTACAATGTGGATTGTTTGTTTCCTTTTGTCTTCTTACAGCACCTAGCGGGCCAGAAGGCCTATATATATGGCTGCTTCAATTTCCTTGTATATCCAACTACAAATATCTAACTGTTCCAGTAATCAACCATGGCTATCAAGCTCACAATCTTCGTCTTCTTCCTCTTGCTGCTCCACAAAATCCACTCAGAATCAGTATCCTTCGGCTTCGATTTCAAGGATGGTGTTCCACCCTCCATGATCTTACTGGGCGATGCCATTCCATACGCTAGGGTCATCCTTCTCAATAGAGTAGATGAAAAACCAGGGACGAATCACTACGTTGGACGAGCTGTGTACGCAACACCGATCCGCCTCTGGGATAATGACTCCGGTGAAGTTGCAGACTTCACCACCGAGTTCTACTTCTCTGTGTCTACCGGCAGTTCTGACCTTCGTGGCGACGGCTTGACCTTCTTCATGGCGCCGGTAGCTGACGCCGTTCGTGTCCCTGAAAATTCAACAGGCGGCTTATTCGGACTATTCAGTCCTGAGACGGCCTTCAGTCCCCCACAGAATGGCATATTGGCCGTAGAACTAGACACCTTCAGCAACGAGTGGGACCCTCCATTTCCTCACGTAGGAATTGATGTGAACTCTCTTATGTCAGTGAACATTACGAGTTGGCCAATTCATGACACAGCACTAGGTTCAGTATGGAATGTTCGCATTTCATATGAATCTAAGACCAAAACACTGAGTGTATCGATGGGTTACCCTGGTGCTAATCCTCCAACGTTGGTGTCACTGTCGCGAGTTATTGAGTTGAAGGATGTTTTGCCGGAATACGTTAGAATTGGGTTCTCCGCAGCCACTGGGGCTTTGATTGAGACCCACAACCTTTTTGCTTGGTCATTCCGTTCGTTTCTTGCAGAAGAAAGTAGTCCGTGATGAAGCCGACCACCAAGTCTGAGGTTGTTCTGAGTCTCTATTCGTTTTGTGTTCCCTTAATAAAAGCGAGTCCAGAACAAGTCTCCAACTTTAGTGTTTTGCTTACAATGGCGTGAAGGGCTCCGGTTTCTGTACTTTGTTTAGATTAATTAATAAAATAAATCATGATTTTTGTTGCATGAAACTATCTCGAGTCATTATTAAGAGTCAGCGCTATATATAGTACTACCTTCTATTTTTAATAAAAGACCCAATTGACTAATTTTGAAAATTAAAAAAATTACTAAATTGCTTCAAAGTATTTACATATATTATTTTTTAAAGTTAATTTACCTCACTTATAAATTGATATGTAGCATATGTTATTATATTAAGGACTAAAGGTAGTAATAGCTTGCAACTATTGTAATGGCCAATAACAAACTTGCTTAGAGACCCAAGGACTCTTATTGAGAAACAACTCTCAAATGACATACCCCGTGATTGATAAAAATGTAAAAATTAGAAGTTGGATAATTAACTTATGAATATTAAAAAATTAATTATATTAATTATTTTTAAAAAAAATTACTTGCTTCTTTAAAGTATTTATTTTAATTATTTACATTAGGAATTTTTCCCTTAAAAAAGACCTTAATATATGCGATTAACAGGGAGAGTTGAGGAAAAAATTATACATCTAGGAGATTAAATGAATTGAAGTTCCATATATCTTCATACATCTCAAATCCAAGTAAACCCAAATACTAAATTAAATTTTATATTTAGGATCAGGGTGATGAGTACTATGTATAATATATTATATTATTAGGGAAGAGATTGATTATTTATTCCCTCAAAAAGCAAGTGTTAAAATTGATTCTTGTAAATAAGTAAATCACCGAGAGAGCTTCTCTTCATTTGAGATTCAAGCAAAGCGAAATTTCAATTAGTCGGTGCTGCCAAGAATGTTTTGGTTCAATACGGCAGATCGCACCTCTTTCATAGAGGATGTGGGTTTATTTTACACTCTTAAGGATCAAAGTGGGTGGGTACGTGGATTCCCCTATTTTACGATCAAAATTTTAATTGGCAAGACGGAAAGGATACCTAGTGGAGCAGAGGGATGTGTGTGTATATGTCATTGTATAGTATATCTACTCTTTTTAGTAACGACGCTTTATTTTAGGATGGAATGTTTTAATTCACTCAGGTCTCACACAAGACATGGGAAAATTACACTCAGGTCTCACACAAGACAATTAATTCACAAAAAGTCCCTCGAAATCTCATAAGTCTCCAGGGACCTGTGTGTAATAAATTGTAATTGTGAAATTATCTATTTATCCCCATTTATTTACAACCTCAACAGTGCTGTTAACAACCTAGACAATATCCCTGGTATCCCACAGAGTGAGTTGTTAGGGGCACTGCCGAGGTTATTAACTTCTCTTCAGGTTGTCAACAGTCACTATTGAGGTTGTAAATAAATTACTACAATAAAATTAATGGGATAAATAGATAATTCTATTAATTTCAATTTATTACACATAGGTCCCTAGGACTTAGGAATCATTTTGAAATTTCCAGGACTTTTTATGAATTAATTATCTTGTGTGGGACCTATGTGTAATTTTCCCTTAGCATATCCAGATGCTGCACTATGCTAGCTTTTGCTGCGATCTCTAGAACAAATTTTATTGGTCAAAGATCGAAGCCGGTGGTCAATAGAGCTACTATAGGAATGTATTTAACTTTTTATGACAAGAAGCATAGGCTTTTCCATTCATTGGAACCATCTATAGCAACTTTTGTACAGTGTGGGTTCTTTGTTTCTTTTTGTCTTCTTACAACATCTAGCAGGCCAGGAGGGGCGCGCGCGCACACACACACACATATATATGGCTGCTTCTATTTCCTTGTATATCGAACTACAAATATCTCTAACTGTCCAGTAATCAACCATGGCTATGAAGATTACCGTCATCGCCTTCGTCCTCTTGCTGCTCCACACAATCATCTCATCAGAATCAGTATCCTTCAGCTTCGATTTCAAGGATGGCGTACCACCCTCCATAATCTTACAGGGCGATGCCGCTCCATACGCTTCACAGATCCTTCTCACCAAAACGGATATTACAAATAACCTTTCAATGCCCCACAGCGCTGGACGAGCTGTGTACTCAACACCGATCCATCTCTGGGATAGTGACACCGGTGAAGTTGCAGATTTCACCACCAACTTCTCCTTCGCTGTATCTTCCGGCGGTTCTGACCGTCGCGGCGACGGCTTGACCTTCTTCATGGAGCCGATAGATGCCGCCCTTAGTCTCCCTGCGAATTCATCAGGCGGCTTTCTTGGATTATTCAGTCCTGACACTGCCTTGAATTACTCACAAAATAGCATATTAGCCGTAGAGCTAGACAGCTTCGGTAACGAAGATTGGGACCCTCCATTTCCTCACGTAGGAATTGATTATAACACTCTTATGTCAGTGAATACTGATCGTTGGCCTATCGATGTCGTGCCACCAGGTTCAATAGGCAATGCTCGTATTTCATATGAATATAAGACCAAAACAATGAATGTGTCGATTGGTTATCCTGATGTTCAAACTCCAACGTTTGTGTCACTGTCGCTAATCTTTGACATGAAGGATGTTCTGCCGGAATATGTCAGAATTGGGTTGTCTGCAGCCACTGGGGATTTCGTTGAGAGCCATAACATTTTTTCTTGGTCTTTCCGCACGCTTATTCCGCGAGAAAGCAGTTCATGATGAAGCCCGCCAACCATGAAGTCGGAGGTTGTTCTGACTTCTGAGTCCCTACTTGTTTGGTGTTCCTTAATTAATGAATTAAAAGCAAGTCCCTTGGTTTTGTGTTTTGCTTATGAACGTCAAGGACTCCGGTTTCTGTATTTTCCTCCTGTTAATTAATAAAATAATTAATGGTTTTTGTCACGTGATGAATCTAACTCAAGTCATTAACAGCTAGCAGCTACTAATGGCCAATAACAAACTAGCTAAGAGACACAAGGGCCCTTATCAAGAAACAACTCTCAAATGGTTATCCCCTCCAAAGTAGTTAAATAAATTATTTGTAAAAAATTTATATAGGCTTCTCTAAAATATCTATTTTAATTACTTGTATTTGAAATTACTCATTTTTCCTAATTAAAAGAAACAAAATCGACTAAATTCTTACATTTAAAATGAAAGAGAAGAAATTATTTATTCTTTCAAGGAGTTGGTGTTGAATTTGATTCTTGTAAATAAATAAGTCATCAAGAGAGCTTCCCTTCATTTGAAATTCAAGCAAAGTGAAATTTCAATTAGTGGTGCTACCTACGTGGTTCGAGAAACAGAAGGTTAGGACTCCAGATTCAGCATGCTGCCGAGCCAATTTTGGATCCATAGGCCTCCTAACTGTGCAATCCTTGATGATTTAACGTGCCTTTGGCTTTAACTGACCCAGAAAAAAAAAGCGCGTATTTAAAAGTGGTAAATTAATTATAAAATGGTCATAACAACAATGCATATAGTAAGTCGCAGTCTTTTCTTCTTTTGAAAAAGAAATACATATGCTGGGGATACATTATTTTAAGAGACAAGGGAAAAAGTCATACGCTTTTAGAAGGTCGATATGTTCAATGTAAAATCTTTATGCGGTAGGAAAAAAAAAACTCCATTTTTGGTCCAAAAATTTAAAGAAATAAAAAAAAATGGAGCCAGCTTCTGAAAGGAATATAAACATATCATATTAAAGGTAACGGATGAAAACAACAAGGATCCCTGTAGGAGATGATGTGGCTGTTCACATGTCTTTTCTTCTGTCTCTCTCAAAAGTTGTAACTCATTTTCATAGTTCCGCAAAAACAGGTGTACCGACCTTTGCCTCAAATGCGCACAACTACGAGTGTTATTCTCATCGTTTTCAAAGCTCTATACAGCTCGTGGTTTCTCTCTCATCTTCTCCTTCTCTGAAAGGTACTGATCCATCACCAGCTCATAGCTTCTCTATCGTTCTCTGCAATTGTAATGTGTTTTCCTTCTTCTTCTTCTGTTCTATGCCATTGCTTCTGTGGTTGGTGTGGTCCAATAATTCGAAGTTCATTATCAGTTTGGAAATTAGAGGACGCAGATTAATCTCTCTTATTCCAGACACGTGTTTCTCTCGTTTAATGGTGTGAATTTGAACTTTGAAAAAGAATTTTTGCTCTCTTTTGAAGTTGACAAATGTCTCTTACTTCCTGGTGGGAGACAACCCCAAATGTTTTCTGTGTGTGTGTTTCTACCCAACCTTGTGACTTGTGTGTCTTCAAAACATATATCCTTTGGAAAATGATTCCAGTCAATGTCTGCGAAACTCTGTTAAGCTATATAAGCAGACATATTAGACTCTTATGGATGCATTACTGTAATATTTTAGTTAAGGTTTGGGAATAATTAGGACCTTAGTGGTGGTAGTTAATCAGTTTCACTTTAAGCTCTAGAAATATGCCTTTTCACACTTATTACTTCTAGAAGAATGTGGTCTGATTCTTCCAAGTTGAATGAGTTATTATAGTGGTGTTACCATTTGGGAAAGAATAATTGATAAATCTTTGACAGCATACTAGAATTTAAATTTTCAGGTACTTTAATTCCAAATCTTTGAATGGTAAACGTATGTGTGTTGCTTTACTTCAAAAAGGTTGACCAATGTACCGTTATGTTACTCCCTGAATCAACAAATTCGCGAGTATTTCATTAATATTTCATTCCTCTTTTCGATGATTGAACAAATTAAAATCACTAGAAGGAATTAAAATCTCTACTTTTGATTTTTCTCATTATGGTTTGAATTCAATAACTTGGATTGTATTTTTATTTCTGTAGCTATTTTACTGTTCTGCTCTCTAGATATATACCTTCTTACATGTGCATATTCAATAGAAGTACAATCTCTAGGATTGCGAATTGAATGTGTATATGTTTGTATTTCCCTTTCAATTTATCTTTCCCTCTTTAAATTTATTGTTTGGGATCTTGCTTTCCTACTTTAAATTTTTCTTATCCTAGGAAAATATCTACATCATCACTTTCGATGAGCTATAAAACACCCATGTCTTCTTCTACCTCTAGCAACATCACACAAGTAATTCAGAGAGAATCAGAGTTCGTCGATAAACAAGAGCAGGAAAATTATTAATAGAAGTGACATACGCAAGTAGAAAAAGGAGAGCTTCAAAAATAGTTAATCTTCTTGAAGGTGAAATTTCCGTTTTTAACTTCAATTCGTATAGGGGATAATTCTACTAGCTGAGTTCACAAACAGTTTCCGTTGGTTGCTGATTTATCCTGGCCCTTAACGCTGAGGAATAATAAAATATTGAAAATTTTGATTTTTTCCGTATTTAATTTGTCTAATTAATAGGTAGTTAGGTTTGGTAAAGGAAATTCCATCGTATACCGTTGCGTAGATTTTAAGTTAGGTATGTGTAATTAATTCTGGAGGAGATTTTTTTGAACTAGAATTGCGAATTAGGTATACACCAAGACACCTTCTTGACAAAATTACATAGGACTACAAGTTCTTCGGGGCAAGTTTGTTTTAATGTCAATTAAAAAGTCTATGATTAATCATGTCAACCTTTGGTATAACGGCACAACTTACATTTTGTAAAACACATATTTTCTTTATTGAAGACCAAGGGAAAGGGAAATCAAAGTCAAAATTCTCGTTAATACGAATTCTAGTTCTAGTCAAATTTTGAGATTATTTCTCATTAATCTTTTCCCTTAAAAAAAAAAACATGTCATTTCGCCTATGCGCGTAATACACATATATACATCCTGCTCTTGACTGCTTGTTTCTCTCTAAGACTAGTCTCTTATAAATTACATTATTAATTTGTTGATTTTTTCCTAGTAAAAACATAGCAACTGTGGGGTAACAGGTTTCCCGTACATTACGCCGATATATCCATCAAGAAAAAATATACTGGTCAAATATAATAATTAAAAAAAGAGTGATATCAAAGAGAAGCTAGAAGACCTGAAGCTATATATATAAGCGTATTCGCTTTGCTTTACGCAAATGGCTGAAACCGTGTTGTTATTTAAGTTCCATAGAGAAGTTAGTGACAAAGCTGGGAAAGAGAGCCAAAAGGAAAAGAAACTCGTTTTCTTTTAAGGTTTTTTCTCTTTCATCTCCATGAGTTTTGTTTAGCTGTTAATTAGAAACTGCATGTTCGTCATTTTCTTTCTCATTATTAGCAAACCAGCACAAGGGGTTTGAGAATAGAACGCATGGTTTAACTTTCTTTTTGGTTCTTATTAATTAGTTGGTTGATTTTGTTTTCCAGCTTAGAGTATAATTAATTGCATTGTCTTAACACTCTTTCTTCCCTCATGGCTTATGCGTACCCAAACCTTGGCTCTTGATCTTTTATAGCTAAAACCGTACAACGTTTTATATATCAAATTGTTTTTGCATGCAGATTTTGATATTTTGGTGAAAGATGAAGAGAAGTAACTCGTTCATGTGGTGGTTTGGAGTGATTTTGCAGCTTTGCTTCATGCTTTTCAGTAGTTGCTCAGAGGGTTCCACCTCAATTAGGTATTTCTGTTTCATTCTCTCCCCCCCCCCCCCGGCCCGCCCCCAAAAACCAGGAATTAATGTTTTGCTTTCGCTTTTGTCTAATCTTTATGTGACTAAGAGGTTAATTCAACGAGGAAGACAATTCCATAACTTACGAGGAATTTCGTTACAAACTTATGTTTGTGTATTGATGGGATTTGGATTTTTTGTTGTAAATTATCATGACTATTCATGTTGTCATTTGTGGTAATTACATATTAAACTATACTTCTGAGACACTTCACAATTAATCTTTATATGAATGTAAATTTAATTTGAAGAAGAGTTATATTAATTAGAAATAAATCAGTTCAATGGATTTATTCAAAGTTTAATAATTAGATTGTGATCGAACAATTCCTTCTTAATTTCAGTTAGTGGCAGGTCAGATTTATATAAACCATTGGCAATCAGTAACGAGAGTAATTAGTATTAATTATTTATTAATTATTAATTATATAACAAAGCAGTAAGAGAGGATTTCAATTTTACATACAGAAAATTCACAGCTAATTCTCAATTATATTTTACTGTTCTTTTTCTCATCTTCATGTTCCTGTTCCATTAACATACTAGTAGTATATATTAACAACCAAATAGTCCGTTTTTCATCATCTTTGAAGAAAAATGGATTCTTTCTGAGTTAACCAATAATATCTGATGCCAAGAAGAATGGAAAATTTAGCCGCCTTATGAGATCCCTCAAGTTTCTCTGTCTTAAACAAGCTGTTTCACTTTTTTTTCCTCAAATTTTCTATCTCTTCTCTTCTCGATGGGGGTCGGGGGAAAATCTCTCCGTTCATATGCAATACGTCATCAAAAACGACTTTTCTGAATTGGAGGAATAAGAAACTTAAGCGCCCTTCCAACAAGATAAAGAAAAAATAATGCCCCTTTTTTACCAGGAGGAGAGATCATCAATCCTGTCTTTTACTGAACTTTTTTCTTCAAAACTGAAGACGCATGTTTGACAATTCTGTCTTTTGAGATGACGGCCTAATATATGTGTGTGTGTGTGTATATATATATATATATGCACATACTCCAATTGCAGAAGAGCTTTACTGAAGAATGACCTCACACCAGCGTCATCTTCTCCTGCTGTCAAACTGGACGAAAATCATAACCAGGTGAGAATAGATACTATTGGGTTCAAAATGTAAAAACAAATATTTCGTTTTTGACCATAATTATATGCGGCCAAAATGGTTTCGATTATTTTCAGGTTGTGATAGATAATGGAATCGTCCAAGTCACGTTGTCCAAACCAGAAGGCTACGTCCTTGCAATATCTTATAATGGAATTGACAATGTCCTCGAAGCTAAAAACAAAGATCACAATAGAGGGTATGTACCTAATTCGTTGTTTCATTACTCTTCATTCGTCCCCCCCCCCCCCCGGAGGGCTAATTCCCATCAGATTAATTAACAAGTCAAGTCGTGATCTCGTATTTCCAGGTATCTTGACGTTGTTTGGGGAAATGATGATGGAGTTTTTCAGAAGTACGTACGATTCTTGGAATTAAGATTACTTGTCAAACTGAAGTAATAATCTGAGAAAACTGTTTTGTATCTGTGAAACAGAATCGAGGGGACCAAGTTCTCAGTTATAGAGAAGACCGAAGATCAAGTGGAAGTCTCATTTTTAAGACAATGGACACATTCCATGGACGGATCTGTCCCTATAAAAATAGACATGAGGTGAACGTCCGACACATTTTTAATCTGTTTTACCATTAATTGAAACTGTTGAGAACAAACAGGTACGAAATGAACTTAATTAATTACTGTCGTTACGCTATAGGTATATAATGCGAAGAGGCAACTCGGGATATTACTCGTACGCAATATTTGAGCGACCGGAAGGGTTTCCAGCGGCAAAGGTTTTCCAGATTAGGCTAGTTTATAAGCTCCGACAAGACAAGTAATTAATAGTTACAAATTCAAAATTAGCATATATTTGGGTTTGAAAGTAAGAAAATTTATTGTGGGGTTAATCGAAAATATATAAATTTTTGTGCAGGTTTCACTATATGGCCATATCAAGGCAGAGGCAAAGAGTAATGCCAACAGCTGAGGATAGAATCAATGGACAGGAACTGGCTTATCCTGAAGCTGTTCTCTTGACCACGGCCAAGAATCCAAGAATCAGAGGAGAGGTGTGTATATGTGTCTATTGTGTTATACAACAAAATCGTACACTTTATTTTCTTAAACTTCTGTAATATGGTTGGTAAAATGTTGGTCTTTGTTGGGTTTATTAGGTGGATGATAAATACCAGTACTCGGCGGAGAACAAAGAAAACTGTGTTCATGGATGGATTAGCTTTGACACAGAACCACACGCTGGCTTCTGGGTCATAGCGCCAAGTAATGAGTTTCGCAATGGCGGGCCCCCCAAGCAGGATCTCACTTCTCATGTTGGCCCCACCTCTCTTGCGGTAAGACTTTCCCTTCTCTAATTCTCTTCTAGCGGGGCTCAAATATTTCAATTTACTCCACCAATACTTAATATAAAACCTATTTAATTAATTTAATTTAATTAAAAAATTTACATAAATTATTTAATTATAAAAGAATATAATATATATTTTTAAAATAAATTATTTTTCTTAATATCTTTTCTTCATGTCCTATGTTATTATGGTTAAAAAATATCAATAAGGATAATTTAAAAAATTAATAAATAAATAAGTCTTATATTTATGATTAAAATTGACTCAATAATTAAATCTTACATTGAGAATAAGAGGAGTAGTACTCCCCCCTGATATTTAAACACTGTTGGAATATGTTATAAAATATAAAAATAGAAAAAAAATTCTCAAAATTCATTAAATTGTGAGGTGAAAGATTAAATGAAATGATTAAATAGCCTGAATCGAACCCAAAAATTTTTCAACTTACAAATGATATCGCAAATCATTGCAAATTTATATTATTACGTCATTCATCACTGGCAACTTTGAAGTAAACTTGAATTATTTGTAATACTATTGAATTGAGAATTTATCTCTATAATTCTGTGTATACTTTAGTTCTATAAAAAAAATTTCGAGTGACTTTAGTTCTATATTCAAAGATGACGACTTTGAAACTTCCTTCTTTTTTTAAAAAAAAATTTCGTGGCAAATACGCGACGCAATCGCACATCTTAATTGACATATTTAGAATTTGTTTGGATCGTAAATGATTAGAAGCACATTTCACGTGAGCCTGATAAAATTCTACATTTCTACTCACATAGTACTCCTGATTTTTAATATAAGAGCTAATTAACTAATTTGAGTAGATTAAGAAAGTTTGTCAAATTAGTTATTTGTAATAAATAGATATTATATTTTCTATAATACCGTTGCTAATCATGTGTATTAGCTCGAGCTACCATTTGATAAAATATTTAATATGTGTAACTATTACAAAGATTAGTTTGGAAGAAATAAATAAATATAAAAGACAAAATGGATTGAGATCTTATATACAAAACTAAATTAAAAATCAAACTAACTTTTTATATTTAAGACCAGAGATAGTATATTTATATTCGTGTTTCCTAAATTATGATTAAAAACCTGCTCAAGTGATTTCAAATAAGTGTCAAAAGCGACTCTCCCTCCCTCTCCCTCTCTCTCTAAAATTGCTGAAATGAATGGATGCGCAGATGTTTGTGAGCACTCACTACGCTGGGACAAGTGTGTCCATTAATTTTGAAAAAGGGGAGACTTACAAGAAGGTGTTTGGCCCTGTATTTGTCTATCTCAACTCTGCTTCCAGAAATAACAATATAGACACACTCTGGTCAGATGCTGTTCGACAGGTACTCTATGACATCCCATTTAAACAGTGTAATACTCTTGGATAGCTTATATGTCACTAGACTTGATTTCTTCTTGTACTTCAAACTCTATTGATAGTTCAATGAGGAAGTCAGAAGCTGGCCCTATGATTTCCCTCGATCTCCAGATTTCATTCTACCCAATCAACGAGGAACAGTAAATGGGCGATTGCAAGTCCGAGATTGGTATATATACGTTCATGCATCTTTGTTACATTTGTTCTGTAATAAACCCATTTATATAAGAAGACGAGCTTAAGTTGTCCTGCTTTGCCAGGTTCAAGAAGGGATGGGGAAACTTCAATGCTAAGTTTGCTTATGTTGGTCTAGCTCTGCCTGGAGAAAATGGATCATGGCAGAGAGAGAGCAAGGTATTTATTTCTGTTGCCGCTTGAAGTTAAGTTTCATATATACTGGCTGGGCAGCAAGAAATTAGTGAAACTCTTGCTTATGTCTTTATATAGGGTTATCAATTCTGGACTCAAGCTGATGAGAATGGCTACTTTGAAATCAAATCCGTTATACCAGGGGATTATAATTTGTATGCCTGGGTTCCTGGCTTTATTGGTGATTACAGATACAATACTACAATCACCATCAAACGAGGTACAAGAACTCAAACCAGATGTATCTAATTAGCTTAATCCTTAAACTTAAAATATGAGAACTAATCAACGACTTCTTCGTTCTTGTAGGCGGTGTTATTAAATTGGGTTCACTTGTATATCGTCCTCCAAGGAATGGTCCTACCATATGGGAAATTGGTGTCCCAGATCGCTCAGCCGCAGAGTTATACGTACCAGACCCTGACCCTAAGCTCGTGAACAGATTGTACCAGAATGATGCACGAAACAAGTTCGAACAAAAGCCTTAATTAGACAATGACTGCTGCTATATTATATTGCTCTCTTTCTTCTCCTTTTATACTAATTTCATTTTTAACTTTTTCACAGGTTTAGACAATATGGGTTGTGGGAACGTTACACTGACTTATATCCAGAGAAAGATCTAGTTTATAATGTTGGCGTGGATAAGCACGACAAGAATTGGTTTTTTGCTCATGTTGCCAGGTTATTTTCCTTTACTCTCCTTCTACGTGGTCGAATTAATTTAGCTGTCCATTATTGTTCAGAAGCCCCGTCAACTGGTTCTGATGATCGTAACTTGCTTTGTGAGCAGAAGGACAGGAAAGCAGACATACCAACCGACAACATGGCAGATTAAGTTTGAACTTGACGAAGAAACATCATCAGGAAACTACACGTTTCAAGTGGCCTTAGCATCAGCAAATGAAGCCAGGTTGCAGGTGTGTGTGTAACTACCTCGTTTTATCGATCTTTCTCTTAAGTCTGTGTTACAGTTCTGAATCAAGGCACAAGTGAAAATATTGCTGTGATTATTATATGTAGGTTTGGTTCAATGATGGGAGAGACGTTGATCCACACTATGAGACAGCAAGGATGGGAAAAGACAATGCGATAGCGAGGCATGGGATTCATGGACTGTATAGCTTGATCAGTATTGAGGTTGCAAGTGATCGATTTAAGAAGGGAAACAATATTATCTATCTGAAGCAGTCAGAAGCCTCGGACTCATTTCAGGGTGTTTTGTATGATTATCTACGTTTAGAAAGACCTCCCACAGGTGGAAGGATGTGAATTTTATATATATATATATATATATATATATATTAGATCCATTATTGTTATCTCTTCATTTTTGGTGGTAGATTTTAGCTCTTCTTTAGTTGACGTGATCTGAGGCATCTTGAGGTCCCCACAGAAGACCAGAAACTTTAGGTAGTGGCTTTTTGGGACTATTAATTATTAAGGCCCAAAATGAGATCGTGTGTATTTTTCATAATAGCTGGATGAATATGAGCCATTGGCTGTGTTTATAAGCAGCACGTATTATCGGATTTAAGTAAATAGCCGAAATATTAGTCGGAAAGTCATTGTAATGTTGTCATAAAGTTAAGGTTGCTCCTATGGCTTAATTTGAATGGAGCGACTTGTAAAAGCAAATGTGAAATATCGATTTATGGATAATTACTACAGCGACGGAACATGTAATCAACAGGAGCAAAAAAAATTTTAAAAAAAAAAAGTTAAAATTTCTTATATCCTTTGAGTGTATATTATAAATAGAATCACACTGTCTCTGGTGTTTATTATAAACTTTAAATAACGTAACTAATTTATGAATAATGAACAATTAGTTAAAAACAATAAATAGGTTAGAAATAAATTTTTATTTTCAAATATACCCTTGTAATAAATTATAAAAAAAAAAGATGAAAGAAAACGTTTTGAGAAATGTGATAAGAGAGAAATAATTAAGGTCAATATTAAAAAAAATACATTAAATATTATGACAAATCGAAATTGAAACTTATAAAATAGATTACATATCTTCTCAGATTTAAAGTTTATAAATAGGACCGGAGGGGATACTCCCCAGAAATTGTATCTTAAATTAAGAATAGGAGTAGCATTTATCTTACGTTTGATTATATAGGAAGTAATAGGTGGTGAGAAATGGAGATGTCATTTTCAATTACTTACAAATTCACGTAACATTCTAATTATTGACTAATGCATCATCCATATTTAACATTTACTTACAAGGTAGAGCAACAGGAAATAAGGCATTTGGGCCATTCTGCCCCTAAAATCTGCCTGATACATGGGAAAAAAGATCTACGTTGGGTTATATTATTTCTTATCTTTATATAAAAACTAGTTGATTAATTTGAATAGATTAAAAAAAAATAAGTTAGTTATTTGTAATAAATATGTGTTGTTTTTCTTAAAATATTCTTATTAATTAAGTATATTGACTAAAACCACTACTATTAGAAGCACCACCTTAAAAAATATATAAATATAAGAAACAAAATAGATTAAAATTTTATATTTAGAATTAAAATAAAAATCAAACAATATCTTATATTAAGCAGTAAAGGTAGTAAATAAAAACAATCTAATAGAGACGGTGATATTCATAATTGTCGTGTTGAAAGTTGTGAACATTGGACCATTCAGCCACTAAAATCTATCTAGGGATAATATTTATATAATGGGTGTATAGAACCAAAAAAGCAAAGTTATCTGGCAAAAGAAGTCAAAGGAATATAATAGGAGTTTTGAAGGTGCATTGCAAAGCCTTATTGTGACATTAACCTGATACTTTCTTTAATTGTTCCTTACAGTCTTTAAATAAATATTAATTGATCATTAATGAAAGCATATAATAAGGAGTAAAATAGAAAACAAAATATTTACTAGTGCATTTTAAAAATTTCAAAATAGCATTTACTTAGTATAAAAAAGTTTTTATGACATTTATTAAATGTAACAAATAAGTTTGCGTGGTTAACGCCGATTTTTTCATCCCTCTATAATTATTTAACTAAATCTTTCTAACTTCATTGAAAATAACTTTAATATTGGGTGCGATCATATCAGCATTGATGCACTTGGTTGAAAGAAGTAATGGGATGTGAGAAGTCTTCGCGTTGCACCCCTCTTTAAAGGTATATCAAAAAAAACTTTAATATTTCATAATAAATTTATATAAAATTATTACTATTATTATTAAGTGCTTATAATAATAACAACAGGAGGAGCATTATATATTTGACGATTTGATGTATCCCATCTCGTATCTGTATATGGATTATGTGCTGCCGAATGTTGAGCAAGAAAACGTTAAAAAACCACACAAGCGATGGCAACAGTTATTTGGTTGAACTGTCTAATGAGGTGATTTATTGCGCCATCTGTTTCTCTTCATTGTCTCCACCCACTCCCTGCGTCTCGGTGTCCCACTGGCTGTGATCTGTGAACTGTGACGCCCATCACTTCCCTCTTCCCACTCCCACTCCCACTCCCACTCCCACCCTCATAAATTCATAGTACACCTTCCCTCTCTGTTCTCTCTCTCTCTCTCTCTCTCTCTCTCTCTCTCAGCTTTTCTCTGATTCCAGCTTCAAGAGTACGTACGCTTCCAATGGCGGTGAAACCGGAGGTTGAGCATCCCCGCGAGGCTTGTGGATGGGCCGCCAGAGATCCCTCCGGTGTTCTTTCCCCTTTCAACTTCTCTAGAAGGTTCTCCTCCCCCCCCCCTTTTTATTTATGCTCTGCACTTTTCTTGCTCTTTTGAGTGTTGGTGGATCACATGTGGATGATTTATAGGACTCGTCACTCTCTGGTTGTTATGGGAAAATCATGAGAACTCTACCAGGTGTTTGATTTAATTCCTTTTTTTTTTTTTGGACCAAGAAATTATGGTCTAGACTTCAGATCCTTAGTTGCTTCACCGAATATTTTGGAAGTTAATGACATCATTCTAATGGTTATGATGGCACTATTGGTTACTTGCTGATTACTTTAGGTGAGCTTTGTTAATATGAACCTTTGTTTTGCAGAGAGACCGGGGAGAGAGATGTCGCATTCAAAGTGTTATACTGTGGAATATGCCATTCGGACCTCCACATGTCCAAGAATGAATGGGGCATTTCGATCTATCCGCTTGTTCCTGGGTATGCTCTGTCCCGGCTTTCTTTTATACGATCCTGTTAATCATTTCCTCTAAACGTCACCGGTGATTAAAAAACTCATCCAGATTTCGCCGACAGCAACAATCCAAGGACTGTCTATAAAAAACAAATTTCAATTCGTTCTCCTTTTTTTTCTTTTTTTTCTCAATAGATTACGTTACACATCTGCTGAACTTTCCGTGTTTAATTTAATTAAGATTCCACGCATCCGCCAACTTCATTTGAAATTCTTTTTCAATATGGAATAAAATACTCCAGCAGGACAGGTCTGGTAGATCCCTGTCCTTTTCATGTATCAGGAACAAGTTTTAAAACTAGATTTTGAAGTGTCAGTGAAGTAATTGTGAATATATCTGTTAGAAACATCGTCAGTGAAATTCATCCGATTCTAATCGGTGTACCAAGTACAGGCACGAGATTGTTGGTATAGTAACAGAAGTGGGAAGCAAGGTACAGAAATTCAAAGTTGGAGACAAGGTTGGCGTAGGATGCATGGTTGGGTCCTGCAGATCCTGTCAAAGCTGCTCCGAGAATCTTGAGAACTATTGCCCAAAAATGATTCTCACGTACGGTTCCAAGTACGTGGATGGATCTATCACCTATGGAGGCTATTCTGACTTGATGGTTGCAGAAGAACACTTCATGATTCGAATCCCAGATGCTTTACCTCTTGATGCTGCGGCTCCTCTGCTTTGTGCTGGGATCACAGTGTATAGCCCTTTGAGGTACTTTGGTCTGGACAAGCCAGGCCTTCATGTGGGTGTGGTTGGTCTTGGTGGACTTGGTCATTTAGCTGTCAAATTTGCTAAAGCTTTTGGGGCTAAGGTTACAGTAGTCAGTACATCTCCTAACAAAAAGAAGGAGGCCATTGAACATCTTGGAGCTGACTCCTTTGTGGTCAGCACTGAGCCAGCTGAAATAAAGGTGTCACCCTTAGAAACTTGTTCATTGCATGGTTCTATGAATATCAGATGATTCTTTTTTAATCACTCACAGTTATTATTTTCGTGTGTGCTTAGGCTGTATTAGGCACTTTTGATGGAATCATTGATACAGTTTCTGCCACCCATCCTCTGTTGCCTTTGATTGGTTTGTTGAAGCGTCATGGGAAACTTATAATGCTGGGTGCACCAGAGAAGCCTCTGGAGTTGCCAGTCTTCCCTTTAATGACGGGTAATTAACATATAACCCAAGATTAATGTTTTGAGTAATTAAAGTGCCTCACGCAACTTGAAGTAACTTAATATGACGGCTTAAAGATTGGAATAGAATTTTTAAGCTTACGAAGTTTTAGAATATTTTGGCAGGGAGAAAGACAATAGCTGGAAGTGCCATTGGAGGGATTAAGGAGACGCAAGAAATGATCGATTTTGCTGCTGAACACAGTGTGAAACCTGACATTGAGGTTATTCCTATGGATTATGTGAACACTGCAATGGAGCGTCTTCTCAAAGCAGATGTCAAATATCGTTTTGTTATCGATATTGGCAACACATTGAAGCCAAGCCTCTAGTTCTGCATAATTCCAAATTTCACAAGATGATGCAAGATTCTGCTGAAGGTTGATTAATCCCTATATTTTATATATATATACACATATATATATCATTTGCGTCTTATTGTTGGTTGAGCTTCATAAATTTGGTAGTTTACAGTCCTTCTTGACTGAAGTGTGTAAGAGCTAAGCATCAGTTGACTGTTTTGGCGAGTGTAATGGTTGGGGTTAAATTTTAGTGTCAGCTAAAGTAGATTTTGTATCCAAGGAAAATGAGAAACTCTAGCTTTATAACGAGATAGATATGAGTGAAATTAAGGAAATAATAATCTCTTAGTCTTAACAATTTATCCCAATTTTTAACTCAGTCCTCATACTTTTAGAATTTTTATAACCAAGTACCTAAACTAATAAGCTGGTAGCAAGTGAATCCCTTGAGTCTGCATTATTTTTTCATCAGATTCTTATTGATGCCATGCCAGCAAACAGAAGTTAAAATTTAATGCATGGCAAGTGATTGAGATAATTATTGGAAGTTAATTAATGTTCTTGGAATTACTTTATCTTTCTCTGGCCAACGAAAAAAAAAATTACTTTATCTTTCCAATAACACTCCTAATGAAATGTAATAATCTCACCCGCTGCATTTTGACTTAATGGCATTGCTTGTTGGTCCCGCCATCTTTCTAGTGCAATGCATGTTGGCAGGTCTGGCTCACGAAGTAAAAAATTGTACTCAATTGATCCGTACTACAGGATTTTTCCATCTTAACAAGGAAGAAGGGGCATTAGATGGTGAGGATTCAATAAAACTTTTTTACTTGTAAAGATTTTGGAGAATAACATTTAAAGATCCTCTAACATATTAATTTTATGTAAAAATCTTAAAATTTTGAATTTTTAGAAAGGAATCAGGATGATCTTTGGATAGAATTAAACCTCTCATGAGTGATTCATTTTTAGTATTTTCTACAGTTCAAAATACTACCTCCGGTCTTTAATATAAGACCTTATTTGATTTTTATTTTGGTCCTAAATATAAGACCTCAATCCATTTTATCTCCCATATTTATACATTTTTTCTCAAAGTAGCCTTTCTAACAATGATAGTTCTAGTCAATACACTTGATTAGTAATGATATTTTAGGAAAGACAACACTTCTTTAGAACAAATAACTAACTCGACTTACTTTCTTAATCTTCTCTAATTAATCAGCTGGCTCTTATAATTAAGATCGGAGGTAGTATAAGATAAGTTTTGTTGGAAGGGTTTGGTTTTTTTTATTTATAAAATAATATTTATTTTTGTTTAAGCATTTAATGAATTTCTTTTAAATTTTGCCCCTCATATATTCACTTTTCTCTTTTATTCATTTATTGCATCTTTTATTTTTTATTAATAAAAATATATTTGGAAAAAAATATATATGTCTTGCATATTTCTTGTTTTAAACTGATTTCAACTAATTTTTTAATGAATATAAATGAATAAATTTTATCCTATATTTTAAAGTGGAGGAGTACTAATCTTTCAATCATGACCTGTCATTGTATCGAGGTTGAGTTTTAGCTTGATACTTCACTCAAACTGTCATTATAATAACTTGGGATTGACAAATTACTTAATTTTCTTGGTAAAAAAAATTACTTAATTTTGAAAGGTCTTTAAATGTCATTTTTCCCAAAGATTTTGACATCCAAACGTTGTTTAAGAAATTAAAGTGAAAACAATTGGAGCTGATCTGTCAGTTGCACAAGGATGGTAGTATCCTATCAAATTTTATTCTGTTCTTAAAATAAGAGTTAATTAAAGAGTTAATGTTAGTCTTATATATAAAACCTATTTTATAGGTTTATTAATTTTTTAATTAAATTTATTGATATTACTTCAATAATAATCAAGTAGGAGATGAAGGAAAGAAATTAAGAAAGATGCTTAGGGTATTTTAGAAAAAAACATATTATATTAACTAATTTAATTAACATTCTTAATCTATTTAAATTAGTTAATTATAGGCTTTATACTAAAAATCAAAAGAGCATCGAGTATTGCACATAGTCATTAATTATGTTGCGTAGTCATTAATTATGTTTTCTCTTTATGAGAAGAGGAAAAAACCTAAACAAACTTCTCCTATCATTAATATAGCATCTAATTAAAAAGTTAATATTGGTCTTAAATGTAATAACTATTTCATATAATTATCAATTTTTTTAAATTAACTTTATTGATGTTTTCTCAACAATAATCAAGTAAGAGAGGGAAGAAGATAATTAAAAAAAATACTTAGGGTATTTTAGAAAAAAATATATCATATTAATTAATTCAACTAATATTTTTAATCTAGTCAAATTAGTTAATCATGTCTTATGTTAAAAATAGAAGGAGTACTACATAAAATTTGGATCACTTTGTTTCAATAAGAGGATTTTTCAAAAGAAAATTGGATTGCCTAAATGGTTTTATATTAAAAAATTTGAAATGAAGATAACATTTAATTTTATCAACAAAGAAATTATTGTTCATCTAAAGGTATTATCATGTGGATTTTATTTATTTGTTTGTTTACTAGAAGAGTATTATATTTCTACAATCTAATTTCGAACCGTCCAGATTGGAAGTTAGACGGTTAGATTTAATATATATTTTCTTAATATTTTTATCATTTAATATTTTAACATGTGCAAAATTTAAAATAAAAATTATCTTTTAACGGTTAATTTTTTATTAAAAAAATTATTCAAAAATTACTGATTAAGAATTGGAAAAATGTCAAAAAAAAGTTGAAAATTAATAAATTTTAAATCAGGTGTTAACACTTAATAATACTGAATTTCTAAATAAGAATAAATTGTTATTGATATTTTTTTATTAGTATGAGTATTAGTAATTTTCAGTTTTTTTTTTTTTAAAGAATTTCAAATTTGCACATTACACGGCCGGTGTCTGGCGGCAAAGTGGTCCACGCTTCACATGATTATGTGAAGGAGACAGCATTAGGGTCAAAGTTCATCAACGAGAGATCTCTTCGCCTATGGTTCCACGTGCCGTTTGCGTTTGTTTCTAGAATTCCTCTCAGAAAAAAGCACGAGATCGACACCGTGCGTTGGGACTCGTGTGCGTCATCCAACACGTTAAGGCAGCCCTCCCCTCGTGACTCATAAATAGAGCCTCCTTCGCTTTGTCATGCCTCATTCATGTCTGCTTTCTTGTACTCTCCAAACTCTCGCTTCTTATTCCTCGCGCCTCATCCCCCGTCCACTTCTTTTCTACTACACCTTCTTGTCTTTACGAGCGCGACTGATACAGAGATATCACAGATTCGAATATGGCAGTACGACCTGAGTTTGAGCATCCAAGGAAGGCCTTCGGATTGGCAGCTAGAGACGCATCTGGCCTTCTCTCCCCTTTCAACTTCTCTCGAAGGTGTCTTAGATATACACATCCATCCGTGTTTCGTTATAATGCTGATCGCTTTTGGTCTCTGTTCCGTTATGTTTGTCGCTAAATTCAACCGTTTCATTTTGCAGAGAAACCGGAGAGAAAGAGTGTGAGATTCAAGGTGATGTATTGTGGAATATGCCATACCGCTCCACATGCTCAAGAACGATTGGGGCATCTCCGCCTATCCCCTTGTACCTGGGTATGTGTGTGGTGTGTGTTGTATCCACTCTCTCTGATATAAAATTTATAACTGGTAGTCTATGAATGTCAAGGTTGATTATTCATTCTAACTACTGCAAATATTGGCTAATTCAGGCACGAGATTGCTGGTGTGGTGACAGAGGTGGGAAGCAAGGTCGAAAAAGTCAAAGTTGGAGACAAGGTTGGTGTTGGATACATGGTTGGATCCTGCCGCTCCTGCCAAAGCTGTTCTGACGACCTCGAGAATCAATGCTCAGAGCAAATATTTACTTCTGGTTCAAAGTATGTGGATGGGACTATGACAATGGAGGCTACTCGGACTCTATGGTTGCAGACGAACACTTTGTGGTTCGTATTCCAGATGCTTTGCCTCTTGATGTTGCGGCTCCTCTGCTTTGTGCTGGGATCACAGTTTATAGCCCTTTGAGGTACTTTGGTCTAGACAAGCGAGGCCTTCATGTGGGTGTGGTTGGTCTTGGCGGCCTTGGCCATATGGCTGTCAAGTTCGCCAAAGCTTTTGGGGCTAAGGTCACTGTCATCAGTACATCTCCTAACAAAAAGAAGGAAGCCATTGAACATCTCGGAGCTGACTCCTTTATTGTCAGCCGCGAGCCAGATCAGATGCAGGTACGGTACCTCTTACAAATGCGCTTGGCGTATATGATGGTAGTTGTATATATCTGTGCATATCTGAATAGTCAGGAGAAAAAATCAGACCTTGTAAAATAATTCTATGGTCACTTGCATATGTCTGTGTAGGCTGCGATGGGAACTTTGGATGGGATCATTGACACAGTTTCTGCACAGCATCCTCTTGGGCCTTTGATTGGTCTGTTGAAGTCTAATGGGAAAACTTGTATTGCTGGGTTGCACCTGAAAAGCCTCAGGGAGCTGCCGGTGATCCCTTTACTTGTGGGTAAGAAAATAATTACCATATCTTATCATGTTTTGAGATAAGAATAAATGTGTGAAGCTTACTAATGTTTCAACAATAAATACATATATATTGGCAGGGAGAAAGATGGTGGCTGGGAGTTCTGTGGGAGGGCTGAAGGAAACGCAAGACATGGTGGATTTTGCTGCCAAGCACAACGTGAAACCTGACATAGAAGTTATTCCAGTGGATTATGTGAACACTGCAATGGAACGTCTCCTCAAAAGCTGACGTCAAATATCTTTGGTTGTGATTGGACATTGGAACACATTGGAGCCCACAACGTCTTAGATTTGCATGATTTAAGTGGAAATATAATGGCTAGAGGGAGAGAACAATTTATACATTCCTGAGAGTTCACTTTTGGTGCTGTGATAATAAATCATTTGTGCTGTTGTTAATTTTTATTAGCTAGCCAATCATATTGATACACGGCCATTCCTTCCTAAGATTTTGTGTGGGGATTCAGGTTCTAGATGACGTGGTTTGTACAAATAATGGAAGTTTAGTTACACATGTCACTTGAAATATTACCTGTTACAGAGAATGAGAAGATGAATTTTGATGACAACCTTGTTAGATTTTCACGAGAAAACTTGAGGTTAGATCGACTTGCTGTTTTTCGTT